>NW_016804647.1:1005652-1052004 GCF_001698545.2 Rhinopithecus bieti
CCTGGGCGACAGAGCGAGACTCCGTCTCAAAAAAATAAATAAATAAATAAATAAATAAATAAATAAATAAATAAAATAAAATAAAATAATAAATGGCAAGGAGTTCTATGTATCAGAAATTTCTTTACGGCAATTTAAGAAATAAAATTGTCATTCTGAAAAGTGATACATACCTATATCAATGATAGCCCACATAAATGAAGGCCATGTTTATCTGCTAATTCAGTGAATCTTATTACTAAAGAGGTAGTGGCTATTCTGTGTTGGGACTCATTTAAATATAGAGATCTCTAAAAATATAAATATCCTCCCTACATAAAACTCTTCAACGCAGGCCTTCCTGCCCAAACTCCCAACAATCTTCCCTCTCAGCAGAATTTATCGTCTCAGGATTTTTCCACAACTGTCCCATGAGGAGGACACGTCGCACTCTATTTTGTAAGCTTTTTATTTGTCTTGCTCCCCAAAAGAGAGTGAGATTTGAGAGAAGGCAGGAACTATAACTTACATAAAAACATCAATAATGATTGATGATAAGAAGTAGCAGCAGCAGAAGCATCGATAGCGTTTCCCCATTCCCCAATTCCTGCCCCAAGCACAAAGCTGCCTCATTATGTCCTGAAGTCCCAGCATCCAGGTGGGTGGCAGTGGGAGTCCTCCTTCTCAGGAGATGTTCCACCGGCCTGCTACCTGCCGCAGTGTTTGCCTTGTAACTAGACCACTCTGTACTCAGGAGCTAGAGGCAAGTTACTATTTCTGCAGTGACATTTTCTTATTTCTTGGCTGTCAAAAACAGAGGCTGTTCAGGTAGCAGTCCTCACGCTCTTGAGTAAGAGAAGAAAGTGCTGTATTTGTAGTGAAAGGGGTGCTGGTTCAGTGCTAGCAGGATTTTCCAATTGAAGGGGTCAAGGAACATGGGCAGATTGAACGAGCACAATTCTCAGTTTCATTATATTTATATGATGATTGTAGCTACTTATTAGTTATTTATAACCCACCACAGCCAGCACAGTGGCTCATGCCTGTAATCCCAGCACTTCGAGAGGCTGAGGCAGGAGGATCAGTTAAGCCCATGAGATGGAGACCTATGGGCAACATAGTGAGACCTTGTCTCTACATTTTTTTTTTTAATTAGCCAGGCATGGTGGCATGCACCTGTAGTCTCAGCTACTCTGGAGGCTGACGTGGGAGAACGGCTTAAGCCCAGGAGGTGGAGGTTGCCACGAGTCAAAATCACTGCACTCCAACCTGGGCCACAAACTGAGACCCTGTCTCAAAAAATAATAAATAAATAACTCACCCCATTCTAAGCAGGAGTATGATGAAAGACATACAATAAAAAAGTTGGAAATAAATCAATCAGTGAGTAGTGGAAAAGAAGAAATGATTGTCCATACCATAAACCCAGTGTGAGGCTAATCCGAAAATTAGATTAAATACATAGTAGATTTTTCTATGACAAGCATCATCTTTGCTAACACTGCTATTGCTTAACAAATACCAGCATCACTCTGCAAACTAAAGAAATTAAGATATAAATATTAGCAATTTATCCCCTGGTCACCTTTCACTTCTAAGTGCTAGTTGGATTACAAAACTGCCTAGATACTTTGCAGGTCGTTGAAAAGACACTGGGGGTTTTGGGTGGAGGATAAAATAGAATTTTTCCGACAGCATTCTGAGAAGCAGCAACTGACAGACAGGTGACTCTTCATCAGTCGGGAGTGGGCTAGGATGCTGAGACAAGAAGGAGAAAGGAGATGGAGGATGTACGTGTGGAGCAATGGGCCGTGTCAGATAAAGCCCTCCTTCAAGAGATCCCACCCGAATAGAAGAACTTTTTTAAAAAAAATATGGAATATGAATCATATGTATTTATCTCAGTAACCACTAGTGAATATGTGCTTCAGAGTCCCTAGGGTAAAATCCCAGGACCATCCCCTTTTCCCTTACCAAAAATGTAAGTAGGTTCATGAGCAACCTCTCTTGGTAATCCTGGCCAATGTTTCAGAGACTGTACTTGACTTAGAGGCTCTATTGACACTCTTTTGTATATAAAAACGTATACCCAAAGTCTCTCTGAAGGGGCATAGTCATGCCAGAAAGAGCATGAGGTATATATCCACAAAGCCCTGGCCAGAATCCCAGCTCCACCACCACTGAGTCTCCTGTGCCCATAGCATGGTTGTTTTACCTTTTCCCTGACCAATTTTCTTTTCTGTGTAATGCAAATTGCAATATTTCTCATGTAGGATTATAAGGGGATTGGAGGTAAGGTATTTAAGGTGTCTGTCACAAGATAGGTGATTATAAAATGGTTTACATTATTAGTTCCTTGTACCTGCACAATTTTGCTATAGGTAGGAAGAGAATGTTTTCAATCCCTACATGTCAGAGAAATGGAAACCAGACTTGCCTTAAAAACTATCTGGATGCTCACACCATGGGTGTTCATAAGAAACTTCTGAGTTGATTCACAAAGTGAGTTCATTTTAACCTGGTAAATGTTTGATCCTATTTTTATAGGTAACAGGAACAAATGGTCACTTCCTGTAAAACAACACAGAAATAATACTCTGGTTGAGAGTGTTCGAGTAAACAATGAAATGCCTAAATCTATACCCCCCCCAACACACAGGAACACACACACACACACACACACACACACACACAGCAATCGCCAGGCTAATATCAGGATTAGGTTCGAAGACACGAGAACTCAGACAGTTCTGCCTTTTGAGGCAACATAAAGGTGGTCAGCCCGAGAGTCAGTTCAGTCAGGGTTCCTGGGGGAAACTCCAGAATCATGTCTGAGAGACGTACTAACACAGGGCAAAAGGCTAGGAGCAAGACTGAAATTAGGTTGTCACTGGAGAGCTCAGGCTCATGTAGGGTGGGATGGAATGAGACCAACTCTGGCCAAGGTAGGAGGGTCCTGGCTGATTCCTCTCAACCATCTGCAGTGGTTTTGTGGCCTTGCTCACATGCCAGAAGCAGAGCAGACAGAGAGCCGATGGCAGCCCTGGTCATTCTTGATATTTTATCTGCATTCTTCATTGGACTGGAATGCTCTCCTCCCTCGTGTGTCTACCTGTGTCTGTGAAGTGTGTGCATGAGCACGTGTATCTGAGTCTGTATCTGTGTGACTGGGTGTGTCTTTGGGCATACGACAATTTCTTTTCCCAAGTTAGTGTGCCTTGTGCTGAAAGTCATGTGAAGTGTCAGTAAACAGACCTGCTAAGAGATGACAGAGTGGCTGTTCTCACCCATAAATGGTGTTGCTAGAGGACATGGGGAGACTTCTTGCTTAAGGTGCTTTGGTTAGAAGCATGTAAATTCACTGTTTTTGAAATGTAAGTTTCAGACAGGGACTGGTAAAATAACGTCCAGCCTCTCTCACACTGTCCCTTCCCCACCTAGGTGCCCAAGGACCGTGAATAAAGCTCCTACTGTGCACTGCTTTGCTATCTGGAATCCCTTAAGCGAGAACTGTATCTTTTCCAGCGCAGCTCATCCGTGCTCATTTGTCTCATTCCTTGGTGTCAATTTCACCTTCTGCCGCCATTAAGGTCCAAATGGGCAGCAGGGCACCTCTGCACACTCTGATTATGTTAATAACGGCTTGCTGACTGCACTAATGGGGTCATTATCGCCCCTCATGACCATGGGGTGCAAATCGCCACTTTAACATCATCATTCCTGTCCTAATCGATCACTGTCCTTCACACCAGCCATTCTGAGAACCCAAAAAACTCTCCCTAAAAAGGAGGCTTTGTGCCTGTGCTTCCAGGAAGCATTCAGAGATGAAAGCATGGGGGACTGAGGGCAACATGCCTGACAGAGATTACAGCAAGTTAGGGAAGAGAGAAGGCCCTCTGGCAAGGTTTTGAGATGCAAGGAGTGAAACTAATTCATGGGTAAAGGATCCTGACATGAAATTGGAGCTGGTGCAGTGTGCACACTCTGGCTTATCTAGGTGACAGAGGGCCGGCCTGGGAGCTAGGGACCTGTCTTCTGCTCCAGCAGCTCTGGCTGGACTACACAAAATTAATGGGCCTTCACATTTCCATTTGCAGCATGAGAATAGTGAAAAGAGCAGTCAGTCAGGTTGGGGTCAGTGCAAAGTCAAACCTCCAAGCAGATAATTCAGTAGCCACAAGGAGACCAACTGCAAAGTCCCAAATGTGTCTGGTGTTGACAACCTTCTCTTAGATCCCACTACATAACCAAAGCTTATGAATTCAACCTCCATGTTCCCAGCACCAGGCTCCCATCCTTATTAGCTCCGTGGCTTTGAGCAAGTTGCTTAATCTTGCCAAAGCTTAGTCTCCTCATCCCTAAAAAGAAAAATTAAATTATTGACCCCATAAGACTGAAATGTTAAGCCCTATTCCCAAACCTTATACATGGTAAAGGCCCAACCAGTGGCCATTGATATTACCTATATCTACAGACTTGGATGTAAGTTTGAGGCATCTTGCACTATGATATCCCAGCATCACCGTGTCTGCTAACCAGTCAGAGTTTTCCAGTCTACAGGACTCGACATGACCATTTTTAAGAACTCAATCAACATATTATTAAACTGAGTGGATGGAATCAACCACATGGCATTTATGAATACAGTATCAATTTCTTTACAGACTTTAGAAACTGATTTGACTCTATTTGTCTCTGGGAGAGAGCTAAATTTCACCTTCCAAAAAAAAGTTGGGCAGCCCTCAGAATGTATTATGAATAGGTCTTTGATGTATAAAGTCTAATTTTCTTTAGTGCATTTGTCAAAAGATTTCGCCATGTGTGTCTTGTGCAGGACTTGGCTGTTGTAACCCTCTCAGCCTTCCATGCAGGAGGAGTATTTTTCCTGATGCTTTCTCTTGATAGGTCTTGGGATGATCATATTTGACTGATGTGTTAGTGTTCTTACTTTAACTCTTGCACTATGAACTTTATATCATGTTTTACTTCCCAGCATATTAATGCTCTGGACTTCATGTGCAGATGGAGTGATGCCATGAAACTCAGCCCTGTCAGCCAATTAGGATTCATCTGACAAGCGACACTTTGTCTTTTGTCTGCTAGCCCGGGAATGGCGAAAAGACAGCATCTTGTTTGCCTTTCCAAAAATACACCTCCATAGAATAGAAATTACATATGTTTTTGCTGGCTTAAGCATAGTATGGATTTATTATGTGGGAAAGATAGATGAGAGAATTTTTTTTTTTTTTTTTTTTTTACCGTGCTGGGAAGGCTTTAAAATTACTTACTGTCCTCATTATCATTAGGAAGCAGGCATTATCTGATCTATCTCTCCAGTTTTTTATGGTAAAACTCTATTTTAAGATTCATAATTTTTAAGACTGCCTTCCCCTGAATGGAATATGCAGGCTGCATGGGGAGGAGTGATACCTGATGGGGCATCCGACTGCCATCCCAAAAGCATACTTGAAAAGTTGAGAAAACATTTTCTAGCAGGATGTGAAAATTGAGTCCTGAACAGAGTGGATACTGCTCAGAAGAATATTTGCGAAGGAATGGCTGCTGAATTTATGTAGCGTGAACAGTTAAAGTAAAAATTCAAATCCTTATCTTTGGGGTCATGGTGATTAATTTCCATTCCAAACATAACACTTCTTATAGGCAAGAAATCCAGTAAATATTCCCCTGTGACCAACAACCCCGTGAGCTGTTGGCAGAATTAATAAAGCTGTCAGGATTTCTTTGGGATATTGCACGTCTCCCTGTATGTCATTTAATTGTGAAGTGTAAATATGCATATGGTCCATCAGGAAGACTAAATATATTAGTCTTTAGGGCTTCAGCTCCTGTTTCTATACTCATTTATCAATTTTGATTAAATTAGGGGAGAACATTTTGATACAAAAATATATAAAATTTATGTAGCTTTCTAGGAGAATGACTTGCATTGTTTATACAGCATAAGCATCTGGGGAGAAATATATATTTTTCTAATATGCAGCTTTGGAAAATATAAAACGTTCTGTATAGAAGATTATGTTCACAGCTTGGGAGAATTTGGGGAAAATGCTCCTGGCAAGCAAACTGTTTTTAAGAAGGGAAAGTTGAAAACCAGGAGCAGAGGGAAAACATGACGCAACTTCTGGTTTCTCGAACTTTAAAATATGCAGCTTCCGAGGCTGACTCACAATCCAAGTGAGACCTTTGTCAGAAGTGTCTGAGTATGCAGAGGGAGGGGTGCAGATGGAGTGAGAACACTTATGGTAATGTCAGGATCCAGCTCAATATTTCAAAGCAATGCTTTCTGTACAAGCAAAGCACATTTACAAGGGGATTGGCCTTGACTGTGTGAACCCAGGGTTATCTTTGGACCAATAGACACTGGCAAAGCCAGGAATCAGTCAGTGGTTTGTGACTGTCCACATTGGTTTTGCTTTGAAACAGTCAAAGAGGAGAACTGCCATTTAATAGAGTAGCAAGAAATGTGTGAGCGACTGTAATTGGACATTAGTAAAATCCAAGGGTGAGTTTGTTGTTGTGTTGTTTTGTTGTGTTTTTCCTTCCCTTTGAGTATCGATTTGTAAATGGATGTACTGACCACTTTGTATATGTTCTGTGTTGTACAGATATTATAAAGTTAAATTCCAGCAAAAGATAGATATGAATGTCCCCCTTTTACAGAGGAAGGATCATGTTCATAGAGATTAAGGAATCTACCCCAACCCTACAGTGAGGTAGTGCTCTTCTGACCAAGATGGGGCCTGGGGCCAAACTGTAAATAGAGGCCCACCTACCATATGCTCACTTATGTAAATGTTATAAATGATGCTACCAAACTTAAATAATTTGTGTTCTCTACTCCTTTGTTAACAAGTATACTTTCACAGCAATGTGGAAGTCTAGGGTGAAATCAGAACAATACGTGATACACATCACCACCACCCATTCAACATCTGACTCCATCCTTCACGTCATTAGGGGCCAAGCTTACATTTCCGGGTTGCCCATACTGCCCCAGTGTCCACGCCTTGGTCCCATAGGTGCCCACACTGGTCTTGTGGCCTGGCCTATTTTCACTGGGAGAGTCCTTCACAGGCCCAGAAATGAGCTTAGAGCCATTTGGTCAGGAAATTCTGAAGTCTGGATGCATGAAACATGCTGTAGACCAGAATGAGAGGGTTGGGTGGAAAGGCAGGGGGAGGGCAGGCTTCCAAATTCGCTCACAGCCTGCCAGGACCCCTGAGTGCCCATGGCATGGGGAAACAGCAGCAACACCCAAAGGAGGACCAAAACAGGGGCGCTTTAAAGCAGGAAGCCAGGAGAGTCCCTCCTGCTCCCCACCACCCCTCTAAGGGAAATACTACCACCTGGGCATTGTGAATGAAAGTAAGTACATTCAACTCAGGATCACGGGACTCAAACCTGGTATTTTCTCCACTCTACCTTGCTGACTTCCTAGTATTTTAAATGAAAATCTAAGAAAAAATAAAAATGTGAATCTGGTCACCTATTTCAGGAAATCCTTTCCATAGTTACAAAATAAAACATTTTAAGAGTCACATCCCAGTGCAGAAACTTTGAGTACTTTGTGCCCTTGAGAAGTGGCCACAGGTCCCAAATCAGGGGTCCCATTAAGCTGAGCTAGGTTTCTTTCTTTGGGGTCATCTTGAATTGAGCCTTAGGAGCACCCTAGGACTACTTATCTGCTAGTAATGCCTGCGATAAGACATTCAGGGCTCTGTCGATTTCCCAGCTGTGCTTCCAGTGAGCGACAGGAGCTTTGGGACACTTCGTGCCTGCAATCACTGGGAAAGAACAGCCATGATAAGCACCAGGGAGAGGGATTTTTTTCGCCTGTAGTCTGAACGCGGAAAGTGATAAGAGAGGAAGGCCTCTGCAGACTGACCCGAAAAGCAAAGGCAGGCGGAACAAAAGGCAGCCCTGACTATAAGATGATAAGGCAGCTGCACCATTGGTAGCTGGCCGCAGGATCTCCATCCATTCAAGTCACGACCTCATCCTACAGCATGTGATGGAGCAAAGAAGTGAAAAACGTATGTTTTTAAAAAAGAAATCTCAAGATTTTCTACCCTAAAATAGGTCAAAACATCCAGTCGAACTGAAAGAAAGCCATGTAAAAATCTGAGTCAATTGGAAAGCTAAGCATTGTTTGGTCAGATAGATATCCCACTTACTCAAATCATGTCTACGGGTGTTAATGAGGACAAACTAGTGCTGGAGTAGCGAAAGCATAACAGTTCTTATATTTTTTTAAAAATGTACAAGTATAAATAAGCTATCATGGTGGCCAGGTGTGGTGGCTCACGCCTATAATCCCAGCACTTTGGGAGGCCGAGGCGGATGGATCACCTGAGGTCAAGAGTTCAAGACCAGCTTGGCCAACATGGTGAAACCCTGTCTGTACTAAAATACAAAAATTAGTCAGGCATGATGGCGGTTGCTACTCGGGAGGATGAGATGAATCGCTTTAACCTGGGAGACAGTGGTTGCAGGGAGCCGAGATTGCACCACTGCACTCTAGCCTAGGTGGCTGAGTAAGACTCCATCTCAAACCAAAAAAAAAAAAAAAAAGACATTATGAAATAATTTTTAAATAATCAGATGTCAAATCTCTCATAGGGATCTTAGCAGTAATTCTGCGTAAAGGCCATAGGCCCAGGTCCCAGCTACACACCTCATTTCAGAGATCATAGTGAGGATGGAATGACAAAAATAAAGCTCCCAGGTCAGGGGCCAGCAGGTGGTGAGTATGTAGGACACTCCAACTTTATTTCATACATGCTTGGAGATGGGCCAGGGTCACATCTGTGTGATAAGCAGAATATTTGAGTTCTATAAGTTTTTAAGGTTCTGTAAGTTTTTAAGGAGAGGAGTGAGAATGACTACTGAGTATGTAATTTGGTCATTTTATGTTTGTAAATTAAATGCCGCATGTGCACGTGCCCGCATGTGTGTGTGTGTGTGTGTGTGTGTGTGTGTGTGTTTTAGGCCAAGACAAAATGTTACCACATCAAAATTCCTTATAGAAAAGAGTCATGTCAAATATTCATATTTCAAAATACATGTAAACGGTCATATCAAAATGACAGAGTCAAAATGTCAAATCTCTTTCTCTTCCACCTCAATCCTCCCACTGTTAGAATACGTATGCTTATCACACTATGTGCCCCCATGCTGGGTTCCTAAGTTATGGTCTGCAGTCCCATCAAGCAAAGTTTCCTGACTGCTGGACTGCGGCAAGGAATAGGATTATTTTAATAGAGAGATGTTGATTCTTTCAGCCCTTGGAGCTGCTGGTCCAGGCCTGTGTAGAACCCCTGTCCCTGTAGTCATGAGCAATCTCCTACTGTACTATACCTATATAATCAATGAATGTCTCCATGTGAAGAAGGTTGGAAAATACGGCCAGGCAACTCTAGAAAAGGGAAAGATAGGCCGGGCGCGGTGGCTCAAGCCTGTAATCCCAGCACTTTGGGAGGCCAAGACGGGCGGATCACGAGGTCAGGAGATCGAGACCATCCTGGCTAACACGGTGAAACCCCGTCTCTACTAAAACTACAAAAAACTAGCCGGGTGAGGTGGCGGGCGCCTGTAGTCCCAGCTACTCGGGAGGCTGAGGCAGGAGAATGGCATAAACCCGGGAGGCGGAGCTTGCAGTGAGCTGAGATCTGGCCACTGCACTCCAGCCTGGGCGACAGAGCGAGACTCTGTCTCAAAAAAAAAAAAAAAAAAAAAAAAAAAAAAAAAAAAAGAAAAAAGGGAAAGATGAAAATGAGTTGCATAACTCAGAGAAAATGTGTGAATACGTAGATTTTTACATGCATAGTCTTGAGAGAAGCACACAATTTAAAAAGAAAGGAAAATAAATTCCATAAGAGGAGAACAGCAAGAGACAAAATTAGGAATGTAGGATTAGAAGGTGTGAAGGAAACAGTAGTGTGGCTGACATTCTGGAGGGGCACGTCTGGGCCAGGAGACTACAACTGAGGCCCATTTTGTGGTCAGAGAGGCCTGGGGATGGGCTTTGGCTAGAAGGCAAGAGAAAAAGGCGGTCTCTGGGTAAGGATGTAACAGGATGAATATGTACTTTGGGAAAATTCCCCATTAACTGCGTGCAGGACTGTTGAAAGGAAAAGGTAATGGAGTCAAGCAAATCTGATTAGGGTCTCTCTGAAGTTATACTTCTTAGTTTTCATCAGAAAAAAATTGGCTTGGAAAAGATACAGCTTTAATTTCCTTCATTTAATTTTATCTATCTATTGATTGATTGATTGATCATCTATCTATCTATCTATCTATCTATCATCTGTTTATTGACACAGAGTCTTGCTCTGTTGCCCAGGCTGGAGTGCACTGGCACAATATCGGCTCACCACAACCTCCACCTCCTAGGTTCAAGCGATTGTCCTGCCTCAGCCTCTTGAGTAGCTGGGATTACAGGAGCACACCACCATTCCCGGCTAATTTTTGTGTTTTTAGTAGAGACAGGGTTTCACTATGTTGGTCAGGCTGGTCTCCAATACCTGACCTCAAGTGATCTGCCCACTTCAGCCTCCCAAAGTGCTGGGATTATAGGCGGGAGCCACTGTGCCTGACCTAATTTCCTTCATTTTAAATTTACTTTATATATTTCTAAAACAAATAAATACAGTTTTCTGCTTGAGAAATTCCTCTTGGTATGGTTTTTAAGCTTTGTGTGTGCTTGTGACATAAACTTATTTTTCTTGTCCTCCACATTTGAGACTTTGCTATAGATAGCAATCATCAAAATTAAGAAGCAAAGAAGCTTATTTCTGAGATATTTTTAGTTTTCCCAATTCCTCATCTGGACTTCCAGTTTTCATTTATTTTCTTACATTTCGATAAGATGGATTGCTTTGGCTTATGAAGTAGGTACTTTTTCTGGCAATAAACTTTACTTTTAAATATGTTATGAAAGTGGATTGAAGTGCTCTTTAATAGAAACTAGCTGTAGCATATATATACCAGACATTTTTATACAGAATGTGCTTACAGAAAGGGAATCTGAAGCCTGAGAACTCTGCAGAAACCATCTGCTCTCTCCCCCACCTCTTCAGAGGAGGGCAGAAAAGAAACAGAGAGACAACATGCTAAACCCTAGAATTTTAGAGTCAAGATAATGTAATTCTGACTTTGTCATTGCACAGAAGAGGAAGAAGGAGTGGGTGAATTAAATAAATTTGAATATAGTTTCCTCACCATTCATTAGCTGTGTGCTGATCAGATTGCTTCAGTGCTCTGAGCCTGTTTCCTATACACTTAGATAATAGTATCTATCTGCCTGACAGCATTGTTGAACTGATTAAATGTGCAACACCAGCAATGAGGTAAACATTCCTTAAATCATATCTATATCATATTATTTCATTATGAAAAATAATTTGAAACATAATAGAAAAGATTATTAGGTTCTGTTTGGTAAAGAACTCAATGCATGAATCTTCTGAAAACTATGTCTAACTATTGGGTGAACAAATGCTTGACCCTGTCAGTCATTTCCTCATGAATTCTGCCTAGTTCTTGACCTTCTTCTCCAAAGGGAAGTGCTAAAATATAGAAGGTGTGGTGACAGACTTGAATCTGGTACTCACTAGCTGTGCAGCCTTAAGAAAGCCATTCAGATTTTCTGGCTAAGAGATCTAGGAGTATTAAATAAGATAAAGTGTGCAACATACCCAGTATAATGCCTCTCACATATGAAATGCTCAATAAGCATCGGTCCTGTTTCTTAGCACCTCATCTGTAGTGTTAGAATGCTACCAGACTTGCCTATTTCTCAGGTTATTTTGAGTTCAAAAGATACAGTGAGAGACATTATACATATACAAGCTAAAATTAAAAGCAATTATCCAAGATCAGTGTTCTGATATGGAACAATAGATGAGAAATGGAAATCCTGATAGCTAGAAGAGAAAGATGGACTTCTAGGTTCCCCCTTATTAAGTATCTGCTCTCGTCCTCATTTAATTTGCCAGTGTCTGGGACTGAGACTTAATGAGTTTTTCTCAGCTGCGGTCATTGTTTCCTTCTCCATCTTCTCCTTACAATTAGAATTTCAGACCAGAACCCCTATAATTTCCATCTCCCAGAGACAGAACAGATACACGGCGTGCTTTCAGGATGGATGCCATGTTGACCTACCAGTCCTAGAAAGGAACAAAAGGATGGTCCCCCTTAACCCCGACCTGCTGAGCTGTAAACCCTGGTTCACCTGAATGTGATTGGAGCGTGGTACTGTGGTCTCCCAAACAAAGTCCAGAAGGAGTCAAGTGGGGGCACCACTTGTAAAATCTCCTTCATAATGAAAATGTGTGTTCTTTATAAATGACTTCTCTTTGTAGTAACTCTCTTCCCTATAACGTTATTTATAACAATTTTTTTTTTTTTTTTTTTTTTTTTTTTTTTTTTTTTTTTTTNAGGCTGCAGCGCCCCGGAGTTCCCGTGTCTGCTCCGTCATCCTCATTTGCGTATGTAGTGTCTGTTTTCTCCACTGTGCTCAAGGCTGTTTACCCAACTGTTCTCTGCTGGATCCAACCCAGGACAAGTCTTAAAGGCACAGTGTCCCCCGTGTCCCCTCCATCTACCTTTTTTTTTTTTTTTTTTTTTGAGATGGAGTCTCGCTCTATTGCTCAGGCTGGAGTGCAGTGGCGTGATTTCGGCTCACTGCAACCTCTGCCTGCCAGGTTCAATGATTCTCTTGCCTTAGCCTCCTGAGGAACTGGGACTACAGGCGCCCGCCACCACACCCAGCTAATTTTTTGTATTTTTAGTAGAGACGGGGTTTCACCCTGTTAGCCAGGTTGGTCTCGATCTCCTGACTTCGTGATCCGTCCGTCTCGGCCTCCCAAAGTGCTGGGATTACAGGCTTGAGCCACCGCGCCCGGCCAACAATATTTTTAATGTTGACCCTGAAATTCAGAAAGTTTAAGTAACTTGACCAACTACATACGTCCAGTTAGCAAAAGTGCTGGAGGAGAGGTACAAATTTGTGTGAGTCCACATATGTAGGCTGGCATTGGCCTGGAGAAATATGAAACAAGCTACATATGCAACTTTAAATGTTCTAATTGCCTCATTAAAAAAGCACAAAGAGTTGACATCAACTTAGCAACATATTTAAGCCAATGTACCCCAAATATTATTATGTCAATATATGATAATTCAAGATTAATAATCATTTAGTTTGCTGTTTCTGTTTTGCTTTGTTTCTGTATTAAGATCTTTAAAACTCAGTGTGTATGTTATACCAAGAGTGCATCTTAATTTGCACTAGCCATAGGTCAGGTGCTGAATAGTCACATATTGGACATCCACCTCACTAGCCACCTCCCATTTTTAACACCTTTCACAGAGAGCATCTAAGTTATAAGGTACACTTTAATTTTCTAACGCTTGTGGAGGCTTGAAAGTGACCACCAATAAAAGAACAAAAAGTCCTCTCTATGTTTATTGTCACTGCCTTTCCCCTGCCCCAATATTGTCACTGGTAAACCGAGATCTTTTCCCATTTTGTATGGGTTACACAGAAAGAACCCCCAGCTGGAAAAGACAATCAGGTTTTTTGTTTGTTTTTTTGTTTTTTTGTTTTGTTTTTTTTTTTGCTGGCCAGGGAACGGAGAAGGCACTCTCTTGCTCTAAATGCACCCTCTCCCAAACATTAGAAAGCATAGGGTTTTTAAGGACTGGGTGCAGGGTCAGAGAGGAATGCTTGCATGTGCAGACTTAATTCATAAACATGTCTTCATACAACCATGTAAACAAAATAGCAGAAGTTTTATTTTAGAGGGGGAATCTTTACATTATAATAATATGTTAATGATCTAAAGGCCACTAGGGGTTGTCTGCTCCAGCCTGTGGTGGTTTGGGGGTCTTATCTCCCTGTGGTATCTGGACAGAGGTCAAGAAGCTCTGATACCATCCCAGGCCACCTGACTTCTTTAAGCAGCTGTGCCCATAAAAAAAGGGACTGTATTAATCCATTTTCACGCTGCTGATAAAGACATACCGGAGACTGGGAAGAAAAAGAGGTTTAATGGACTTACAGTTCCACATGGCAGGGGTGGCCTCACAATCGTGGTAGAAGGCAAGGAGGAGCAAGTCACATCTTACATGGACAGCATCAGGCTGAGAGAGAAGTTGTGCAGGGAAACTCCTCTCTATAAAACAATTAGATCTCATAAGACTTATTCACTATCATGAGAACAGCACGAGAAAGACCCACCCCCATGATTCAATTGCCTCACACTGGGTCCCTCCCATGACATGTGTGAATTGTGGAAGTTACAATTCAAGATGAGATCTGAGGGGAGACATGGACAAACCATATCAGGGACTAAAGAAAAACAGTAAGAAAAATAACTTTTCCAGTTGTTTCATCAGGGCTGTCCTGGTAATGAGGTTGAGTTTCTAAATCTCAGTATCAGACCATTCATTCTAATTCCATTACCCTAAACCTAAACCACTCTGTCCAATCAGCTACAGTCACATGCCTGCTTATGAACCACAGATCCCTGGATGATCACCCCATCACCTAAATCCATATTTTCAAATCCAGCACAAAAAAAAATCTATTGCATGGGCCCAGATCTTGCCACATTATCTCATTACCTACGTGTCTGCACCATCTTCTGGCTGTTGATGCCTCATATTGACATCTCTGTGTCTATTGCAATTTCTGACCCATTGTTTTATCCTTATCTCTGGTCATTTTGTAATCGCTAATCCCCCTTCCTATGGCTGCCTTGCTTCTTGACCCACAGTTTTTCTTACATTCTTCCAAGAGTACCTCTTTACCATGGTTTTTCTCACATGGCATTAGACTTGCTTGAGTAGGATGACTTTTTAGTGTTGTCTACCATCTCCAGTATCCTTGGCATTTACTGCATGCTTACTGAATCTCAGACGTCCACACCCTGCATGATCTGAATTTCATTAGATGCCGTAGATGCCTCCCAAGTGACCCACTGAGAACAACAGACCTGCACTTGGTCATCAGACTTTCTCCTGACTTGGATTCCTCATGTGGCTTTTGGTTGCCCTGGCAAGTTTGCTGCCAGTGGAACTGTCTAATGTCTGCCAAATGAAAGGGTCTTTTTGTTGTTTTCATTATTTATTTGTTTTTTTTTCTTAATTTCAAGTACTATGAGATTTCTCAGAAATAAACCTGGCATCCTTATTCAGCAAACTTCACACTGAAACACTACTCCTGGGAAATATTTTAAGAGCCACAAAAGCCAAAAGTACATGGAACAGCTTCTTAAATAAGATTTTCCCCACGAACTTAAATTTACCATGTGTGATAGCATACAAGTCTAAAGCTAACAAGTTCAGAGGAACTAGGAAATAAAGAGGAAAGAAAACTAACATCCCATGCCTAAGGGCATGTCAGGCACACTTAAAATATGAAATGATGTAAAAACAAAAGACCTTAATAGGTAAGATTATATCTCTGCTTTTAACTTAAAGGAAATATTGACTTATCTAATTAAAGACCGAATCAAGAAAAAACTGAGTGGAACAGCTTCTCCTAGTTGATATTTATACAACTATGTCCCTTGATTTATTTAAATGATATATGTACCTAGTAGATTTCAAAATACTAATTCATCAAAATCTGTACATGCTTGGATGATGAGCCCAATCCAAGGAGAGGACACATTTGGGCCCAACCTTTCAACATTCCAAGTTCAGAGTCTAGATGAAAATGACTTCCCAAGTCTAAAGCTGATATTAGCTAAACAAGTGACAGGGCCTTTCCCCCACAATTCATCTATAAATCCTTTAATATTATCCTTCTTTGGGCTGGTCAGGGAAAATCTTCATTTGGGCGTTATTTTTAAGTGTTACACATTTAAAGAGTATTATAGACAAATGAGTGTGCACCCAGGGGACGAACACCAGCAGAGTAAACAAATTAAAACCCAGTAACATGTAAAAGGCTGGAAAACATTACAGACGTTCGGTGTAAAGGCTGTTATTTTGGCAGGATTAAGAGAGGAGACATGGATTCCATGACAAAAACAAGAAGCCACAGAAAAATGGGGCTCAGGAAACATCAGTGGATGGGACCACCTCCTACCTGAAGTGGTGCAGACATCAGATGGGGGAGGTGAATTTAATGACCTTGACAGGCCTCTCCAGCCCTGAGATTCTATCATAAAACATTCCTTTCCCACACCCCATGTAAAATATAAATGTTGCTTCCTGAAACCCAACCAAGAACAGGCTACTTTTAAATAAATGAGAAAAGAGAATGCCTGCTAGTGAGGACTTTATACTTTGACCTGGGGTTTGTTTCTCTATAAATAACCAACAATGCACATCACCATGCAAAATGGGCTTGGCCTCAGCATATTCTCCTGGTCTCATTTTCCTTACACCTGAAGGGTCGAAAGCTCAGGCTCCTTTTGGCCTTGGGCAAGAAAGCTTTTATTGATTGCACTTGTCATGAGTAATCTGCAGCCAAAGGAGAGAAACCATAGGAGTCCTATAAACTGCAAGTCCTGGTATTGCATTTGCCATATTTTCAAAATGGATATGATATACAAGAGTGATGCAGAAAGCTAGACAGTCTATATATTTATTCCTGTCTCCGCGAAACCCCAATGCTTATTTCTTATATAAGTGATGGGGTAAAATCAGTCTTTATTAACTTTCATTTCCAAGAGGTTTACTAAATATCACCATTTTACATTAAAATAAATATTGGGCCGATAATTCTTTTCATTATTTTATAATTGCCATTTCAACCATTTTCAATTACCTTAGCACATCATTTGTGAATAGGTGGATCTGCCAGCAAGAACAGCTCTAATGGAGGCGGGGCATGGATTTGTCTTTTGCCATCAGAAAACCAGGCAATTCAAGGCTGATAGGGCAAACATCAAGAAACTAGTAAGGCCGGGCGCGGTGGCTCAAGCCTGTAATCCCAGCACTCTGGGAGGCTGAGACGGGTGGATCACAAGGTCAGGAGTTCAAGACCATCCTGGCTAACACAGTGAAACCCCGTCTCTACTAAAATACAAAAAACTAGCCGGGCGAGGTGGCGGGCGCCTTTAGTCCCAGCTACTCTGGAGGCTGAGGCAGGAGAATGGCGTGAACCTGGGAGGCGGAGCTTGCAGTGAGCTGAGATCCGGCCACTGCGCTGCAGCCTGGGCAATAGAGCCAGACTCTGTCTCACTAACAAAAAAAAAAAAAAAAAAAAAACTAGTAAGTGCAGGAGCTATGACTTGAATCTAGATTCATTTGCAGCCAGGGTCCATGCATTAGCAATCACCACCATGCTGATATGCAGAAGGGGGCCAGCCTCAGGAAACAGGTCATTCCGTAACTGCCCTTGTTACCTTCTCATCAAGTGCCCCTGTTCTCCCAGCAGAGGAAACAGCCAGATCATTGAGTTAAGCTCTCAGTGCCAGTTCCTCCCCCAGTGCGTATCTGCAGCATCTTCACTGGGCGGGGGGGGATTACTATTAAAAAAGCTGAAAGAAATTTTAAGGCAGGGATGGCAGATTTCACAAATACAGATGAAGCCCTTTCTTCAGTTAGATGGGATAATAAGCTCACTGGAGTTGCCCAAAAAATCCAAGATCATCAGGCCTAATGGACCCAATGCTATATTTAAGGAGAGACATTAAAAATAAGTTCATAATAAGACATAAGCAGATTCTACTCTTTTAATTAATTTCCACCAGAAGAATCACAAATGAACTTCAAGAGGAAAAATTATGGGAAAAAAGTGATAATTCAATTAAGAAGTAAGGCATTTGCTCCTATAGAGAAATAACATAAACAGATTTTTGAAAACATTTACCTTTGCCTAATTATTCATGATGCTCATCTTTATATGGAAATGACCAAATCTTAATATCCCAGGTGGCCCATCATGGGTTCACTTTCTATCCACAATCAAAACAAAGCCCTAGACAGTCAGTGACTTCAACATTTTCTGCAAATCCGTAGATATTTTGAGCAAACAAGCCTCATGTGGATGATGCAGTAACTTCCACTGAATGATCCAGAGTTTAAGATGATGTGGAATCCATTCATCAAACCCAATCTGCTCATTCCAAGCTGCGATTTCTGACTGAAAAATAGGTGACCTTTAGCAAATAGCTTGAACTAAGGTGGAGAGAGATGCACACATGTTGAGTTACATTGGTTTCTAGCCTTTGACTTTACCAGTGTTTTAAATTAATGTCTTCTTCTTTACTCCTTTTCCAATCCTTATTCCTTTCTCAGGTTTTCTTATTTGTGTCCTAAGTTCAGTATGAGTAAACACACACCTCTTTAAAGAATGTTTCTAACATAATTTAGTATTGATCTTATTTATGCCTCAGTTTAGGATGTACGTAGAATTTGTCTCCATTCATTTAATTTTATCTTCAATATTTACTGAACACTTGCCAAGTGTCGATAGGAGACCTGAACAAGACAGGTTCTAGAGCACCATGGGCTGCCGCATATCCCAGACAGAGCTAACACTAGGGTGGCCTAATAGCCAAGTATTTCGTGGGACAGCTCTGATGGATGTCTGCTGTCTGCGTATGACTATTTATACTGACTTTTTCATCTTCAAATGTTCTAGTTCGGAGGATAATGTCTATGATTTATCTATATTCTTCGTTAAAACTATAGGAAGTTTGTGTGTGTGTGTGCATGTGCATGTGTTTTAAATTAGTGAACTTGTCAGCCTGTCTTCCACTAGGTTAAGCTTCCACTAGGTTTCCACTAGGTTAAGAAACCTCAGATCACATGATTAACAAGGGAGTGGCACAATGTGCATATGGAATGCAGCTATGACACCTACCAGAAAACAGAGGAACCACCCAGAATTCTCTGTGTAGTATGCACTCATGTGATAGAGGTAATGACAGGTAACATTCATTGACTCTATACTATGTACCAGACTCTGTGCTAAAGGCCCTCAGACTTCATTCAACCCTCACCAATATTCCTATGACAGGGAGGGACATTAATTTCTATTTTCTTATTGAAGACACTGAGATTTTGATAAGTAAAGTTAGTTTTACCTATCAGGGGATCCAACCATATCCTCTCTGGAACCTAACTAGGGAATGATGCATATTGCTTGACTGCATCTAAAACGTGCTACCAATTACACAGAATCGCTTCTCACCTGGCTGTAGATAGGGTAGAGAGAAAGGATGTGAGAGGAATCACAACCATTGCATTTGATGAGCTTGTGTGCTTTCCCGCTTTCTGGTGAAATCTGTTGGGTTCAGGGATTCATCCCTTACCACCCATACTCCAAACTCCTTACCTTCACCCTCCCCAGTCCCTACACATACCTATTATACCCTTGTCACCTAAAAAAAAAATGTATATTTAACCTCTGTTCCATACCTTTCATCCTCCTAATATTTTTCTTTACTTTATACTTAAACACGTGACTTAAATATCCATCCAGCATTTGCTTCTAGAAAATTTAGTGTTCTCTCAACTACATCCGAAAATTCCTACCGCATGTGTTTCAAGACCTGATTGTCATCCTTAACCTCTTACTTCTGTTTAAACATCTCAGCCACCTTCTCTGTGATTATATATATATATACACACATATATATACATATATATTTTTATATATACTATATATAATTATATATAGTATACACACACATATATATAGAGAGAGAGAGTCTTGCTCTGGAGTGCAGTGGTGCGATCTCAGCTCACTGCAACCTCCACCTCCCTGGTTCAAGCAATTCCTGTCTCAGCCTCCCAAGTAGCTGGGATTACAGGTGCCCGTCACCATGCCCGGTTAATTGTTTTGTGTTTTTAGTAGAAACAGGGTTTCACCATGTAGGCCAGACTGGTCTCGAACTCCTGACCTCAGAAAATCTACCCGCCTTGGCCTCCCAAAGTGCCGGGATTACGGTCATGAGCCACCGCGCCCAGCCACTGTGATTATTTTTTTTGCCACAAGTTTCCTACACCACCAGTGGCACAAGGCTGTTTGTTGTATTGAGTGAGCTTTTGCTGACATTTTGGTGACAATGGTGAGTGATTTCAGCACCAAAGGGAGACAGCAAAACATTGAGTATAGGGTGTCATTCTACCTATGCCCATCAGATATTATTTAGCTCAAGATAATGAAGTGGCCTCTAGCTTTGTAGGCCCCAGTCCCTTGCAACTATTATGTCTTCAAATCAGGATGCTTCTCTTATCCCATCTTGTTACATGAGCCCATTTGCCTAAAAAATAAATATATTTATTTTATCTAGTTATTAAACAATTCTAAAAATAACAAAAAAATCCCCATGCAGCAGAATAATCATTTCCCCTGAGAAAGGAAGCCACCATTTCTGTTATTGTACCTTGCTTTAACTACTTTGGTTTAGACCTTCCCATAACCAAAATATTCATTAAGCTGTTTTTCTAAATAGGAGACCACGGTATTTCTTCTACTGCCACTCTAGAACAAAGAAATACTGAAATTAGCTTTTAAACTAAAATTTTTGTCCTAATGATATAAATAAAATATATTTAATTAAGCACAAAAAATATATTTATTGAACTCCTATAACACTCCAGCAATGAGGGGAAGATTATGAGGCTATAAAGCAGCATAGTATATGAATCCTCAAAGAATTGTCAGATCAATTTAAGAGAGAATATTTTTGAAGAATAGATACAAAGGAAAAGGGGCAAAAGGCTATGTTTTCTTCTACCCTCCTTTCTCCTTCCCCATTAGAGAAAATTGGTATGAAGATTAAAAGGAGTCTACGAAAATAAACACATTCTTTAAACTTTAAGTAAATTAATTAAAATTAATTCAGTGCTTATTTATTTCCCAAACTCCTATCCCTTGAGAGAGTGATGGCACTGAGAGAGTTTGCAAAAAGAGTATTTTAAATTGCTGTTCAGTAAAATATCTCATTGAACAGGGTCAAAGTAGAAAACATAGAGTTATGAAAAACATTTTACCAAGTAAAGTTTCAGGTAATTTTTTTCTCAAAAGGATGCTGTTTTGTTTTGTTTTATACGTGAAGATATTTAAAAGATTACCATCTTTTTAAAGCTAGCGTCATCCTACAGGTCAGCAACAAGAAGAAGCCAACAAATTGAGGAGATTTGGCAAATGTGGTTCTCCTGGGACCAATTAGGTAAGAACAGGAGAAATGAGATTTTGGTTGCTTTTTTCAGCAGTGGTTTCACAAGCTGGCTGCACGGTTGTTGCTGACCAAGTATGGAAGTCGGATGGGACCTTTTATGCCAGAAAGCGAGAGGCATCTTTTAGAACTCTGCTTCCTCAGGCTGAGGCCGAACAGCAGTATCTTTCTGTAACTAACCCAAGCTCTTCCTTCATGTAATTTCTCCCAGGAGTGCATAATTTCTCCCAGGATTCCTGGTGGCATTTGTCTGCAGGCAGGTTACATCTTCACTCTCTTTCAGAAACCACCTTCCCTGTCCTTTCCTCTTTGGCAGGGATGAATCCCCAGTCCTCCATATGTCAGATGCAAAGATCCAAGGCAATAAGGTTCTCAGGGTCTCAAGACTAGAGCTGCTTAGAAGTTTAAACATAGGTAGAGATCCCAACAAGCATAGGCACCCAAAAAGGGCTAAACATTACTGATGGTAAAACAAAGGGCTTTGAAATCTGACACACTTGTGTATGAATGCCAGCTTATTAGTATACTAACTGTGCACCTTGTGCGTAATGTTTAGTTACAACAAACCTCAGTATCCTTATTTCTAAAATGGGCATAATAGTGAGTTTTGAGGTTTAGAACTGATCAGTATAAAGAACTAGGTGTTCAATAAGCAATTGTCAAGTCTTTGAAATGAAAATGATAAACCTACCTGCAGTTATTTTCCCTTTATTCATCTTTGGAATTGGCTGTAACAGATACTTTATGCCCTACATGCTAGAGAGTGTTCACAGCCAGTCTGTTCTGATTGATGCAGATCTCTCCAGAATATACTCACAGCACCAAGCATCTCTCTGAAATTGACAACAGCTGGAAGTTTCTATTTATTAATGTATGTAGTTTAAAATGTGTTTTCTAAGGAGACTGTAAGCTTCCTTTTTTTTTGCATGAATGTTTCCAAGGCATGCAAAGATTCCTAGTGCATAATTAGCACACAACAGATAAACACATTAAATCAAATTTTAAAATGAGCCTTGAGAAATGGTTTTCCCATTTCACAGGTGAGAAAGCTGGGGGTCTGAAAGAACAGTTTTTCTAAAGTAGCATAGGTAGTACAGAGGGTCTGAGATTCAGACCAAGAAGTGATTCTTTAGAGTCAATATTAGTTTCTATTATGTATGAAATAGATAATATCTCATTACTGTCATTTTTGATCAGTGAATAAACAGAAGTCCAAAGAATGTTAAACAGATGCTTGCAGAGTTGGGGCTCAAACCCAGGCCTCCAATTACATGTCCATTGCTCTCTTTTTTTGACCTGCTTTCGGGTCACCATGAAAACCATTCTCAGGATATTCCTGCCTTAACTTTGCTCTTGGCTGGCTGTCCAGGATTTGCTTGCCTAGGCAGAAGCAAATCTTTTTTCCCCTGTGTGAATTTGTGGAGTCAGTAGTCCTGCCAGAGTCTTGGTTTGGCCTTGGTTGAGGAGGTAGACTTTAGCTATCACCTTCTTGCTTGTTCTAGTTTTGCTGGAGAGCATTTTCCCCTCAACATTTTTGGCAGGCAATCAGGCCTTTTTATTATGTGGAAGTGCTCCTCAGGATGCACCACAATGGAATGTCAGAGTGTGATGCTGTTGGGAGGTTAAGTAAAAGAGGTCACAAGTGTCGCCAGCGCGGGAGCAGAGAGTTGAGCTATCTGACTCTAGCATCTGCTGCAGCACTGCTGTGAGTGCCGCAGTTGGAGACATCCTGGCACATGTGCCTTTGCGACCCAGGTGTGCGCTCTGTGAGTTGTGGACTCTTGTAAGCCAACTCTGGTTGCAGAGATGCTGGCTTCAGTAAAGCACATAGGAATAAATTTAGGAGACAATGGAAACCTACTCTGTCTTGGCAATATTAAATTTTTGCTGAGAAGATTTGCCTTGACCGTGGAGAATGAAAGTGGGACTATCAGTCTGTTTGTGCTGCTGTAATAAAATACTGCATAGTAGGTGACTTATAAGCAATATATTTATTTGCTTCTCACAGTTCTAGAGATCTGGAAGTCTAAGTTCAAGGTGCTGGCAAAGTTTATTTCTGGTGATGGCTTTCTGTTTCATAAATGGCACCTTCTAGCTGTGTCTTCCCATGATCTCTGGGGCTTTTTTATAAGGGCACTAATCTCATTTTTGAGTGCCTCACCCTTATGAACTAGTCACTTTCCAAAGTCTGTACCTCCTGATGTTATTGCATTGTTGATTATGTTTCAACATGTCAGTATTGGGGTAAGGAAGACACAAATATTGAGACCATAGCAGGGGCTTTTCATCTTAGCCCAGTACTTGTACTTTACCTTTATTTAGATCTGGGGTGCACTGAGACTGCCGAACCTGCATATCAAAATATTTCCTCAATAATTGGTAAAATATCCAAGCTATCCAAATAGCTTCCATAACCTTCTGGCCATCCTAGCTCTGCCCTAGAAAACCCCAAGTCTTCTCATAATTGAGAATCTAAAAGGTACATCTGGCGGCCTCCCTGACCCATCTAGAAGTGGGTCCCCATGCTGTCATACCAATGCCCTTGTGGGCAAACACTTGTTAAGTATTTGAAATACTACCATTCTCCTTTTTGGAACTATTAACAAAACTGTTAAAATTATTTTGATTTATCTGGTTCCTCTGCTAAACTATAAGCTTCTGGAAGGCAAGAGCTCTGCTTGGCTCACTCTTGTAGGCCTCGCCCTCAGCATGGTGTTTAGAACATCCTGTGTTCCAGGAACAGAAAACCAAACACCACATGTTCTCACTTATAAGTGGGAGCTGAACAATGAGAACATATGGACACCAGAAAGGGAACAACACACACTGGGGCCTGTCAGGGGGGTGGAGGAAGGGAGAGCATCAGGATAAATAGCTAATGCACACAGGGCTTAATTCCTAGTTGGTGGGTTCATAGGTACAGCAAACCACCATGACACACATTTACCCGTGTAACAAACCTGCACATCCTGCACACCCTGGAACTTAAAATTAAATTAATTTTTTTTAAAAAAAAGAAGTACCAAAAAAAGAGCATCTTATGTTCTTAAGAAACTAAAAGGCCCGGGCACGTCTTAATAGAGACTAAACTCACAGTTTCAGCGATGTACTAGAAAAGAGTGAATGTTTGAGACAGTGTCCACAAGCTTCACACACCCATACAATTGTTATGCCTGCTTCTAAGGTGCAGTGTGTGCTGGGCAGAAGCGGTAGGCTCTCCCCGAGAAGACATGAGTCAGTGGGGAATGAGAGAAATGGTACTTCCAAGGGAGCCAGAGTTCACCCAGGGTATTCTGAGACAGGGTCTTGTTTTGTCACCCAGGCTGGAGTGCAACGGCATGATCATAGCGCACTGCAGCCTCAATCTCCTCGGCTCCAGCGGTCCTCCCACCTCAGCCTTTTCAGTACAGTTTGTGAATTTAGAACAGGTTAGTTCTTGGAGTGGGAATATGTATTCAATAGTTTGGATGTGTTTCTCTTTTCCACCGAGCAACATGAGTAGCTTTAGTTTGCGAGATCCCAGATAGCATTCTCTTCGCTGATAGTTATTATTCGAATACCTTTGTAATGCCTGAGTCAGGGCAGTTTTACGTGAGTTCCCCGGAGAATAATTTTCATGAGC
Source organism: Rhinopithecus bieti (assembly GCF_001698545.2). Classification (NCBI taxonomy): domain Eukaryota; kingdom Metazoa; phylum Chordata; class Mammalia; order Primates; family Cercopithecidae; genus Rhinopithecus; species Rhinopithecus bieti. The sequence continues at coordinate 1,030,424 of NW_016804647.1, forward strand.
TAAGACCACTTTGGCAGCTTTCCCTCCCTTTCCACTCCTGGGAATATCTGGGACATAGGCTGAGCTCTCTTTTCATAGCATTATCTTAAGAAGTGAGATTAACTGTATACTATGTAATGCATACATTAAACAGGAGGAAACTAGATTATATAGAGTCACTTAAATTGCCAGCCAATTTTATGTGTTGGCTCTCATCTCATCTACAGTTTTAGACTTTCTGTCTTTCTACATGCTCATAAAGAAAACCCTGAGTGTGGCCTGGTGTGGTGGCTCACGCCTGTAATCCCAACAATTTAGGAAGCCAAAGAGGTTGGATAGCTTGAGGTTAAGTGTTCAAGACCAGCCTGGGCAAGATGGCAAAACCCCACCCTCTGCAAAAAGTGAACAGCAACAACAAAAAATTCGCTGGTGTGGTGATGTGCACTTATAGTCCCAGTTACTTGTTAGGCTGACGTGAGAGGATCACCTGAGCCCAGGAGGCAGAGGCTGCAGTGGGCTAGGATTGTGCCACTGCACTCCAGTGTTGGTGACAGAATGAGGCCTTGTCTCAAAAAAAAAAAAAAAGAAAGAAAAGAAAAGAGAAGACCTCAGGTGTGTAAATCTTGTGGACACTGTCTCAAACATTCATTCCTTTCAAGGACATCATTGGATGCTGTAAGTTTAATCTCTATTAAGTTCTCATTTGGATACCTTTTTATTCAGGTAGTAAAATATATTGTTATTCATACTATTTTCATAGAGTCAATACTTATTATTTATTGATCTCTCATTATGCAGCATGTGTTGTAAATAAATCACATTTTATTTTGATAACAGAACTCTAAACTAGGTATTGGAATCCTGATTTTTAACTATAAAGAAACCAAAAGCCAGAAAAGTAAAATGATCTCCCGCAGGCCATAGAGCTACTAATTGGTGGTTTTGGGACTCAATTTGAATCTGCCTGGCTCTGGCTCACAGAGGCCTTTCCCTTGGGAGTGCCATGTCTCTCGTTCCCTGCTGACTCATGCCTTCTCGGGGGCGGCCTGTTTCTTCTGCCCAGCACACACTGCACCTTGGAAGCAGGCATAACTTCTTTACAGTTACATTCCAGAGCAGCAATGCTCAAATTTAGTGGCACCTTAGAATTACTTGGGGAGCTCTAGGTCCCACTTCTAGATATCCTAATTTCTTTGGTCTGGACTGGGCCTGAGCATCTGGATTTATGAAAGTTTTCTGGCAATGTGGACGTGCAACACAGTAACAGCAATTGTTTTAGAGCAGTGGTCCTCAAGTAGAATGTGCACACACACCTCTTGGGGATGTGTTACAGAAAATCCTGATTCAGCAGAACTGAGGTTGGACCTGAGATACTGAATTTCCAAAAAGCCCGCAGTGATGCTACTCTGTTGGCCCACAGACCAACACATTGCTGGCAAGGCCCCGGAATCTCCCTCTTTTCTCTGCATAGCCTGCCCATCTCCTCTTCTCCAGGTCGCCCTCTTTCTGGGAGAAATTCTCCAGTCCACGATTTACACTGTGCTTTCAATGTAGCTGTTCTCTTTCAGCAGCTCCTGTTAGTTATGGGAAAGTTCCATCTGAACTAAAACTCTCTGTTAGCTGAGTCGAATAGGGGGGTGGCATGTAAAGAAGTTGAGGTCACAAGATCAGTACCCAAGTTTGATACCCACAAGGACCAGTTAGCTTTTCCATGCTCTGAACGCAAGTCTCCAGGCCAGCCATGGCTCAGATGTGTGGGACTGTCCCTGAGAGATGAATCCTTCGTGTCCATCACACACGCCATACTCCCAAGAACAGCAGCCACAGTCTGACTCCCACTCACTCAAAGGTCAATAGCATATCTTGATAGGAAATAAAGACACAGCAATGTTAGCTATAATCGAGTGCTTACCTGTGCCAGGCACTGCGATAAACATTTTAGAATCCTCGCAACATTCTGTGAGGTAGATGGTCTCATTATCTCCATTGGATAAATGAAGAATTGGGGTTCATGGTTTTCACATTCTGACAGCACACAACTTGTAAATAACCCAAAATGCAACCAAAACCCAACTACAAGGACTTAGGCCAGTATGCCGGGTGCTAATCAATGTAAATTAGGGATGATAAAGGATTTGCAGCCCTTTGGGGTTAGAAACTTCAAAATATGTTTTTCCACCATGTCCCTGTCAAGCTTCTTTAATCTCTGCATTGTCCCCTCTCTCAATTTATACTGATGATGACTGCCTTGTTTATTTATTGTGTTTTTAGAGAAGCTCAAATTAGACCATCCGTATGTTTAAAAAGAAAAATTGAAGAACCACATAATATTGGGAGCATTTTAGATTCATCCGATCTGAGCAGCAAATGTATCCACAGATTTATCTACCGTAATATGAGTCTTGTCCTTCCAATCTACCCCTCTTTTGATTTGTCATCAGTGTACAAGGTCATAATTCTCATCTAAGAGCCTAGAGATTCCCCCAGTCAACTCTGTTTGATTCTGATGTACCTGACTAGTGGAGTCTGCAATATTTCTATAGGTAAAAGAAACATTAATGTTTTATTTTAAGTGAAAATTCAAGGGAAGCTACATCTTTTTTGCTTTAGTGTTCAGAAACACAAATTTTTGATATTTACAGTGAATACTGACTAATAAAGTCTAAGGATTGTATAATTTTGATTTTTGATGTTAGTCTGTTTATTTGAGACAGGGCCTTGCTTGCTCTGTTGCCTGGGCTGGGATACAATAACACAACCTTGGCTCACTGCAGCCTTGACCTCCCTGGCTCAAGTGATGCTCCCACCTCAGCCTCTCAAATAGCTGGAACTACAGGCTTCTGCCACCATGCCTGGCTAATTTAGTCTTTTTTTATATAGACAAGGACTCACCATGTTTCCCAGGGTAGTCTTACATGCCTAGGCTCAAGTGATCCTCCAGCCTTGACCTCCCAAAATGCTGAGATTACAGACATGAGCCACTGCACCTGGCCAGGACAGTATAATTTAGTACTAAAGACAAACTGCTAAAAATTAAGTAGTAGATAGCAAAACTTTTTGGAAGTAATCACCATTCACTTTCTCTGCTCAATTCACCAATTATACTGTCACTGTAAATCAAGTCAGTCAGTCAGTCAACAGATTTTTATTGAAAACTCTATACATGAGGCAATGCGTTGAGACACAGGAATTGAAAGAGTCCAACATAAGGCCTCCTCACAAGGAGATGTGACCCTTTCTTGTAAATAGAATTTTAAAAAATTGTTTGCTTCCTCTATAAATTATTTTCTCTTGATGTCATGGAAGATCCATAAATTATGGTAAATACTTTTATTTTGAGTTAACTTTCTTCAGCATGCTTCAGGTAATAATAAAAAATGGAAATCATGATTCTTGCTATTTTAATTAATTAAACCCTTGAAACCCCCCATCTCCCAAGTGATTTTCCACTCCCTTCTATGGATTTATTTCCTAATAGGCACTTTATTACTCTCCGAAGTCATTTATTTATTCCTTTAGATACCCTGCCCATTTTTTCCTGCAATGAATGTTTAAGTTCTATACTGCTAGAAGCTTCTTCCTGGTTTGGTGTTCAAAGCCAAGAACAGTGACTGGAAAGTCAGAGAAACTCAACAAACTTTCCTTGAATGAATAAATAAATAAATGAAAATTGGCTATGAATGTAGTAGAAGAGAATTCTACTTCTAGATAACAAGTTAAACGAAGATGCCTTTTTAAGTCCTCTGTCAAACTGTAAGACTTTAGGATTTTACAATTCAGTTTTCTAATTAACAATAGTAACCACTGTGTGAGCAGGGCAATATATATTCAGAGCAGTTATGTGGCCAGTGACCCAAAGATGCTAGTCATCAAAACAGCACTCAGTATTGACATTTTGTCTGTTGTATTGTGCTTTGTTTCAATCTTCCAAGGTGTCTGGTATGTATATTTTGCTTTTTAATCTTCTAAAGACAATTTCACTAGTTAGACGCCTATCATTTTTGGCAAAGATCCAAAGTTATATATTGCTCTAATAAAGATTGTTTTTAATGAAATAGGTGATTAAACTATTGTTAACAATCTACAATAATGAATGTATGGAGAATTTTCAGCTGTCTAAAGAAAGTGATATAGCGATGTAGATATAAAATTTGTTTCACATGGCCTAAAAGTGTAGACAATTACAGAAGAATATTTAAGGGATATGAAAATGTATAAGGTTGTGAATACAAATTTGTCATCAGTTCCCCAATATTAAAACAAAGGTCTATCTCTTGAAGCATAAGAAAATTGTTTCAGCATTAGAAGAAATATAATAAAATGAAATCTATACATTTATAACCAATTACCACTTATGAATATTCATTGCATAACCAGACAGAGGACCAGGCCTTCAATGTATATATTTTTAAATGTCACTGTAATCCTGTGAAATAGATATATCACCATCATTTTATGGCTGAAGAAACTGAGAGCTGGAGAGACTAAAGAATTAATGCGAAGCGAGATCTGTAATTTGAACCAGGCATACTTCCTGTGCCGTGCTCTTTGCACTCTACAACAGTGCCTCTTGTGGCTTTGGCTGAAATTACGCACAGTGTAAACGTGACCATTGAAGATGCTTAGGTATGTGTACACTTTTACCAAGTAGTGTGGCATTGGAGAAGTTCTACTGGTGGGATTATGAGTGCTTTTTTTTTATTTTCTGATTTATAATTATTATTCCAAATTTATTCAAGAAATATGTTACGTTTTAAATGTGCATCTAAAATTGAGTTTTGGGGAGGGTGTTTATAAATCTTTGGAGACATTGCAAAGGGTACTACCTGTGCTTCCCTCGACTTCCCCTTGGAACTGCTGTGAGAAGCAAGCAGTTAGGCTGGGTAGATCGCTGGTCCGACTCAGCATGGCATATCTGAAGATGAACTATTCACTAAGTCATATTGAATGTGCCTTCCAGTCTTGTAGCCATTCCTGAAACTCAATAGCTAATAGAATACCATATTCAAAAGGCATTGAGCTATTTAATGTGTTTTCCCCAGTGCTTTGAGTTTGGAAATCATTACATAAGTTATTACTACAATTATTTTCCATCTTCATCTGCCAAAGAAAGCGAAATCAATTCAGTCCACATCTTGACTGCAACACTGTTGTAAAAGGTCCTGTACCTACTCTGAGCATGTATCTTTGAAATTGAACCTAGTGATGCAACATAAATTTTAGAAAAGTCATCTTCAACTGCCAGGCTGGCCACAGAACTATTTAAAACATGATCTGGGGACCTCTATTTCAGTTTCCATTACTCACAGGTCACAGGTCTTCACCTTTGTTTAGGCAGGTCTTGGACTAATGCTCTCACCAAACCGAATAGTTCTGCTGTCATCCACAGGTTACTTGACCTCTGTCTACTACAGTTTGTTTTCATGTAAATTGGGAACTATTCCATCTGCAATTCACTCAGTAGGCGTTTTGTGATGATGTTTGTCGTGGTGGTCCAATGAGCAACCCATGAGTGTTGCACGGTCCTGAACTTCATCGGAGTTAAAGAATGGGCCCCCCTTCTAGTTTCAGCTCTTACTCACCACAGGCATTGCAGAGGCCCTGAGCCATGCCAAGTCTCAGCTTCCTTTTTTTTTTTTTCTTTTTTTAAGTAGGGATAATTATAGATGTTCCTCATAGAGTTGTTGTGAATAGGAAATGAAACGGTATGGGTGAAAAACTTGCCACAATGACAGCCGCAGAGTGAGTTCCTCATGGACAATAGATGCAACTAAACAGAGATATACATGCCAATTATTTTGAATGTGATAATCTTGTATTTATTTTGTAATTAATAATCTTGTAATTATTATTGTTTGTTTTTTGTTGATTCATATAATTTGGTTTGCATATATATTCATTATTGAAAAATTGGCAAAGAGAAAATGGAGGCAGAGATACCTCCATAGATAGATTCTATCACTGCTCCCTACAACCATTTTAAACTACTGTTAACATTTTGGTGTTTTTTGCTTTCATTTTTATTAACACAATAAATATTTTCACTGATGTAATTATATATACTTACACAAGTTTTACCATACCTTCTTCATTCTATAATGAAAGATAAATAGTTAATATTGCTATTACAAATATTGGAAACTATTAATATTTTCATTCTGTATGTAATTATGTAATTATTTTTACCTATTTAGAAACTATAGATAGTAAATTAAGAAAAATATTAGTATTTGTAATTCTGTGAGCCAGAGAGAGCCACCATTAACATTTTGAGATAGTTTCTTCTGGTCTTTTTTTTATATGCATAGACCTATGATTTAATCTAAGGTTCCAGTGATTGTCAGACCTACAATTATTTCCTAAGGAAAAAAAATGCTGCCAAATAAACACTGACACACTGCTTTGTACCTCTTAGAAAGCCTTGAAATGGCCTTCAAATTATATAGGCAGAGGTTATTATCGTAGTATCAGTCTCGGGCATACATTAAAAATAGATGCAAAATTAATTGGGTAACATATTCCTAGGACAAAACCACATTCACGGTCTGCCTCTCTTGATTCTTCTTTGGCACATTCACATCTGTGTCCAACATGGTATGGTCTTCTGTGCTGCTGTGTCTCCAAGTAAACAATGTTTTTTCAATGTTGAATCACAGCATAATATTCTAAAGCCATTTTAAATAGCAATTAAACTTAAAATTTGCATTACCAGAAATGTGTATGACTCATAAAATGATACAGCTGTGCCCATCTTTGCCCAAGTCTACACAGTTTTCAGGTGGCCAAGCACAATCCTGTGAGGACCAACAGTGACCTGTTGACAGGAAGATGCACCCCAATTTTAGGCATGCTACAGTGCAAAAAAGTATACACAGCTAGAACAGCTTGAAAAATTACATAATTTTTTATTTAGGGTGCTTTATTTAGTTTTATCTCTCTGTTTTTTATTCCCATTCAATACTGAGAACATTTCCCAGTATCTTCAAGATTCTTAAAAAAATAATCTTTCAAAGTATTCGATTAATGTAGAACCAAAAACCTTCAGCTTTTGAGGATTTTAGAAAATTACAATTATTGAAAACAAACCTTACAAACAGGAATATATTGAAAATTATTCCTACAAAAGCAAAGGAGGAATGGAGCAAATTAAATGATGGACACTCAAATATGTACAAAATTTAATTTTAAAAAAACATAATTGCATGTTGAAATCTCTTAATTTCTGGGAAGAATATTTTGATAGGGGCCCTATTTTTAATTACATAAATCCATGTTATNTCTTTCAAAGTATTCGATTAATGTAGAACCAAAAACCTTCAGCTTTTGAGGATTTTAGAAAATTACAATTATTGAAAACAAACCTTACAAACAGGAATATATTGAAAATTATTCCTACAAAAGCAAAGGAGGAATGGAGCAAATTAAATGATGGACACTCAAATATGTACAAAATTTAATTTTAAAAAAACATAATTGCATGTTGAAATCTCTTAATTTCTGGGAAGAATATTTTGATAGGGGCCCTATTTTTAATTACATAAATCCATGTTATATCAGAAAGAAATAAACTTGAGAAAGTCTGTGATTTCACATAAACCTCAATCTGATGACAGATTGAAGAGAAGCATAGAGGCATTTTATTTGACAAGTTTTATTCTGGATTATTTTTATTAGAGAAAGATATTATAAAAGGAGGGGAAAACACTTCATATATAAAATATTTCACTGAAATATGTTTAAAAACCCTATGAAAAATATTAGAATTAAGAATATCCTCCACTTATCGGCCGGGCACGGTGGCTCAAGCCTGTAATCCCAGCACTTTGGGAGGCCGAGACGGGCGGATCACGAGGTCAGGAGATCGAGACCATCCTGGCTAACACAGTGAAACCCCGTCTCTACTAAAACTACAAAAAACTAGCCAGGCGAGGTGGCGGCGCCTGTAGTCCCAGCTACTTGGGAGGCTGAGGCAGGAGAATGGCGTAAACCCCAGAGGCGGAGCTTGCAGTGAGCTGAGATCCAGCCACTGCTCTCCAGCCTGGGCGACAGAGCGAGACTCCATCTCAAAAAATAAAAATAAAAAAGAATATCCTCCACTTATCAATGTTTTTCTGAATTTTCCAGAAATCTCAGCATCTAAAGACAGAATAAATAATATCATGGTCTACAAAGAAGCAGCAGGTAGTTATGTCAACAATTTCCAACATATAAATTTTAATCTATAATTCTGAAGAAAACTGTAAGCAGTTTTCTATAAAAATGACCATATTGAAAGAACACATTTTTCAGAAAAATGCAATAATGAAGTAGTAGAGATAGAGCTAAAGCATTAAGTATATGAATAAGTAACAAGAATAATTATTATCTGAGTTTTTAAAAATAATTTTATTGGTGAAAATTGTTTTATTTCTTAAATTTAAAATCCCACCAATATAATAGTTTGTGATTCAGCAAATAAATATTTTAAAACTTTAACACTTTTTGGTACTTGAAAATCATCTCTCATATGGAGTTGAATAAGATATTTTAACCCTTTCCTTACTGTAGATCATTTAGGATAGTTCTATTTCCTCTACTGTACTCAATAGAAATGGGTATCTCTCCATTTGCAATTCTGATCATTTTGTTTGGATACATTCCAAGTAGTGAAATTTCTAAATCTTATAAAAATTTCAAAACTGAATTGCATCGAATGGTACTCTCTGAATACCAAGAAATAAAAAATTAAAATTCCAATGCATAATTTAATTCTATGCATAATCCAATGCAGTTCATAATAATCCAATGCATAATTGAAATAAAAGTATTTTTAAATAGGTTTTAAATAACTAAAAGAATATCAATAGCACTTTGTAGTAACATAATGTTTAGCAAGTTATATGGATAGAACTTGTGGAAATTATTTTTAAATAGTTATAATTTTCAATCAATTATATTTTTAAATCAAAGGCATTTACTAGGTATTGGCCACGTTCTATGCACTATGCATACTTCTCTCTGTCTAGGAAAAGAAAGAAAAGGTCTTGTTCTTAAGAGATTCTGCTGGTAGTGACTGAAATGCATACACTGAGGTAATCACCATAAACCTCTACAATTGTCCTAGTAAAACACCTGAGGACAGCAAACACAGAGACTGACCAACCCCACCTGCAGGAGAGTAGGGCCAGGACCAAGCATGCTTGGGGCAGATTTCAAAGGAAGCAGGGAGAGCAGAGCTGAGTCTGTGAGGCTGAGTAGTTTGACAGCAGAGACGAGAAAGAATGTAGATACATAGGGACAACATAGATGTAGTCCTCAAATAGGGAAAAGCATGGTGTATTTGAGGAAGAGAGTGAAGTTGATCCCAGGATGCATGGGGCTGGGAGAAAAGGTAGGGTGGAGGGAGGCTGGATGTCCTGTATTAAACTGGGATGTGTCTTATTTGTCCCGACATGGATGCTCTGATTGCATTCAATTGCACTTTCCTCTTGAGGCTAGCACTTATGCTACTATCCCACATAGCATATTCATTCAAGAAATATTTACCGATATCTTATTTTCTGTGTACCAGACACTCTTCTGATCCCAGAAAAAGAGTCTTGGGTGCAACAGATAAATGCAATAGCAATACATGAGAAAAAACATAAGGTAATTTTAAATAATGAGAAGTATTATGAGATAAGTAAAACAGGAATTTTTTTTTTTTTAATCCTCAGTCTAGAGTTCAATGTAAGCGTATTCTGAATTAAGATGGCAGGGATTTCTCTCAAAAGATGATATGTGGACTATAAAATAATACTAAGAAGAGTCCAGCCATCTTTAGTACCAGAGGAGAAGAAATCTAGGCAATGGAAACCACAAAATGACAAGTGCAAAAGCCCTGGAGCAGGATCAGGCTTGGCAGTTTGAAGAACTGGAGGAAGGCCAGTACCTGAAGTTCCAGAACAGAATAAGGATGAGATAGGTACAAGAAGGGAATGTAGAGGTATTTAGAGGCTTATAGGTCTTTTGAGGAGCTCGAATTTGATGCTAAATGCTATGCGCATCTAGTGGAAGTTTTTAGACTAAAGTAACATGATCATATTTTCCGGCAACAAAAAATTCGCACTTTCACTTTAATGTGGAAGGGAGCACATGCCACATGTATTTACTCAGTATACTGAATCCATGGCTTTATGTAATATTTAAAAATGTAGCTTTGTATAAAACTAGAGAGGAGAGGGCCAGGCGTGGTGACTCACGCCTGTAATCCCAGCACTTTGGGAGGCCGAGGCGTTCGGATCACGAGGTCAGGAGTTTGAAACCAGCCTGACCAACATGGTGAAACCCCATCTCTACTAAAAATACAAAAATTAGCCAGGGTTGGTGGTGGGATTACAGGTGCCCAGCTACTCGGCAGGCTGAGGCAGGAGAATCGCTTGAACCTGGGAGGCAGAGGTAGCAGTGAGCTGAGATCCTGCCACTGCACTCTAGCCTGGGAGACAGAACGAGAGGTCATCTCAAAAACAAACCAACAACAACAAAAACTAGAGAGGAGAGCTTGCGCATGATTCTCAAGTTGATTTCTTTCTTTCTCTCTCTCTTTCTTTCTTTCTTTCTTCTTTCTTTCTTTCTTTCTTTCTTTCTTTCTTTTTTTTTTCTTTTTTTGCATAACTGAAGATTAATTTGGATTGCTACCATCTCTAGTTTTGACCATTAGGGCTCATGTTTGGCAGAGGTGGGAGAGTCGTTTATGTGGAATGGATTATGTGGTGTACAGAGGCCTACTAGGTAGCTACTTCCGTTTCAGCCTCGTATGTCCGCATATATAGAGAAGACTTTCTGACTTCTCTTTAAGTACATTATTCTTTGAGAAATGAGTTAATTTTCCTTCCGGTCTCCGTATGGCGGTGGTCACTGAGGAGAGTGAAAATCACCTGGTGACCATTGAACAGGCCTGGGAGACAAAATTGAGTATGGATCTTCTTCTATCTGTTTATTTATAGATGTTGTGTGTGTGTGACAGAAAAGAGCTTTCATTAATTGACTTAGAAAAGTAAGTGCTTACAATAAATATTTTGTCAGGAAAGTAAAGGAATAAAAGAATGCCTACTCCATAGGCAAAGAAGCCCCAAGACCTGCTGGTTTCCCATTTTTATGTTTATTTCCTGATTATATGCTAAACAAGAGGTGAATTATTAATGAGTTTTCCAGGAATGAGGTGGACAATTCCAGAACTGAGGGTTCCTCCCAATTTTAGACCATATAGGGTAACTTCGTAATGTTCCCATGGCAGTTACCATCATTTTGACTTTGACTGATTTTCACTCAGCATTTTTCCAAGACGTAATCATCTGCAAGAAATAAATGATTAAAGGAATTCTGTAGGAAATTTAAAATAACAAAACTGTTTAGATAATCCTCCCCTGAGTAGTATGTTTCCATGTTCAATGAAGAAAGTCCTAAAACCTATTATGTATATTTATGTGGTACCTTCCCCTTCTGTTCATATTTTGGTCTATGCCTTCTTATATGTATATCTTACTAGATCCATTCATATCATGCAGGCTGCTATTCACTTGATTATAATGATAGTGCACATCTTTTTCATGCAACGTGTCAAGGTAATTAATATTAGCTACTCACAACAGAAAATCACCCTTGAAATTCCAGTGGTTTAATGCCACAAAGATTTATTTCTCAGGTCTGTGATTGGGTGGTCATTCACCATCTTGTAGCATGCTGCTTAGAACAAGCACCCTGCAAAGTTGCAAAGGCAAGCAAAACAAAGTGGAAGATGCACAGTGGCTCTTAACTGCCCAGAAATGGCCCACAGCACACATCCTCACAGTGTACCGTGCAGGTCTGGTTTCATGGCTAAGTGTAATGGAGGATATGAAATGGATGGTGAACACTGTCTTTGTCACCACCAGCCTTTCTGTCACCAAATATCTGCTACCCTCTTACACATGTACACTCCCACCTTTTCCTGTCCCTCCACTCATTGGTGGTCATGATACACCATACTTTTGTCATTCACGCTTTTGAAAGACATTCCAAAGTGCCATCCGATTACCCTGTCTACTTCCAAGACCACGTGAGTAGTAGTGTTTTCATAAAGTCAGCATGTGGCCTCTCTTAGTACAGAGACCTTGACTTAAAAAAGAACTAAATTAAAAAAAAAAAAAGAATATCATCCCTTCTCAATACTCCCTCACCCCATAAACGTAGACACATATATGTCCAATGTGTAAAAGTAGAACAGGAAAAGGATAGCTGCAGTAGACACTGCTATTCATTCAGAGGGTGAGACTAGAGAAGGGCGCTCTGCCACTCAGCATCTCCCAGCCTGCAGGCGTTCTGCAATCCTGTTCAGCAAATGCTGCAACATCCTCCTGCCTTGGGAGATGGAAGTTTGATTGACTCTCTGGAGCAGCTCCTTTGCCTGTCATTATCCAGGCTGTTAGACTCCTCTCTGGAAGGTTCTTCTTTTCCTATTACTTTCTGTGGCATCAGCAAAAATGGAAATTAGGGGATATGCCTTCTGGGGTTATACTTTCTCCTCTCACTTCCTAGCCACAGAAAGTCCAAGCCACAAGGAATATTTTAAGCACCAAATATTAACTGAACAATGAGATCACTTGGACTCGGGAAGGGGAACATCACACACCGGGGCCTATCATGGGGAGGGGGGAGGGGGAGGGATTGCATTGGGAGTTATACCTGATGTAAATGACGAGTTGATGGGTGCCGAAGAGTTGATGGGTGCAGCACACCAACATGGCACAAGTATACATATGTAACAAACCTGCATGTTATGCACATGTACCCTAGAACTTAAAGTATAATAATGATAGACATATGAAAAGCTGTACATACTTAATGCATATTAAAAAGAAAAAAAAAAAAGCCTTCTTGGCCCAAACTCATGGTATATTTGGTAAAATATCTGCCTCAAAAACTAAGGGAACTACTGGTCAGTATGCTTGGTTCTCCATGTCAGTAACCATACCCACAGTTCTTTTTGAAGTTTTGTCTTCTGTCTCAGCACCCCCTCCCTGAGACTGTCTCTTGCAACTTAATTTCAAGTAATCTTTCGGGGAAAATTCATAAGAAGGGTATACCCCTTGGATCTTTACACTGAATTGCTTTATCCAACTGAGAGATTGTACTGGGTCTTTGCTGCTGAAAGTCTTTATAAAATCCTATCATTTCTTTTGGTTATCTAAAGGCACTGTTTTTTCCAATCAAAAAGTTCCCACATTTCTGCAATCTTCCCATGTCTCCTGCTCCCTCATGCATACAATCTTTTTTCCTCTTTTTTCTGAACCTTACCACACACAGCTGATATACTCTTCTGATTTGCAGCTTCTTCCCGTAAGACTTAAGTCCTCTGTGCATACAGTCTGCTTTCAAAGGTCATGATTTCAATAAAGGTTTCACCATCACCAAACGTAATTCTCCATCTTTCCAACTTCCAGTATCAGACTCCTTGTCTCCCATCAGAGAACTAAGAAGCAAGGTAATCCCCATCCAATTATTATTATTATTTTGAGATGAAATCTCGCTCTGTTGCCCAGGCTGAACTGCAGTGGTGTGATCTTGGCTCACTGCAACCTCCCCTCCTGGGTTCAAGTGATTCTCCTGCCTCAGCCTCCTGAGTAGCTGGCATTACAGGCGCGCAACACCAGGCCTGGCTAATTTTTGTATTTTTAGTAGAGATGGGGTTTTATCATGTTGGTCAGGCTGATCTCAAACTCCTGACCTTGTGATCCACCTGCTTCACCCTCCCACACATCCAATTATTTACTTACACACTCCCTTGTTCTTTTTTCTTATTTGTTTCTTTTTTTAAACTTTAAGTTCAGGGGTGGAAACGCAAGTTTGTTACATAGGTAAACTTGTGTCATGGAGGTTTGTTATACAGATTCTTTCATCACCCAATTATTAAGCCTAGCACTGTTCCAGAACCGAACCGAGGGTCGGGCTGCTTATTTTCATGCCCCAACAATGAGATGCATATGAGCTGGGAAAGAAGTGATTTTATGTCTGTAACTGGGTACAAGAAGAAGACCTGGAAAATATCACTAGACCAACTCAAAATTACAAAGTTTTCCACAACTTATTTACCTTCTATGCTATATATGTATGTGTAAGTGTTCATTCATCTAAAGACATAACTGATTAACTTCTTCTAATCTGTAACTAAGATCTGAGTCCTGAAGACCTTCCTCTGCAGCCTCAGTAAATTTAATTCATCTGAATGAGTCCAGGTGCTGGGGTGATTACCCATACCTTGTCTCCAGCCAAATCGTGGAGATTTGGGGAGTTCCTTCAGACCCCCCAATAAAACCTGTTTAATCCTAAATGGGTCCTATTAAGAATTCCTTCATTATCTTGTCATACTTCAAGGCCCGGGGAAGGCCTAGGCAAAACTCTTGGTGGGCTTTTGCTACTTTCCAACCTTTGTGTAAAGACACTGGCTCTATCAGCTTTGAATGTTTCACTTAACCGCTTAGTGCTGAAACAATTGTCCTAGAGGCCTGACTGCTGACTGTTCAGCCATTAGGGAGACCTGGCCTGCCACAGGGTCCTAGAACTATCTCCTTAGTTTAGCTAAAGGTAGGGGGTCCTTGTCACATTGCCATGAAAAATAAGTCTCGCGGACAATTTGAAAGGGAAGAAAAATGGAATTTATTGGATGAAAAGGAAAGAAAAGGGAGACAGGGACTCATTGCAAAGCCAGAGAGAGAATCCCGCCAGTATATGCTTCCCGCATCACACATTGAATCCCGGGTTCCACACAGGAAGAGGAGGGGCCAGGCTCTTCCCCACTGCAATTGGTGCCAATTTTTGTGGCTCCCCCGCAGTGGACACTCCTCCCAGTGCGCAGGCTGGTTGGAGTTTCTCTGGGGACCCCTTCTTACCTGGCTGTCTCAACAGTACCCATTAGTTATTTTTCCTGATCCTCTCCCTTCTCCCACCCTCCACCCTCCAAAAGGCCTCAGTGCATTTTCCCTTCTATGTATCCATGTGCTTTCATCATTTAGCTCCCACTTATAAGTGAGAACATACAGTATTTGGTTTTCTGTTCCTGTGTGAGTTTGCTAAGGATAATGGCCTCCAGCTCCATCCATGTCCCTGCAAAGGACATGGTCTCATTCTTTTTTATGGCTGCATTGGATTCCATGGTATAATACATACCACATTTTATTTATTGAATCTATCACTGATAAGTATTTAGGTCGTTTCCACGTCTTTGGTATTGTGGATAGTGCTGCAGTGAACATCATTGATGAGCATTTAGGTCGATTCCACATCTTTGCTATTGTGAATAGTGCTGTAATGAACATGCGCGCACATGTGTCTTTATGCAGAAGCACTTGGTTTCAAGCTACCAATTTCCATACTAGGCTAAGTAATTAATACTAACTGTTCATGAAAGACAAACTTCCAAACTCTCCATGTTGAACGCAGCAATGTATTTCTCACATTGTAGTTGGATGTGGATGAGGCATCCTTCCTTCATCTAAAGCTTAGCCACCTGGAATGCCTGGTGTCTGAGGTCACAAAGGCCATGGTGAAGGGAAGGACTAATGGATGTGGTACCCTAGCTTTTAACCATCTCGTCCCATAGTTAATACACACCACTCTTGCTTGTGTCTACTTGCTGGAACTAGTCTGATGGCTCCAATCTCAATTCAAGTATGGCTAGGAAGTTTAGGAGAACACATGTAATATTTGGTGAGGATTAAATCTCTTTCTCACACTATTACAAATCAGTTTTCCTTTGTAAAACTGCCGTCACTTCCATGATTTAATATTAATTTCAACTTTTTCTTAGAGGTGAGACAGCAAAGCCATGACTCATTCCAGCTCTGTGGATGAGAAAATCTATGAGTATCCACCTGTCTTTGATTACACTGGCTTCCGTAGCATTTCCTCTTATCTTAGGTTTACTGCACACAGAAATCTGTTTTCTTATTCTCTAAACACTATCACTGAGCCCAAACATTTCTGTAATCACAAAGACACATAATCATAAGGAAGGCAAATAAGTCTGATAAACTGTAACAAGTGCAGAGTCACCTCACTGAGTCTATTGGAAGGATCTGCAGGAGGAAGGGAGGTTTAAGCTGATGCATTTGGGATGGATGGGAATGAGTCACATGAAGATAGGAGAGGAGTGTATTTCCAGGCATGGAGCAGAGAGTAGAGCAGGCTGGGAGGAAGAAGAGGGTAAGAATCCTTGGTACAATGGAGGAAGGTCATCAGGTCTGCAATGCCTCCTGTAGAGGGGACAGAAGTGGGGCTGGACCACAGGTGAGTGGCAGGGATAGAAGCACTGGCAGACCACATGAAAAAGGTTAGTTTATGCTGAAGACAGAAGGTTTAAGCAAAGTAGGGCCAGGAACTTTTTCATTCCCTTGCCTTCATCCATTGTCCTGCAGGCTGCAAGGACTTAGAACAGGTTTGGCCTGAGGGCCAACAGCAGCTTTTCAGCAGGCAGCTTCTCCAGATGGTTAAACAAAGGTAACCAGAGGGCCAAAGGGCAAGACTCTGCTGCAGCTGTCACCTTGAAACACTGAGGGGAAATATACTTGCCCATCAGATCCAGTTACAGGAAATATGAAACCCAAGCATGCTAGCCATAATGTATTTCTGCTTTGGAGACAAATATATCCTCAAATACTTCTGTATAAAATACTACAGTCAAAAGTTTAAAACATGTTTTAAACAAAATGAGCTCCCTGAAGAAGTTGCAGTATCTAAGCTCACACTTGTTTCTTCTTGAATTTGTGATTTAGCAGTTTTGGGATTAGGCATCACGTGTTTTACAAAGATGTTGATCTGTAATTGCTAGTGCTAACTCTTTTGCTTTGATGATGGACTATATAACAGTGGCAGTTGGTAGTCTCTGAATCTTTATTTTCTTTGCAAAGGTAGCATGTCATCTCCAAAAACCGGACAGCTGTACTTGCTAAATAAAGTGTAGTATCGATCAACCTCTTAAACTATCATGCCTTTTACAATTTGTGAACTAACATTGCACTATTCATTTTGCTCTTATCCATCACACTTGATTCTTGCCTGCATTTCTGCTCCCCAAGCAAGGACATAAGACGGAAATTACTAGTGAAGGATTTATGCATAATGTGGTATTCTTGGCTATCCTCATATACTTAAATTTCATTGATACTGTTTTGGAAAATGACTTTATAATAATGTGAGATTATGCTGCTCAGCTTGGCTTACTACCTATAATGCTATGTGACACTCATGTACATTATACTCCATAAAAGAAAGTACGGCAGACTCATATCCCATTCACTGTGTACATCCTAAAACCTCATTCCCAAAAGCTTCTATTCAAACCATGTTTCATCCTCTCCCAGATCTTGGCACTGTATCAGGCCTATGATGATACTCCTGATGCAACAGCAACTGTTGCCATTTTGTCTCTGATCTCTTGGGTGACTAATTTCTGGATCCCCCTTAAAAACTCCACTTCGGATTACTGTTGGAGGACACTCACCACAGGTGACTCCTTAAGGGAAAATGTCACTGAAGTACTGTTATGAACTAAATTTTATTATCCCCAAATTCGTAGATTGAATTCCTAACTTCCAAAGTGACTATATTTAGAGATAGGACCTTGAAGGACATAATTGCGATTAAATGAGGTCATAAGGTGAAGCTCTAATCCAAAAGGATTGATGTCTTTATAAGAAGAGGAAAAGACCCTAAGATTGCACACACAGAAGAAAGGCCTTGTGAGAATGCAGTGAGAAGGCAACTGTCTGCAAGCCATGTAGTGAGGCTGCAACAGAAACTAAATCAGCTAGAACTTATCTGAGATTTCCAGTCTCCAGAACTGTGAGAAAACAAACTTCTATGGTTTAAGCCACATGGTCCATATTTGGTTGTAGAAATTCTAGTCAACTGTTACACAGACTATATACTGTTAAGAATAAATAAATAAATAAATAAGTAAAACCATGCTATCCCTATCCCTTTGCTATGTTTCACATTTATGTGACTGTCTTAGCTTAGTTTATTCTGCTGTAACAGAATAACACAGACTGGGTAATTTTAAATAAATGGAAATATATTTGGCTCATGTGTCTAGAGGCTGGGAAATCCAAGAGCATGTCTCTGAGTCTTCGTGATACGGCATCCCATGGCAGAATATGAAGGGACACAGAAAGTGAGAGCAAGAGAGCAAGAGAGGAAGAGGACCAAATCTACCATTTTATCAGGAACTCACTCCTGAAGTAACTAACTTGCTCCACAAAAGAACAGCATTGATTCATTCATGAGGACAGAGCCCCTGATGACCTTAATCACCTCTTATCAGTCCCCACCTCCCAACACTCTTGCACTGGCGATTAGGTTTCCAACAAGTGAACTTTGGGAGATACTTGAAAGCCATAGTGGTACCCATTTTTGTCATCTGTAGATTTGGCTCTTTCCCCTGACCAAAGACTTCCAGGCTTGAGTAAGCTGAGTATGTTGAAAAGATTACCTAGTTTAGAAAGTAGCTAGTCCAATGTGAAATTCCTTTTTTGCCTTTTGTGAAATGTACCTTGTCACCAGATTCTGACCTGGATCTTGTGTGTTTACTGCTCAGAGCTTCTTCCTAGGAATTGAATCCTTTGTTGCTCTTTGTTTTTTGTATTCTGACTACATAGATTTGCTCTTTGCCTACATAAAGGAGCAAACTCACCTTCCTGTTATTCCTTAGCTAATCTATCTTTTTGTATTTGACTGCAGATCACCATGAATTGTGTTTTCCACCAGCTTCCAAGCTTCCACTGTGTTGTGGAAACACCCTCACTCCTTCTCATGAACATTTGGGAGGTCTATTTTTTTTCATTTTGTGTAAGCCCTGCTGAATCATTACCAGCATATGGGGAAGAGGGAGGCAGAAACCAAGTATCACTCCCCTGAATCTACTCAAACAGGACAGTGTCTGTTTGGACACATAGCCAGAGTGTTATGGAAGAAATTCTTGTAAACTATGTATTCAGTCATGATACATATTTCTAAATGGTGAGTTTCAAAAATAGATGATTCTACCTTGCAAACTTGTGCAAATGTATATAACAGACAGAGAGGCAGCAGCCTGTCCGTGTCAACAGCCATGGAACATGTCTGACCCTTCTTCTGAGGCTAGAAACAGCTGTTAATGCAGCTCTCAGGAACCAAGACAGGTGTTCAAGTTACAATCAAACAGTTGTCAAAATTGCTACTTCTCTTTGTTTCTTTAAAACATTGACACTTTAAAGCATAGTGTAACTTTCAGCTATTAATGGAATTAAATATATAGATTATCTAAAAGATTATCTAAAAGATAAAAATTTTAAAAGAGCAACTTCTTTAGGATCAGTTATTTCCACATGATGAGGCATGACCTAACTCACCTATCTGAATCATAATAATAATAGTAATAATAACAATAATAACAGACTGGGCACCATGGCTCACATCTGTAATCTCTGCATTTTGGGAGGCCACAGAGGCGCATTGCTTGAGGCCAGGAGTTCAAGACCAGCCTAAACAACATAGAAAGACCCTGTCTTGACAAAACATTAAATAATTAGCCCAGCATGATTTTGCATGCCAATAGTTCCAGATACTCAGAAGGCTGAGTGGGGGATCACTTGAGCCCAGGAGTCCAAGGTTACAGCAAGCTATGTTTGTGACACTGCACTTCATCCTGGGCTACAGAGTGAGACCCTGTCTCAAAAAGATAAAAAGTAAATACAAATAATCATAAATTTTATTCATGCCAGGAAGTATGCTAGGTCCTGGGGAGATATGATGCTCAAGACAAACAAAGGCTCTGAGTGTATACATGGTGTACTTTAGCAACTTTATAAGTTGTATACTTTGGCAACAAGAATAATTAAATATATAACTAGGCAAATCATTAGAAACATAAATAATTATAATTTCTATGTTAAGGAGAAGTACTTTGCAAAGGGAGAATTTATAAATTGAGCCCTTGACCTAGGATGGGGGACCAAGAAAGACTTCTGTGAAGTAGTAACATTTGAGCTGAGATATGAAATATAAGAGGGGATAACCACAGGGAGAAATGGAAAAGTAGACCCTGCAAGACAACAGATGATATGAAAACATTGAACCAAGAATTGTTCATTAGAATTACAGAAGGTCATAGGAGCCAGATAGGAAGGGGCCAGATCCTTCAGGTTTCTGATGGCAGTGAGAAGCAATTAATTACTTAGAGTTCCAAAAGCACTAGACAGCTGTAAAGGATTCTTAAGTGGGGAGTCATATGAACAGAACCTCCTTCAAAAAATAACAGTCTGGCTACAATGTTGAGAGTGAATTGGAAAGAGACAAGAACAGTGATGAGAAAAGGAAACTAGTAGTCAGCAACAAGGAGCAGTGGCATCTCTCAGTTCATGCCATACAAAAATGGCCAGAGACTTCCCAACTTGCTTCCTAATTTTCAAAGGTATTCTTAGGCCCTAGGTGTTTCTTTGAAGATGACCTCAGTCACTCATTCACTCATTCAACCTCCACTGTTTGTGCACTGACCCTATGCCAGGCACTGGGGTTCAGAGAGGGAACGCACAGCCCTGGCCCCCAAGGAGTATTCTAGGGACAGGCAATCGAGTTATGGTAGAATGGGGATTATCCCAGGAATAAGCAAAAGAGCAATAGTCACGCTGCAGGCCAAGTGCGGTGGCACACACCTGTAATCTCAGCACTCTGGGAGGCCAAGGCAGGGGAATCTCTTGAGCTCAGGAGTTCAAGACCAGCCTGGGTAACATGGTGAAACCCCATCTGTACAAAAACCCCATTTGTACAAAAAATACAAAAAAAAAGTGGGGTGTGGTGGCACACACTTGTAGTTCCAGCTACTCGGGAGGCTGAGGTGGGAGGATTGCTTGAGCCCAAAGTTTGAGACTGTAGTAAGCTGAGATTGTATCACTGCACTCTAGCCTGGGTGACAGTCTCAAATAAATAAATAAATTAAATAATTAATTTAAAAAAATGCATAAAAACAGGCAAACAAAAAAGGTGATACTGCAAAGGGCGCCTAACCAGAAGCTGGGGAGTCAGGAAGTGTTTCACAGAGGTAATGCTAGTAATGCACAGATACGTCCGGATTTATTCCTTCTGATGGGTTCTTGGTCTCACTGACTTCAAGACTGAAGCTGCAGACCTCGTAGTGAGTGTTACAGCTCTTAAAGGTGGCACATAATGTGTCCGGAGTTGGTTCCTTCTGGTAGCTTCTTAGTCTCACTGAGTTCAAGAATGAAGCTGCGGACCTCAGGGGGAATGTTATAGCTCTTAAAGGTGGCGCGTCTGGAGTTGCTTGTTTCTCTCTGTGGGTTCATGGTCTCCCTGACTTCAGGAATGAAGCTGCAGACCCTCGCGGTGAGTGTTCCAGCTCTTAAAGGTGGTGCAGACCCAAAGAGTGAGCAGCAGCAAGATTTATTATGAAGAGCAAAAGAACAAAGCTTCCACAGTTTGAAAGGGGACCCTAGCAGGTTGCTGCTGCAGGCTGGGGAGGCCAGCTTTTATTCCCTTATTTGTCCGCGCCCACGTCCTGCAGATTGGTCCATTTTACAGAGCCCTGATTGGTCCATTTTACAGAGTGCTGATTG
>NW_016804648.1:0-29494 GCF_001698545.2 Rhinopithecus bieti
AAAAAAAAAAAAAATTATTAAAAAACTTTAGAACAGGAAGGAAAGAAAGAAAGTACAACTTGGAAGAGGGCCAAGTGGGTGACCTAAGAAACCAAGTGCCTTGGCCGGGCACGGTGGCTCACACCTGTAGTCCCAGCACTTTGGGAGGCCGAAGCAGGCAGATCACCTGAGGTTGGGAGTTCGAGACCAGCCTGACCAACATGGAGAAACCCCATCTCTACTAAAAATACCAAATTAGCTGGGTGTGGTGGCGGGCACCTGTAATCCCAACTATTTGGGAAGGCTGAGGCAGGAAAATCGCCTGAACCTGGGAGGTGGAGGTTGCAGTGAACCAAGATCGCGCCATTGTACTCCAGCCTGGACAACAGGAGTGAAACTCCATCTCAAAAAAAAGAAAGAAGCTAAGTGCCCAGCTTGACCTCTAGACTCTGGGGTTTCATAGGCTGGCATCCTAACAGGATATTGCCACTCCTGATTCCTTAGTTGGGGCTCTGAACACATGTTCTTCTTAGACCATAAAGTCATTCGCAGGGTGCACAACAGTTATGGATGTCGGGTGCCTCTGCCATACGGAGGGGTCCCTCAGGTCCTAGAAACCTGGCTTGGACACAATTGTTTGTACGATTACTCCCCCACCCCCTTTTTTCACGCTCACCAAACTCACCTTCTGAAAATGGACCTTAATACTGGAAATGGAGTCCCCAGCGCAGTGAAAATAAATAC
This sequence comes from Rhinopithecus bieti, assembly GCF_001698545.2. Classification (NCBI taxonomy): domain Eukaryota; kingdom Metazoa; phylum Chordata; class Mammalia; order Primates; family Cercopithecidae; genus Rhinopithecus; species Rhinopithecus bieti. The sequence continues at coordinate 724 of NW_016804648.1, forward strand.
ATTCTAGGAACTGACAAGGCCTAAAGGCTTTTTCCCAAATGTTTACACGGTTTTTTTTTTTTTTGTCATATTTTCTTATTTTTTAATTTTACGTTTATATTCCATTAGTGAAATGTTGACATGCTTAATTAAATTAGGATACAGTTCATTTTTTATGAGGCAGCTTTAGGCCAAATTTAACAAAAGTAAGAAAAAGTAGGATGCGGACGTTTGTACAGTATGTAAAAATCAGTAATTCAGGCCAGGCTCAGTGGCTCACGCCTGTAATCCCAGCACTTTGGGAGGCTGAGGCGGGAGGATCACCTGAGGTCAGGAGTTCAAGACTAGTCTGGCCAACATAGTGAAACACCGTCTCTACTAAAAATACAAAAATTAGCCAGGTGTGGTGGCAGGTGTCTGTAATCCCAGCTACTAAGGAAGCTGAGGCAGGAGAATCACTTGAACCTGGGAGGAGGAGGAGGAGGAGGAGGAGGAAGAAAGAAGAAGAAGAAGGAGGAGGAGAAGAAGGAGAAGAAAGAGAAGAAGGAGAAGAGGAAGAGGAAGGAGAAGAAGAAAAAGAAGAAGAAGAAGAAGGAGGAGGAGGAGGAGGAGAAGGAAAAAAAGGAAGAAGAAGAAGAGGAGGAGGAGGAGGAGGAGTGAGAATCATTAACTGCAACAAGAATGGCACCAAGCCATTCATGAGGGACCTGCCCCTATGACCTGAACACCTCCCACTAGGCCCCACTTTCAACACTGAGAATCAAATTTCAACACAACACTTGGTGGGGTCAAACAAACCATAACCAAACCACAGGATAGGGACTATTATTACCATTTCTCAAATGTGGAAACTGAGACACATGAAGATTCAGTAACTTTTCTGACACCACGGAGCTAGTAAGATGCAGAACTGGGAATCTGACCTAATCAATCTGTTTCCAAGTGCTTATTGCTGTCACTCTAAATCACTCTGCCATACCGCCTCGCAAAGACTTTTTTTTCTTGAGAAAGTGTCTTGCACTGTCACCTAGGCTGTATCACAGTTCATTGTAGCCTCGACCGCCTGGGCTCAGATGATCCTCCCGCCTTAACCTCCCAAGTAGCTGGGAATACAGACACATGCCATCGCGCCCAGCTAATTTTATTTATTTTTTATTTATTTTATTTTTTTTTGAGACGGTCACCCAGGCTGGAGTGCATTGGAACAACCTCGGCTCACTGCAACCTCTGCCTCCTGGCTTCAAGCGATTCTCCTTCCTCAGCCTCCTGAATAGCTGGAATTACAGGTGTGTCACCATGCCTGGCTAATTTTTGTATTTTTAGTAGAGACGGGGTTTCACCATGTTGGCGAGGCTGGTCTCAAAACTCCTGAGCTCAGGTGATCTGCCTGCCTCGGCCTCCCAAAGTGCTGGGATTACAGGTGTGAGCCTTCATGCCAGGCCCTATGCCCAGCTAATTTTTAAAACATTTTGTTGGCCAGGCACAGTGGCTCATGTCTGTAATCCTAGCACTTTGGGAGGCCAAGGCAGGTGGATCACCTAAGGTCAGGAGTTCAAAACCAGCCTGGCCAACATGGCGAAAGCCCATCTCTACTAAAAATACAAAAATTAGCCGAGTGTGGTGGTGCACACCTGTATCCCAGTTAATCGGGAGGCTGAGGAAGAATTGCTTGAACCTGAGAGGTGGAGGTTGCAGTGAGCTGAGATCACACCACTGCACTCCAGCCTGTGAGACATGAGCAAGACTCCATCTCAAAAACAAAAAACAAAAAAACCAAAAACACAAAAAAACACATTTGTAGTCTGGGCATAGTGGCTCATGCCTGTAATCCCAACACTTTAGGAAGCTGAGGCAGGTGGATCATCTGAGGTTGGGAGTTCGAGACCAGCCTGGCCAACATGGAGAAACCCTCATTTCTACTGAAAATGCAAAATTAGCCAAATATGGTGGCACACCCCTGTAATCCCAGCTACTTGGGAGGCTGAGGCTGGAGAACCACTTGAACCCAGGAAGCAGATGTTGGAGTGAGCCAAGATCGCACCATTAAACTCCAGCCTGGGCAACGAGAGTGAAATTCCATCTCAAAAAAAAAAAAAAAGTTTGTAGTCAAGGTCTCACTATGTTGCCTAGGCTGCCCTTGAACTGCTGGCCTCAAGCAATCCTCCCAGCTCAGATTCCCAAAGTGTTGAGATGACAGGTATGAGCCACCATGCCCAGCCTGAAAGACTTTCAAATTTATGTTTGAAGAAGGAATTGACAGAGTCATGGGTTTTTTTTATACACTCTATAATATAGAGAAAAGGAAACTGTCAATTTTCACCATATATATACACACACACACATACATATGAAATGTATAGATTTTTTTAAAACTTTTTTTAAATTTTTATTTATTCATTCATTTTTGAGATGAAGTCTTGCTCTGTCACCCAGGCTGGAGTGCAGTGGCACAATGTTGACTCACTGCAACCTCCACCTCCGAGGTTCAAGCGATTCTCCTGCCTCAGTCTCTCAAGTAGTTGGGACTACAGGCGCACGTCACCATGCATGGCTAATTTTTTGTATTTTTAGTAGGAACGGGGTTTCACCGTGTTAGCCAGGATGATCTCGATCTCCTGACCTCGTGATCCACCTGCCTCAGCCTCCCAAAGTGTTGGGTATACCGGTGTGAGCCACCGCACCCGGTCAGATTTTTTTTTAGTAGAGATGGGGTGTTGCTATATTGACCAGGCTGGTCTCGAACTCCTGGCCTCAAGTGATCTTCCCGTCTCTGCCTCTCAAAATGCCTGGATTACAGGTATGAGCCACCACGTTTGGCCCATATATATATAAATACAAGTGTTTATATTTTTATATCTACAGAGATGTCACTTGATATTTTAGTTGCTACTTTAATATTTTAACATCAATACGATGACAACAATTATCAAGCACAACATCCAATTAGAATAACAGGCATTTCCAGTCCTCCCACCTGAGCCGCCCTCTTGCGTGGTTTTTGAGGTTAAAGTCTTGGTTTGGGTTTTTTTTTTGGCAATATCTAAAACTAATCTCTGAATTTTGAGTGTCCTCAAAGACCTCCTCCCCTTTGCATAAATACTTCCATGGACAGTTGTTTTATTATTTAAAATAAACTTTATTGAAGTTTACATACAATAAAATGCACTCATTTTAAGTGTATAGGTTGTTTTGAGACAGGGTCTCACTTGAACTGTACAGTTTGATGAGGCTTAGCAAATGGATATATCTGAATACCCACTGCCACTATCAAGATATAGAACTTTCTGCTTAGATGCAGTGGCTCATGCCTGTAATCTCAACTTTGGGAGGCTGAATTGGGAGGACTACGTGAGGCCAGGAGTTCCAGGATAACCTGGGCAACATGAATGCACCCCGCTACAAAATTTTTTAGAAATGGCGGGGCGCGGTGGCTCACGCCTGTAATCCCAACACTTTGGGAGGACAAGGCAGATGGATCACCTGAGGTTGGGAGTTTGAGACCAGCCTGACCAACATGGAGAAACCCCGTCTCAACTAAAAGTACAAAATTAGCCAGGCGTGGTGGCCCATGCCTATAATCCCAGCTAATTGGGTGGCTGAGGCAGGATAATTGCTCGAACCCGGGAGGCAGAGGTTGCGGTGAACTGAGATTGCATCAATGCACTCCAGCCTAGGCGATGAGCAAAACTCCATCTCAAAAAAAAAAAAAAAATTTAAATTAGCCAGGTATGGTGGCATGCATCTGTGGTCCCAGTTTCTCAGGGGGCTGAGGCAAGAGAATCACTTGAGCCAGGAATTGGAGGCAGCAGTGAGCTGTGACTGCAATACTGCATACCAGTCAGAGCGACAGAGGAAGACGCTGTCACAAAAAAAAAAAAAAATTTAAGGCCAGGAGCGATGGCTCATACCTGTACTCCTGACACTTGGAGAAGGCAAAGTAGGAGCATCGCTTGACCCCAGGAGTTCCAGACCAGCTTGGGCAATATAGTGATATATCATCTCTACAAAGAATATTTTAAAATTTAGCCAAGCATGTTGGCAAAGGCCTGTAGTCCCAGCTACTTGGGAGGCTGATCACTTGGGTCCAGGTGGGGAAGTCTGTAGTGAGTTGAGGTAGCGCCATTGCACTCCAGCCTGAGCAACACAATGAGACCCTGTCTCAAAACAAAAACAAAGACAAATCAACAAAAAAGAACTTTCCCTAGGGCTCTGCGGTGGCTCATGCCTGTAATCCCAGCACTTTGGGAGGCAGGCTGATCACCTGAGGTCAGGAGTTTGAGACCAGCCTGGACTACATGGTGAAACCCTGTCTCTACTAAAAATATAAAAATCAGCCAGGTGTGGTGGTGCACGCCTGTGGTCTCAGCTACTCAGGAGGCTGAGGCAGGAGAATTGCTTTAACCTGGAAGGCAGAGGTGGCAGTGAGCCAAGATCAAGCCACTACATTCCAGCATGGGCAATAAAGCAAGACTCCGACTCAAAAAAAAAAGCAAAAAAAAAACTTTCCTGTTACTCAGGGAGTTGCCTCTGACCCCTCCCAGTCAATCCACCTTCCACCCCTGACCCACATCTGCTCTGTGTCACTACGGATTAGATTTGGTGTTTCTAGAATGTCCCATCAGTAGAATTATACGGGATGCTCTTTTGGGTCTGGCTTCTTCCACACAGCATGTTTTTGAGATTCATCCATTTCCTGTATGTTTCAGTATCTTGTTCCCAAGGACCATTTTTAGCAACAGAAAACAGAACAAATTTCATGAGTATTTCAGTTACATACCTTATTCAGATAAGATTCTTTGAATCAATTTTATGACATGAAATGTTGTCTACCACTTTGCAGCTGCTGAAAAGAAGAGACACATCCTCTTTCTTTTCTTTCTTTCATTTTTCTTTTTCTCTTTTTTTTGAGACAGAGTTTCGCTCTTATTTTCTGGGCTGGAGTGCAATGGTGCGATCTTGGCTCACCAAAACCTCTGCCTCCTGGGTTCAAGCGATTTTCCTGCCACAGCCTCCTGAGTAGCTAGGATTACAGGCATATGCCACCATGCCCAGATAATAATTTTTGTGTTTTTAGTAGAGACGGGGTTTCACCATGTTGACCAGGCTGGTCTCAAACTTCTGACCTTAAGTGATCCACCTGCCTTGGCCTCCCAAAATGCTGGAAACATGTTTAATTGCATTTTTAAAATATCACAAAGGGGTCTCAGGAATCATTTGGCATCTTCTTTTTTTTTTTTTTTTTTTGAAATGGAGCCTTGCTCTGTTGCCCAAGCTGGAGGGCAGTGGCATGCTCTCAGCTCACTGCAACCTCCGCCTCCCAGGTTCAAGCGATCCTCCTGCCTCAGCCTTCCCAAGTAGCTGGGACAATAGCCACACGCCACCACGCCCAGCTAATTTTATATTTTTAGTAGAGAAGGGGTTTCGCCATGTTGGCCAGGCTGGTCTCGAACCCCTGACCTCCAGTGATCCACCAGCCTCAGCCCCCCAAAGTGCTGGGATTACAGACGTGAGCCACCATGCCCAGCCAGCATCTTCTTATTTCTATAAGTCTTATTCATAGACTCTTAGATCTTATTCATCAGCATCCTGATATGTTTCCTTTTTTTTTGGAGATGGAGTCTTGCTCTGTCGCCCAGGCTGAAGTGCAGTGGCACAGTCTCGGCTCACTGCAAGCTCTGCCTCCTGGGCTCACACCATTCTCCTCAATCAGTCTCCCGAATAGCTGGGACTACAGGCGCCTGCCACCACACCCAACTAATTTTTTTGTATTTTTAGTAGAGATGGGGTTTCACCATATTAGTCAGGATGGTCTCGATCTCGTGACCTTGTGATCCGCCCATTTTGGCCTCCCAAAGTGCTGGGATTACAGGCATGAGCCACCGCGCCTGGCCTGATCTGTTTTTTTCAGAGACACAGATACTATCCAACATTTTTCTTTTTCCTTCTTTTCTTTTTTCTTTTCTTTTTTTTTTTTTTAAGACAGAGTCTCGCTCTGTTGTCCAGGCTGGAGTGCAGTGGCACAATCTCAGCTCACTGCAACCTCCACCTTCCAAGTTCAAGCAATTCTCCTGCCTCAGCCTAACAAGAAGCTGGTATTACAGGTGCTCACCACCACACCTGGATAATTTTTGTATTTTTAGTAGAGGTGGGGTTTCACCATATTGGCCAGGCTGGTCTCAAACTCCTGACCTCAACTGACCCTCCAGCCTCGGCCTCCCAAAGTGCTGAGGTTACAGGCATCAGCTGCCACACCTGGCCAGTCATTCAACATTTTTCTGATATCTTTGTTTTAGCTGTTGTGTTTTACTGAATTAAAGTATCTGAATTTGGTAAACATTTGTAAATCAAAGAAAATTACTGAAGCATGTCTCAGTCATTTTTAGAGGTCATTTTGCCAAAGTTGAGGATGCAGTGGGAAGAAGAAAGAAATAAAAATCACAGGAAATATTTGTGATGCATGCTTTTTTTTTTTCCAAAGACGGTTTGGGGACTTCAATATTTAAAGGGAAAAAGAGGCCAGGCTGGGTGATGCATGCCTGTAATTACAGCACTTTGGGATGCCTAGGCAGGCGGATCACCTGACGTCAGGAGTTTGATATCAGCCTGGCCAACATGGTGAAACCCCGTCTCTACTAAAAATACAAAAATTAGCTGAGCATGGTGGCGCATGCCTGTAATCCCAGCTACTCGGGAGGCTGAGGCAGGAGAATTGCTTGAACCCAGGAGGCAGAGGTTGCAGTGAGCTCAGATTGTACCACTGCACTGCAGCCTGGGCAACAGAGCAAGACTCAGTCTTAAATAAATAAATAAATAAATAAATAAATAAATAAAGGGAAAAAGAGTGAGTAGTAGGGGAATGCAAAATTAAAAAACAAGCGGGGAGGGAGAACAAATGGAAGCGCCAAACGATTGTGTTCCTTTCAGTCGTTGATCAGCGTTTACAGCATCCACATTTTACATATGGAAAGAAAAGGTAGGATAAATAGTCAATTATGCATTTATCTTGCACTCAGTGAATCTGCATTTTTTCATAAGATAAATAAACATAGAGTACAGGAAGCAGTCAGATACGCTTGTCTCCGGTGCACAGAGGGATGACTTTTAGTTCTGTCCTTTGTCCTTTACCTGTGAAGACAACTTTTTCATTTATGTTGTCAGGGTGAAATTCAACAGAACTGTTTTGGCCAGGCATGGTGGCTCATGCCTATACTACCAGCACTTTAGGAGGCCAAGGTAGGTGGATTGCATGAAGCCAGGAGTTGGAGACGAGCCTGGCCACCATGGTGAAACCCCATCTCTACTACAAATACAAAAATTAGCCAGGTGTGGTGGTACACACCTGTAATCCTAGTTACTCAGGAGGCTGAGGCAGGAGAATCGCTTGAACCAGGAGGTAGAGGTTGCAATCAGCTGAGATGGTGCAATTGCATGCCAGCCTGGGCAACAGAGCAAGACTCTGTCTCAAAACAAAACAAAACAAAACCAGAACTGTTTTACATGAAATTCAAGAAATTAAACCAAACTGTTGGTTTTCCTTTCACATATTCAATGTCAGTAACTCATCTTTCTGGGTTTGAGATACTGAATGAGCAATGTCTGGCCTCATCCAAACCCTAGTAGATTTATCACACTGCAGAGGTTTTATGTAATACACTTCTGCTGAAGTTTTCTGATGAACGATCGTAGCTACAAAACCTTTTATCATTTGAAGGAACAAGTGTAATACAACCCAAGAAAATTTGAATATCAAGACCCTACCCTCTTCCCTGAATAATGACTGTGAAAGGAAAATAAATCTCAGGACCACCAACTCACTAAGCCAAAGGCAAAAGTCAAGCTGGAAACTGGATCATTCAAACCTGTCTCTCCCATTTTGTCCCTAAATAGATAGCTACAAAGATTTTTTTTTTTTTTTTTGAGACAGAGTCTCGCTCTGTCACCCAGGCTGGAGTGCAATGGCGCGATCTCGGCTCACTGCAAGCTCCGCCTCCTGGGTTCATGCCATTCTGCCTCAGCCTGCCGAGTAGCTGGGACTACAAGCGCCCGCCACCACGCCTGGCTCATTTTTTGTATTTTCAGTAAAGACGGGGTTTCACCATGTTAGCCAGGATGGTCTCGATCTCCTGACCTCATGATCCGCCTGCCTCGGCCTCCCAAAGTTCTGGGATTACAGGCGTGAGCTACCTCACCCGACCTACAAAGATTTTTTTTAAAAAAGCTACATACCTCCCTCACGATTTGCCCATGAGGAAATTCCTTGTGGACCTCAAGATTTTGACCTTATAACAGTTTTGTTGAATTTCACCCTGAAAATGTACATTGATAGCTTATCCTTGCAGGACAAAGGATAGACCCCAAGGTCATCCCTCTGCTCACGTGAGACAAATGCATATCTGACTGCTTCCTCTGCCCCATGTTTACTTTGTCTTTTAAAAAACAAACAAACAAAAACATTTAAAAAATAGGCCAGGCGCGGTGGCTCACACCTGTAATCCCAGCACTTTGGGAGGCCGAGGCGGGCAGATCACGAGGTCAGGAGATAGAGACTATCCTGGCTAACACAGTGAAACTCCGTCTCTACTAAAAATACAAAAAATTAGCAGGGCATGGTGTCAGGAGCCTGTAATCCCAGCTACTCGGGAGGCTGAGGCAGGAAAAGGGCATGAACCCGGGAGGCAGAGCTTACGGTGAGCTGGGATCGCGCCACTGCACTCCAGCCTGAGCAACAGAGTGAGACTCCGTCTCAAAAACAAAACAAAACAAAACAAAAAATAGAGACAGAAGCTTGCTATGCTGCCCACGCTAGTCCCAAACTCCTGACCTCAAGTGATCCGCCCGCTTTGGCCTCCCAGTGTTCTGGGAGTACAGGCATGAGCCACCACACCCGGCTGCTGTCCTGAGTTTCACGGAGACTTCATGACATAGTCATGATTTGGTTTTTAGTTTGTTTTTTGTTTTGTTTTGTTTTGTTTTTTGTTTTTGAGACAGAGGCCTAGCTCTGTCACCAAGGCTGGCAAGCAGTGGTGCAATCATAGCTTGCTGCAGCCTTGATCTCCTGGACTCAAGTGATCCTCCCATCTCCACCTCCTGAGTAGCATTACCATGCCTGGCTAATTGTTTTATTTGTAGAGATGGATTCTCACTATGTTGCCCAGGCTGGTCTCAAACTCCTGGCCTCAGGCAATCTTCCTGCCTTGGCCTCCCACAGTGCTAGGATTTCAGACATGAGCCACCGCGATGGCCACATAGACATGATTGATTAAATCATTGGTCACTGATGATCAACTCAACCTTCAGCTCCTCCCTATCCCTGGAAATCTGGGGGCAGAGGGCTGAAATTTCCAACCCCCTAGTCACGAGGTTGACTCCCCTGGCAACCAGTCCTCATTTTGAGGCTATTCACGAGGCCCCAGAGATCAGTCGTCTCATTAGCATCCACAAAGACACTTACCACTTTGCAGATTTCAAGGGTTTCAGGAGCTACGCACCCAGGAAACAGGGGCAGAGACCATATATGTGTGTTCGTGTATATATGTATATATGTTGGTGTGTGTGTGTGTGTGTATTCTTTGTGTGTGTTCTTTCTTTTACACTGTAGTTTTCAGATCTTACAAATACATATTATTATTTCCTGTTTATATTATAAAAGGAATATAAAATCTCGGGACCTTAGACTCTCTATGCTACAGGGAAAAGTCAAGCTGGGAACTGGGTCACACAAACCTGTCTCCCATTTTTTTTTGATAAAGAGATAACTACAGGCCAGGCACGGTGGCTCACGCCTGTAATCCCAGCACTTTGGGAGGCTGAGGCAGGCAGATCACGAGGTCAGGAGATCGAGACCATCCTGGCTAACACGGTAAAACTCTGTCTCTACAAAAAATACAACAACAAAAAAATTAACCGGGCATGGTGGTGGGCACCTATTGTCCCAGTTACTCAGGAGGCTGAGGCAGGAGAATGGTGTGAACCCGGGAGGTGGAGCTTGCAGTGAGCCGAGAGAGCACCACTGCACTCCAGCCTGGGCGACAGAGCGAGACTCCCTCTCAGGAAAAAAAAAAAAAAAAAGATATCTACAAAGATAAAAGTCTGCATACCTCCCTCCAAATTTGCTACAAGAAAATTCCTTGTGTGCCTCAAGATATTGACCCTAAAAGAGTACTGTTGAGGCTGGGTACAGTGGCTCATGCCTATAATCCCAGCACTTTGGGAGACTGAGGCAGGTGGATCACCTGAGGTCAGAATTTCAGGACCAGCCTGACCAACATGGTGAAACCCTGTCTCTACTAAAATTATAAACACTAGCCAGGTATGGTGGTGGGTGCCTGTAATCCCAGGTACATGGGAGGCTGAGACAGGAGAATTGCTTGAACTCGGGAGACAGAGGTTGCAATGAACCAAGATCATGCCACTGCACTCCAGCCTGGGCGACAGAACAAGACTCCATCTCAGAAAAAAAAAAAGAGTTCTGTTGAATTTCACCCTGATAATGTCGATGGATAACTTATGTTCACAAGTGATAGACAAAGGACAGAACTAATAGTCACGCTTCCACCCACCTGAGACAAATCCATGTCTGGCTGCCTCCTCTACTCTATGTTTATTTATCTTATGTAAAATGCAGATTCACTAAGTGCAAAATTAATGCGCAGGTGATTCTTCTACCCTCTCCTTCCACATGTAAAATGTGGATTCAGTAAACACTGATCAAAAGATTCAAATGCAACTGCTTTCAAATGCAACTCTGTTGGATATATACCTTCTCTTTTCTCTTTCTTTGCTTTTTCCCCTACTGCCCGCTCTTTTCCCTTTATTTATAGAAGTCCCCAAACCCTCTTTGGAAAAAGCACAGATAGCAGATGTTTCCTGTACTTTTGCGTGTGTGTGTGTGTGTGTGTGTGTCCTGTACATGTCCTCAACATTGGCAAAATCAACTAAAACGAATCAGATGCACCTCAGTCCTTTTCTTTGGCTTGCGATATAAATGGAATCATAGAGGCCAGGCACCGTGGCTCACGCCTATAATCCAAGCACTTTGGGAGGCCGAGGTGGGTGGATCACCTGAGATCAGGAGTTCGTGGACCAGCCTGGACAACATGGCAAAACCTTTTATCTAATAAAAATACAAGAAATTAGCCAGGCTTGGTGATCCCGCCTGTAATACCAGCTACTTGGGAGGCTGAGGCAGAAGAATCACTTGAACCTGGGAGGTGGAGGTTGCAGTGTGCTAAGATCGTGCCAGCACACTCCAGCCTAGGTGACAGAGTGCGACTCCACCTCAAACTAGCTAAATAAATAACTGAAATCATAGAATGCGTGGTTATTTGCCTCTTAATGTTTTAAAATCAAACATTTACTCTATAATTCTGCTTTGTACCAAAATTCATCAGAAACAATCTTTTTAGCTCTGTGATTTTATTTTCTTTTCAAAATTAGCTGAACATTATAGCAAAACTGAGTTACAATTTTCTCCTGCTTTCCCTGAAGAAAAGCCCTGAGGGATTTTGTTTTATTTTGTTTTTAGGTTTTTTTTTTTCTTTTGAGATACAGTTTTGCTCTTGTTGCCCAGGCTGGAGTGCAGTGATGCAATCTCACTGCAACCTCCGCCTCCCAGGTTCTAGCAATTCTGGTGACTCAGCCTCCTGAGTATTTGGGATTACAGGCACGTGCCACCTGGCTAATTTTTCTATTTTCAGTAGAGACAGGGTTTTACCACCTTGGCCAGTCTGATCTTGAATTTCTGACCTCATGATCCACCCGCCTTGGCCTCCCAAAGTACCAGAATTACAAGCATGAGCCACTGCGCCCGGCCATCTCTTTTCCATCAGTGGAAACATGTCTGTTGTACTGGAACAGGAATTTAAAGAAATTAAAGAATGTGTAAGCAGAAACTCAGCTGTATGTAAAAAAACCCAGTTCCCCCTGAGAAAGAAAGAGCTGAAGTCCTTTAAAAATTCGCTGCCTGTTTTCTGTGGCCAGCAAGCCTTATCTCTCTTCCTTTCCCAGGCATTGTGAAGACCCTGATTCCCTAGCTGTGCAGCTGCAAGGTCACTAGACAGAGAAACTCAAGTCGTAAAACAGGTTTTCCTTGAAAAGTAAGAAATGATGTAATGCATGTCTCAATTACTTAAATAACTGTCTTGTTTCTTGCTTCTGTAATATGCTTCCCCTGCACAGATCTCCCCCTACCCCATGAAATGCTTTTTTATTTATTTTTTTTGAGACGGAGTCTCACTCTGTGGCCCAGGCTGGAGTGCAGTGGCGTGATCTCAGCTCACTGCAACCTCCACCTCCGGGGTTCAAACAATTCTCTGCCTCAGCCTCCTGAGTAGCTGGGATTACAGGGGCCCGCCACCATGCCTGGCTAATTTTTGTATTTCTAGTAGAGACAGGGTTTCACCATCCTGGCCAGGCTTGTCTTAAACTCCTGACCTCAGGTGATCCACCTGCCTTGGCCTCCCAAAGTGCTAGGATTACAGGCGTGAGCCACCGTGCCTGGCCTACAAAATGCTTAAAAGGTAACTTAACTCTGTATTCAGGGCTCAGTCCTTTGGTTGTTAAGCTGTCTGGGCTGGCGCACCTAAATAATAAATATTCTTCTCAATCCCTTCGGTCTCTCTGATTCCTCATCAATACCACTACATTGCCTTATACATTTCGTTATACCTTTGCTTATAAAAAACATACTCGGGTGGACACGGTGGCTCACACCTGTAATCCCAGCATTTTGGGATGCCAAGGTGGGCATATCACGAGGTCAGGAGATCAAGACCATCCGGGCTAACACGGTGAAATCCTTTCTCTGCTTAAAAAAAACCCAAAAAATTAGCCAGGTGTGGTGGCGAGCGCTTGCAGTTCCAGCTACTCAGGAGGCTGAAGGAGGAGAATGGCGTGAACCCAGGAGGCGGAGCTTGCAGTGAGCCTAGATCGCGCCACTGCACTCCAGCCTGGGTGACAGAGCGAGACTCCATCTCAAAAAAAAAATTTCTATTTTCCTTGCACACTTTTCACACAGTCACCTGTATTATATTTATATAATTACATTATATTTAGTAGATCAATTGTGTATATTGATCAGAATTCTTAACCCTTTCTAACTTTAATTTCCAGTGAAAATGCGTTTGTAGGCAATTGCAGACTACTTGTCATTTAACAGCATTACTAGTAGAGTAGCATACTTATTAATACACCATTTTATCATTTTTTTCTGAGACAGGGTCTCACTGTGTCTCACTGTGTCAGCCAGGCTGGAGTACAGTGACATGATCATAACTCTCACTGAAGCCTCAACCTCTGGGGCTCAACAGACCCTCCTGCCCCACCCTCCAGAATAGCTGAGACTACAGGCGCACACCACCACACCCTGCCAATTTTTGTATTTTTAGTAGAGACGGGGTATCACCATGTTGGCCAGGCTGGTCTCGAACTCCTGACCTCAGGCGATCCACCTGCCTTGGCCTCCCAGAGTGCTGGGATTACAGGTGTGAGCCACTGCACCTGGCCTCAGTTTTACAAATCTTCCACTAAGTTCCTCAGAACATCTTACATTACCCTTCGAAGTCTCATAAATGTTTCTCCCACCTTTTAAGGCTTTCCAAGGCCCATTCTTCCTTTTTAATGGTCAGCAGTTCGAGACCAGCCTGGCCACCATGGTGAAACCCCACTTCTACTAAAAATGCAAAACAATTAGCGGGGGTAGTGGCAGGCACCTGTAATCCCAGCTCCTCAGGAGGCTGAGGGAGGAGAATCCCTTGAACCTAGGAGGCAGAGGTTGCAGTGAGCCAAGATTGTGCCATTGCACTCCAGCCTAGGTAACAAGAATGAAACTCTATCTCAAAAATAAATAAATAAATATGAATTTTAAGATTATTGTTTTAACGAATAAATGCTGGTATTCTTAAAATAAAGTGGTAAAAGCAAGATAATGGCATACTTATTAGTAACAAAAATTTAAACAACAAAGAAAAAAGCAAATGATTTATAAAATATCAATAACGAATCAGTAAATAAAGGTAATCAGAAGTTTAACTTACTTGTGGCTGGGGACAGTGGCTTGTGCCTGTAATCCCAGCACTTTGGGAGATTGGAGTGAGCAGATCACTTGAGGTCTAAAAAATATAAACAATTAGACAGGTGTGGTGGAACATGCCTGTGGTCCCAGCTACTCGGGAGGCTGAGACAGGAGAATCACTTGAATCCAGGAGGCAGAGGTTGCAGTGAGCCAAGATCGCGTCATTGCACTCCAGCCTGGGCGACAGAGCAAGACTTCATCTCAAAGAATAAATATAAAAATAAACAAAAGAACTAAAAGTAACTCTCAAGGGATGAGTACACAGAGGTGAAGATGAAACAAGAAAGCCTTACTTATTAAAGCTGGGTAATGGGTACGTGGGGTGTTTTGTTTTATTTTGTCTGTTTTGTTTTTATTTGGCTTTTCTCTTTACCATAGCAAAACGATACATGGCGGTTTATTACACTCTTCTGCATAGTAACACGCCAGTAATCCCAGTACTTGGGGAGGCCAAGGCAGGTGGATCGCCTGAGCTCAGGAGTTCAAGACCAGCCTGGGCAACATGATGAAACCAGGCTCTACCAAAAATACAAAAAATTAGCCCGGCGTGATGGCAGGCACCTGTTATCCCAGCTACGCAGGAGGCTGAGACAGGATAATCACTTGAACTCGGGGAGGCAGAGGTTGCAGTGAGCTGAGAAAGTGCCACTACATTCTGGCCTGGGAGACAGAGTAAGACTCTGTCTCAAAAACTAAAAATAAGTAAAAGAACTGAAAGTAATTCTCAAGTGATGAGAACGTAGAGGTGGAGATGAAACAAGAAAGGCATACTTATTGAAGCTGAGTGGTGGGTACATGGGTTTTTTTGTTTGTTTGTTTGTTTGTTTGTGTGTTTTGTTTTTATAATACCTTTTCTCTTTACCATAGCAAAATGATACATGGGTGTTTATTACACTCTTCTGTTCATTTTGTGTATATGCATTTGAAGTTTTCTATTACATAGTAACTTTTTTTTTTTTAAAGTAGTATTTGGCCGGCCACAGTAACTCATACCTGTAATCCCAGCATTTGGGGAGGCCAAGGCAGATGGATCACCAGAGCTGAGGAGTTTGAGACCAGCCTGGGCAACATGGTAAAATCACATCTCTACCAAAAATACAAAAAATAGCCAGCCATGGTGGTGGATACCTGTGGTTCCAGCTACTCAAGGTTCTGAGGAAGAAGATTGCTTGAGACTGGGAAGTGGAGGTTGCAATGAGCCCAGATCGCACCACTGCACTCCAACATGATTGACAGAGTGAGACGCCATCTCAAAAAAAAAAAAAAAAAAAGCAACATTCCGGCTTACCGTATTAGAAAGTCAAAAGATAATATTTAGGGCCGGATGTGGTGGCTTATGCCTGCAATCCTAGCACTTTGGGAGGCCAAGGCGTACAGATGACCTGAGGTCAGGAGTTCAAGACCAGCCTGGCCAACATGGTGAAACCCCATCTCTACTGAAAATACAAAAATTAGCCAGGTGTGGTGGCGGGTGCCAGTAATCCCAGCTACTCAAAAGGCTGAGGCAGGAGAATCGCTTGAACCCAGGAAGAGAAGGTTACATTGAGCTGAGATCGCACTGCTGCACTACAAGCCTGGACGACAGAGCGAGACTGTCACAAAAAGAAAAAAAAAAAAAGAAAAGAAATAGCAATGTAAGCATATTCAGAAATGTGGAGGTAAATAAGAGTGAAAACAGTTAACGGACATCAAAGTGGATGCCTCTGGGGATGAGAACTGAGCTTGGGGAGGGCTAGAGGAGGGAACATCTCTGTATTAGAAGGCTTTGATGTTCTTTTATTTTGAAACCTTATGCATGTATAACTTTGATAATATATTCATTTGTGGATGCCACATTGTTTTCAAGGAAAATACCCATGTGATCTTACATGAATAATCAGGCATAGACCAATGCTTTGAATATATAAAAATTCTGTTTAGCCATGATCATTTTGGCAGTATGCCACTTATTTCTGTTGCCAAAGGCAGTGATTGAAATTTGAATTCCTACCTGGGATGAGTAGGGCTTAGAGGTTTGATTGCATGTAGTTTCCCCCTGTCTGTACTTCGGCGCCCAGCAGTTTGTTCTTTATGCAACATCAAAGAGTGATCATAAATAAGCTTATCTCACTCTCCGGTTTGAAAGCTACTAAACGTCTTTCATTGCAATTAGAATAAAATGCAAACTCTTTGGCATGGCCTACACACAAGGCCCTAAATAATGTAAATGATTGGACTCCACCTAGTTCTCCTGTCACTCTCCTCAATCACCATGCCCCAGGCTCGATGGCCTTCCTTGGCACATCCACAGCTCATTCCTACCTCAAGGCCTTTGACTTGCCATTGCTCATGAGACTGACTGCTTACCATCACTCAGGATCTCATTTAAAACTTAATTCCTGAAAAAGGTACCTTCCTGACCATCAAGCTAGAGGAGCTTCCTGCACCCCTTCTCTTCCCATAGCTGTGGTCTCCAGTGTGGTCTTCAGACCAGAAGCGTCAGTATCCCCTGCAAGCTTTTCATTTTGGGTTGTTTTCTCTGGAAATGCAGTCTTAGGCCCCACCACAGATGCACTGAAGGAAAAGCTTACATTTTAACCAGACCCCAAAGTGATTGCGCTTTTAAAATTTCAGAAGCACTGATCTAGAGGTTCCCCTTCTAATTTTCCTGTGTATCTGTCACCAGGTGTGTCCATTTCGGCAGGTAACCTGGCGTTTGTTTACCTGTTTATTTCTTTCCTTAAATAGAATTTAAGGTCCACAAGGGCAGCACCTTGTCTGGCTCGTTCACTTCTGCATCCCCAGCACCTAGCACCAGTGCACACAGTACATGCTCAATAAGTATTTAGATGAGTGAAAGAAAGAATGCATGAATAACTAATGGAAATTATTTATGTTCTTGAATGTATAACTTGAAGGCTGGGTGTGGTAGCCTTCAGCTCCTGTAATCCAGCACTTTGCGGGAGGCAAAACGTGGGGAGGATTTTGGCTTGAGCCCAGTACTTGTGGACAACCCTGGTACATGGGCCAATAGCTTGGCAACCTCCTACAAAAAATACCAAAATTAAAGCAAAAATCAAGAGTTGAGTGTTGTTTATCTCAGTACTTTGGGAGCTGAGGCAAGGAGATCACTTGAACCTGCGAGGCTAGCGCTGCAGTGAGGTCCTGATTGCAACTGGCCCTGGTAGCCGGGGCCAACAGGGAGGAACATCTGTCTCAACAAAAAAAAGGATTGTATCAATTGTACATAAAAAATCTTCATGGCTTTCCCTTGGTTTGTAAAATTCCAGGGTGATTTTCCTCTTCCCAAACACTGTTATGCAGTGGTTTCAATTCTCTATTCTTGGGCATGAGTGCCATTCAATTATTGTAGGCCATGGAAGACCACGTATTTTTCCTTTGTTGGGCCGTTTGGCCTTCGAACCCAAAGTTTAGATTTTATTTAGAGTGGTTTCTCCTACTGCGTTAAACCATAACTGGTTATGTTTTTAGTACTTAGAGAGCCTCTCATTCATCCCAAGAGTTAACTTATAATTTAAAGGTCTTTGTTTTCAAATGGGGTGGTTAGGCTTGATATTTATATCCAAGTTTTCCAAATATAGTATTAACAATTTACAAACAAGGAAAGTCGTTTTAACACATATTTAAGTTCAAATGCAAGATTTAAAGTTAAATTGCAATAAAACTAATTAGGGGCATATAATGTATCCCGTTTTTACCTCTGAGATAGGAGTTCTGGAAGACCTACGCGTTCTTGATATTATCCCCATATTTTTTTTTTTTTTTTTTTTTGGAAATGGGCGTTTTCTCTTGTGCCCCAGGGTGGGAGTGGCAGTGGTGCAGTCTCGGCTCTGCTCCACCAGGTTCAAAGAGGATTCTCCTGGCCTCAGGGCCTCCATTTAGCTGGGCTTACAGGGGCACGGCCACCCATGGCCCAGTTATTTTTTTGTATTTTGAGTACAGACGGGTTCCCATGTTGGCGAGCCTGGTCTCGGGAAATCTTGACCTGTGAATCTGCCTGGGCCTCGGGCCTTCCCAAAGTGGCTGGGGATCAGGGCGGTGGAGCCCATGCCCAGTCCTACATTTAAAAAAAATCCATTCCCGTGTTTGCTTATGGCATATTCCCCTGGTGAAATTGTGAGGGGGGGGAACAAACTTTTTCAATCTATATTCTTCTGAGTGACAAATAGCACCCCTATCATTGGCTTTAACTTGGGGATAGTTGTGTCCTGGCAGACATTTGAATGCTGTGACTGCGTTTTGGTAGTCACACCTCGGGGTGAGGAGTACTAGCAGCCATAGTTGGGGGAGGCCCCAGGGTACTGTTAGTTATGTAATACACAGAACACTCCCAGCACAACGAATTATGTAGCCAAAATGTCAGTTGGTCCATGTTAAGAGCCTGGCTTAGAGCAGAGAGATATGTCTCCTTCTGCAAATTACTAATGCCCCTGGAAAATGAATACTTTGCCCTACCTTTTGGAAAAGGAGATATATAGAAATTGCAACTGAGGAGATTCAGATGAGTATACTGGCACTTTATAGATATGTTCATTTAATGTTATTTTAATCAGAAAATCTGTGACTGGTACGCTCCCCCCTTTTGGGGTAAATCCTCCCTCACCACAGGACATTAAGACATTTGGGGAACCTTAGTTGATTTTAGAATTGGATAACATCTCAAATAATTTTACCATTTTTCAAAATAGGGAAATTCCAAATAGGGTTACCGGTTTCCTTATTTACAGATGGGTCGAGATTTGGTTTTTGGGTTCATTTTTTGGAAAGGATGGTGTTAAAACCCAGACCAAACAGTGTCTTTGGACTTATATTTTTCTATCTACAGTTATTACTTGGTAAGTTTTTCAATTACAAATACGTTTGTGTATATTCCGTTTAGTACTTTGTGTCTTTGCCTTGAAGTGTCTTGATGTTAAATAAAAGCATGTGTTATTTATAGAGCCACTAGCGTGTACATTTTTGTATTGTGAAAACTTGATTCGCTAAGATTTTTATTATATTAATGTTGAATTTATGTCAATTGCTGTTTAATCATGGAGAGCTGTATCTCATGATGTCCAGAAAACCAGTCCCATTCCAGGAAATTATCACTCCCATCTTCCCTGTAAATGTGTTTCCTATTTTATAGACTCTGTAGCCTTGTAAAATATCATATATTGAGGGGACATTAATGAGAAACCATATTCATAATCCTATCACCTTTACATATCCAGTATTTCTACAGTCTTCTGCTTTTAAAAATAATTTTGGGGCTGGGCGTGGTGGCTCATGCCTGTAATCCCAGCACTTTGCGAGGCCGAGGTGGGCGGATCACCTGAGGTTGGTAGTTTGAGACCAGCCTGACCAACATAAAGAAAACCCGTCTGTACTAAAAATACTGAAAGGGTGGCCTGCCCCTCCACACCTGTGGGTATCTCTCATCAGGTGAGACGAGAGACTGAGAAAAGAAATAAGACACAGAGACAAAGTATAGAGAAAAAAAAGTGGGCCCAGGGGACCGGCATTCAGCATACAGAGGACCCGCACCAGCACCAGTCTCTGAGTTTTCTTAGTATTTATTGATTATTAATGTTTTAGTAAGAGGAATGTGGCTGGAGAGCAGGGTGATAGTGGGATGTCTGGATGTGCGCGTAGGCAAGATTTATGCTTTTTCCACCCAAACATCTCAGTGGAGTAAAGAATAACAAAGCAGCATTGCTGCCAACATGTCCCGCCTCCTGCCACAGAGTGGTTTTTCTCCTATCTCAGAATCGAACAAATGTACAATCAAGTTTTATACCGAGATATTCCATTCCCTGGGGCAGGCAGGAGACAGAGGCCTTCCTCTTATTTCAACTGGAAGAGGCTTTCCTCTTTTACTAACCCTCCTCAGCACAGACCCTTCATGGGTGTCAGGCTGGGGGACGGTCAGGCCTTTCTCATCCCACAAGGCCATATTTCAGACTATCACATGGGAAAAAACCTTGGACAATACCTGGCTGTCCAGGGCAGAGGTCCCTGTGGCTCTCCGCAGTGCATTGTGCCCCTGGTTTATCAAGACTGGAGAATGGTGATGACTTTTACCAAGCATACTGCCTGTAAACATTTTGTTAACAAGGCACATCCTGCACAGCCCTAGATCCCTTAAACCTTGATTCCATACAACACATGTTTCTGTGAGCTCAAGGTTGGGGCAAAGTTACAGATTAACAGCATCTCGGGCAAAGCAATTGTTCAGGGTACAGGTCAAAATGGAGTTTCTTATGTCTTCCTTTTCTACACAGACACAGTAACAGTCCAATCTCTCTTTCTTTTCCCTACATATCCCCCTTTAGTGTTTGACAAAATTGCCATCATCATTATGGCCCGTTTTTGCTGGTTGTTGTCTTTTTGGAGTTGTTGGATGCACCTGTAGACTAAAACAGACAGAACAGGCATACAAGGATTAATACAAAATTTACAATAGTGGAACTTTTGATAGTTTTAACCCAAGTGATGGGATTAAGGTCTGTGAGGCCATGAGCAGCTTTGACAATTGTCTCAGTTTTTGGTACCAAATGTAAATGGGCTTTTGATGCCTTAAAAAATTTGTTTTTTAATTTTGAAATATTTAAAGTAAGATTATTTTTTCTTTTTTGTAGATGGCATTTAACCATGTCCCAGTGATGTTCAGACTCATCACAGGTTAGGGGTATAATACAAAAATTTGATGTATTTCAGTCACAGTGTAACTGAAAAAGATATTTCAAGCTCATGAGCCTATCTCTCATTTAAATGACAGTTTGTCTTAGATGATTAATTTGGTTTGCCAATTTTTGATCTATTTGGGTCTGAGAATTCCACTATCTTGAGGAATTCTTTTGTCAATTACTTACGTATTTAGCAGTTTGAACAGAGGGGTGTAAAGCAATTCCAGCAGCCGCAGCAGTAGCTGTGACTGCAATAAGACCCATACTCCCTGTCATTAAAGTAAAAATGAATCTTTTGGATCTTGTTAGAACTTTTTAAAATACTTTTGTTAAAATATGGACGGATGGGGAAGCCTCTCATGGTCAGTCTACGGACACAGGGATCCATGCGCCCTCTCTTGCCCTCACTAGTAGAATACAGTGCTGCCAATTAAAAGTTGAATCAATGCAAGTAAACAATCTAAAATTTTCACAGGTTATAGCTTGGGAATCTGGTTTAATAACTATGTTTTTTACAACTAGTATATAAGGAATTGTTAGATTGGAATTTAGGTTGATAGTATAATATGGCTTAAGATTTTTTGTTTTTATAGCTTGATTTCCAGACCAAATTGTAGTGTGGTGCAAAGCCACAGTAAGTTTTTATAATTTTGGATGTTTAGGACTAGTAACAGGACTAACTAACTTTGGTTGAGGTGATAAAATTCTCTTTTTACCGCATTTTTATGGATAGGGTGATTTTGACCTTTCATAAACCTGGTCTTCCCTTTTAGTTAAATCACTCTTATAGGTCGGATTAATGGGCCAGACGGATGGGGCCTGTGAATATGAGTGAGTCTGGCCCTTACAATGATAATATAATTGTCCTCAAAGGGCCCAGTTTATGATAGTTTTGACTTTGTGTTGTTTTATAACACCACCGTAGTATCAGTCACACATTTTTTTCGAAACTAAGACTTTTGGGCCTTTTGATTTTTTGGGAATTTCTTTGGGGCAAGGCTTCCCTTTAGGCCTAAATTTTAATGAGCTTTGATAAGAAGAGTCCTGTAAATTATATATTTGTGGCTCAAGTGACATTTCACTTACCATGTGGTAAGTAAATCTCCTGGTGGCACTGACAGTATGTATTTCTACCCACCAATTTTGGGTTGTAGGCATTAAGCACCCTGGTGCCTTTTCTAGGCAAGTAGTGGGATAATAATACCCAATGGAAATATTTATTTATTTTTTTTGGGTTTGGCAGGGCAACGATCATCTGTGGGGCCTGGTACCCATGCACTCTTATTAACATATATTTTAATAGGATTATTTATCCATGTGACTGCCCGAATTAGGGGCAGGAAAGGCACATAGACCCAGTAAGTATAATTAGCTGCAGCTGTTTCTGCAGACATGGGGAGACTTACCACCGTTGATACAGTTATCAAAGCTGTAAGCAGTATATTTTCTGGAGTTTGTGTTACCCTTGTTTTTTTTAGGCTTTTTTTTTAGCTAACTGTGTCAGCTTCTTTAGTTGACCTCAGGTCAGCGGTTCCACTTTTTTGGTGGATGCCAGCTTTATCTGTTTTTTTGATATTGCCATTTTGTTTACTTGGCAAGTTGATGATGCTTGATTGTGGGTTTTTTGTTTTTGTGGAGGTGTTTTTTTTTGTTTTTGCTTTTGTTTTTGTTTTTTTGCATCTTCGATAGGTTTATTGTAGATAAATGTCTAGTGGGTATTCATACAGGAAGCTGATTTTTTTCCGGTGAAACACAAGTAAAGCCTCTTCCCCATGTTACTACCTTTTTCATTTTTTATGTCTTATTTTTGTTGTTTTTTCACCAAATCAGTTTCTTTTTTTTTTTCAGTAAAATGTTGTTTTGTAGAAGTAGTGGTCTGATTTTTGTCAATGTTTAAAAAATTTAAAGTATAAAGTGCTAGATTAAGTTTTATTTGGGGAGTGTTATATTCCTATTTTTTTGTTTGTTTAACTAATTGAGCTTTGAGTGTTCTATTAGTTCTTTTCATTATGGCCTGTCCTTGGGAATTATAAGGGATTCCTGTTGTATGTGTAATTTTTCACTGATTTAAGAATTTTGAAATGTTTTACTACAGTATCCTGGCCCATTATCTGTTTTAAATTATTTTGGAACTTCTATGATAGTAAAACAAGATAATAAATGTTTTTTAACATAGGAAGTACTTTTTTTTTTGTCTAGCAGGTTGTTCATACAAAATGTGAATAAGTATCAACTGTCACATGGACAAATGACAATTTTTCAAATGAAGGTACATGTGTGACATCCATTTGCCATAACGTATTAGGACATAGACCTCTGGGATTAACTCCTGCCTCTTGAGTGGGCAGGTGTAGGACTTGACACTGAGTGCAATATTGTACAATATTTTTTGCCTGTTTCTATGTGATATCAAATATATTTTTTAGTCCTGTTGTATTTACATGAGTTAAGCATGAAGTTCTCGTGCTTTTATGAAGTCAGATGATACTAGCATGTCAGCTTGTTTGTTTTAGTTAAAGGCCCTGGTAAATTAGTATGTGCTCGAATATCAATAATATAAAATGGGAAATTTCTTTTTTTACAGTTTGTTGTAACAAATTAGACAGCTGGTTTAACTGATCATCCATACTATATTTGATTAGGGCTGTCTCAATATCCTTTGTAGCCTGTACTACATATCAGAATCTGATACAGTGTTAATAGGCTGATTAAAATCTTGTAACACTGAAATGACAGCAACCAACTCTGCTCTTTCAGTTGAGTGATATTGAATTTCAATGACTAGTTCTTTTGGCCCTGGTGTAAGCCACTTTTCCATTGCTGGAACCATCAGTAAACACCATCAGAGCATTTTCTAAAGGTTTTGTCTGGTAATTTTAGGTAAAATCCAAGTAGCCCACTTTAAAACTGGAAGATTTTGTTCTTGGGTAATGATTATCAATAATTCCCACAAAATCAGCAAGACCAATCTGCCATGCACCAGAATTGATAAAGGCTTACCTAACCTGTTCCTTGTTTAAAGGAACAATGATTTTATCTGGGTCACTTCTACACAATTTTACTACTCGTAATCTTGCCTGACCAATTAATATAGCCATTTGATCTAAGTACAATGTAGAAGTCTTAATTGTACTGTAAGGAAGGAATGACCACTCCACAAGATCTGTATTTTGAACAATGATGCCTGCTGGAGAATGTACAGTAGCAAAATCAAAAGTTGGAGTGGGGCTAAGTGATCTATTCTATTTACTTGTGCTGACCGAATTTTTTCTTCGACTAATTCAATTTCTTTAGTAGTCTCTGGAGTTAATGTTCTTTTACTATTCAATTGTGGATCTCCTCTCAAGATAGAGAACAAATTTGACATGGCATAAGTAGGGATGCCTACAGTTGGCCAAATCCAATTAATATCTCCTAGCAATTTTTGGAAGTCATTTAATGTTTTTAATATGTCTTTTCTTATTTTGATTTTTTACTAGTTCTTTTGGCTTGGTGTAAGCCACCTTTCCATTGCTAGAACCATCAGTAAACACCATCAGAGCATTTTTTAAAGGTTTATGTCTGGTAATTTTATGTAAAACTCAAGTAGTCAATTTTAAAACTGGAAGATTTTGTTTTGGGTAATGATTATCAATAATTTCCACAAAATTAGTAAGATCCATCTGTCAAGTACCAGAATTGATAAAGGCTTGTTTAACCTGTTCCTTGTTTAAAGGAACAATGATTTTATCTGGTCACTTCCATACAATTTTACTATCTGTAAGCTTGCCTGACCAATTAATGTAGCCATTTGATCTAAATACAATGTAAAAGTCTTAATTGTACTGTGAGGAAGGAATGACCACTCCACAATATCTGTATTTTGAACAATAATGTCTGTTGGAGAATGTGTAGTAGCAAAAATCAAAAGTTGGAATGGGGCTAAGCAATCTATTTTATTTACTTGTGCTGACATAATTTTTTTTAACTAATTTAATTTTTTTAGTTGCCTCTGGAGTTAATGTTCTTTTACTATGTGATGTTGGATCCCCTCTCAAGATAGAGAACAAATTTGACATGGCATAAGTAGGGATGCCTAGAGTTGACCAAATCCAATTAATATCTCCTAGTAATTTTTGAAAGTCATTCAATGTTTTTAATGTGTTTTTTATTTTTATTTTTTGTGGTTTAATTTTCCTTTCCTTTACCTGTATTTCCAAATAACGAAAGGGAGTAGGGGTCTGAATCTTATCAGATGCTATTGTCAGTCCTGTATTTGTAACCTCTGTCTGTAGAAAAGTGTAACAGTCAATTAATTTGTCTCTTGTTTTTGTAGCACACAAAATATTATCAACATAATGAATGATATAACAGTCTGAAAACTTGTCTCTAACTGGTTGAAGAGCTTGAGCTAGAAAAGTCTGACAAATAGTCGGAATATTAAGAACTTCCTGAGGCAACACTTTTCACTGAAACCTGGTGGCTGGTTCTTTATTTTTTATGGCTGGTATAGTAAAAGCAAAATTTTCAAAATTCTGTTTTGCCAGAGGAATGGTAAAAAAGCAAACCTTTAGATCAATTATAATTAAAGGCCAATCTTTGGGGATCATGGGCGAAGAGGGCAATCCAGATTGCAGAGCCCCCATGGGTTGAATTATGGCATTAACAGCTCTTAAGTCGGTCAGCATGCGCCATCTGCCGGATATTTTTTGAATTACAAATGCTGGAGAATTCTAAGGAGAGAAAAGTGGGTGAAACATTTCCTTTTAAAATAGTTTTGACTATTTTATGTAGCGCCCCAACTTTTCTTAGGGAGCGACCACTGCATGACCCAGACAGGATGCTACAGGGCGAGTCTGAATTGTTCCCTCACCGTAGTGAACTGTAGGTTGGGCAATAATGGGTGCCACCAGCCGAGTCGTAGCGAGCCTAGTTTCAGGTTCCCTCCCCCAGCACTCACTCAGCTGAGGAGGAGGTGGCCATTGTGGTTTTAGTCCCAATGGCCCTGATGATTTTGGACCTTTTTCCCCCAAATTTTAATGTTTTAGGATAGATTATCTCCTGTAATTGATTGTAGTCAACACTTTGTGTTGACCAAGCCATTATAGACTCTGCTACATATTTACAATGTGAACTTTCCATTCCTTTCTGGGATTCTGTTCCTGCCTCTTCTTTACAATCTATTACAGAGCTTTCAGGGGCATCAGAAACTGAAACGCTATCTTATTCTGTTTGAAACGGTTTTAAAGTTGCTTTAATAATGGCCCAATCATTCCATACTGTAAGTGGGATGATTTTACCTTTCCTACTTGTTTGTTTTAATTTTTTGCCAATTTTTTCCCAGTCTTTTAGATCTAAAGTACCCTGTTCTGGAAACCATGGGCAGAATTGTTCTATTGTTTGAAATAGCATAATTAAATTTTCTGTAGAAGCTCTAACTCCCCCCTCCTTAAGATAATTTTAATGAAGCTGAGATAAGGGGCATATTTACTTTCAGTTTGTCCCATTGTTACCCTGGGGTCCTCTGAGTGCACAAGCTTACTGCAATGCTGACCGTGGACATACTTGGGAATCTCTGGTCAGCTGTCCTCAATGTTTACATTCTTAGCATACCTTCACCCTAAAGGCCCCACGTTGGGCGCCAGATGAAGGGGTGGCCTGCCCCTCCACACCTGTATTTCTTGTCAGGTGGGACGAGAGACTGAGAAAACAAATAAGACAGAGACAAAGTATAGAGAAAGAAAAGTGGGCCCAGGGGACCGGCGCTCAGCATACAGAGGACCTGCACCAGCATCAGTCTCTGAGTTCCCTTAGTATTTATTGATTACTATTTTCACTATCTCAGCAAGAGGAATGTGGCAGGAAAGCGGGGTGATAGTGGGGAGAAGGTCAGCTGTGAGCAAAGGAATCTCCGTCACAAATAAGTTCAAGGGAATGTACTATGCCTGGATGTGCGCATAGGCTAGATTTATGCTTCTCTCCACCCGAACATCTCAGTGGAGTAAAGAATAACAAAGCAGCTGCCAACATGTCTCACCTCCCGCCACAGGGCAGTTTTTCTCCTATCTCAGAATTGAACAAATGTACAATTGAGTTTTATACCAAGACATTCTGTTCCCAGGAGCAGGCAGGAGACAGAGGCCTTCCTCTTATTTCAGCTGGAAGAGGCTTTCCTCTTTTAATAATCCTCCTCAGCACAGACCCTTCACGGGTGACTGGCTGGGGGACAGTCAGGTCTTTCCCATCCCACGAGGCCATATTTCAGACTATCACATGGGGAGAAACCTTGGACAATACCTGGCTGTCCAGGGCAGAGGTCCCTGTGGCTCTCCGCAGTGCATTGTGCCCCTGGTTTATCAAGACTGGAGAATGGCGATTACTTTTACCAAGCATATTGCCTGTAAACATTTTGTTAACAAGGTACATCCTGCACAGCCCTAGATCCCTTAAACCTTGATTCCATACAACACATGTTTCTGTGAGCTCAAGGTTGGGGCAAACTTACAGATTAACAACATCTCAGGACAAAACAATTGTTCAGGGTACAGTTCAAAATGAAGTTTCTTATGTCTTCCTTTTCTACATAGACACAATAACAGTCTGATCTCTCTTTCTTTTCCCTACAAATACGAAATTAGCTAGGCATGGTGGTGCATGCCTGTAATCCCAGCTACTCGGGAGGCTGAGGCCAGAGAATCGCTTGAACCCGGGAGATGGAGGTTGTAGTGAGCTGAGATCGTGCCATTGCACTCCAGTCTGGGCAACAAGAGCAAAACTTCATCTCATAAAAATAAATAATAATAATAATAATAATAATTTGGGACCCGGTGTGGTGGCTCACACCTGTAATCCTAGCACTTTGGGAGGCTGAGAAAGGCAGATCACTTCAGCCCAGGAGCTCAAGACAAGCCTGGGCAACATGGCGAGACTCCGTCTCTACAGAATATACACAAATTAGCTGGGTGTGGCAACACACACCTGTAGTCCCAGTTACTTGAAAGGCTGAGGTCGGAGAATCCCTTGAGTCCAAGATATGGAGGTTGCAGGGAACCGAGATCACACCACTGCACTCTAGCCTGGGTGACAGAGCAAGACCCTGTCTCAAAAACTAACAATAGGCCGGGCACGGTGGCTCAAGCCTGTAATCCCAGCACTTTGGGAGGCCGAGACGGGCGGATCACGAGGTCAGGAGATCGAGACCATCCTGGCTAATACGGTGAAACCCCGTCTCTACTAAAAAAAAAAAAAATAAAAAATAAAAAAAATAAAAAATAAAAAAAAAAACTAACAATAATTTAATATGAACTCTGTTTCAACATAGTGTCGTTTATCCTAAGTGTTATTGTTAACATCTAGGTTTCACACCTTTTACTTCTAAATAATGCTGCAGTGATAAACTTTGTTTAAAGACCTCCTGCTCCTTCCTTTGAATTATCTCCACAAAATATATTTCCAGGCATAGGATCAAAAAACACAGATACTTTATTAAATTTTTATTGATGTTACCAAGTTGCTTCTCCCTCAGTTCTTTGGTTTCCCTGAAGCTCCAGCCATCTTTATTTTTAAAATGTGTTTTGTAAAATTTCTTTTTTATTGTAATGATAATCTTCTTTATTGTAATGATAATCATTACATTAATCATGTAATGAAAATAATTAGAAAAATTGCTAATAGTTACATATTAGTACCTATTACCTTAAATTTTACTCTTTTAATTTCCTTTTATTGCTCATTTACCTATTGTGATCCCAATAATAGTACATTTTATATATGTTACAAACATTTTATGCATTCTTTATCCCATTTTGTTAGTGTTATGAATTTGTATTGTATTTTATACTTTTAGAGTTTATCCATTGTTACCTTTGCATTTTATTTTCTTCTTTTTTAAAGATCTTGTTGCATACCAAAGCTTTTGTATTTTAATTGTTAATATTCCATTACCTGTCAGCTCTTTTGATTTGGTTCATTAAAAATACATGTAACTCTTCTATCTGAAATTGATTTGTTATGAGGCAAATTGTAAATCTAAATCATTCTCCGTAGTTCTGTCGAGTTTGCCCAGTTCCATATC
>NW_016804648.1:31854-34206 GCF_001698545.2 Rhinopithecus bieti
GTNGTGAAAACCAGAGAAGGTTCTCACCAAATGTGTGCAGCTCGGAAGAAAAAGGCTGTGGTCCTCATGTCCCTTTATTCATTTGGTGTCTTGGGGCTGTTGATGTTACAAGTCAGCTTCATTGCTTAATGTGATTGTGAGACTGCATGTTTACTTTGTGTGCATATTTTCAAGTAGGTTAGTTTGTGAAATTAGTAATATTTCACCTGAAAGACTGAGAAATCAACAACATTGCAGCTATAAAACTGGCATTTGGCTGAGCATGGTGGCCCACGCCTGTAATCCCAGCACTTTGGGAGGCTGAGGCGGGAGGATCACCTGAAGTGAGGAGTTGGAGACCCACCTGAACAACATGGTGAAAGCCCGTCTCTACTAAAAATACAAAAATTAGCCAGGCATGGTGGCACATGCCTGTAATCCTGGCTACTCCGGAGGCTGAGGCAGGAGAATTGCTTACTCAAGAGGTGAAGGTTGCACGAGTCGAGATTGTGCCACTATACTCCAGCCTGGGCGATACAGTGAGACTCTGTCTCAAAAAAAAAAAGTCAAAAAAACTGGCATTTTGCTAGAGTCAACCTGTATAATTTTCACGAAACAGACCAGTATTTCTGTTCTCAATTTTTGGAGTTTGGCAGGAAGATCAGTATTCAAACACCGCAGCAAGTCACACAGTGTTAGTCCTTGTCACTCAGAAAGCCTCTCTCCAGCGCCAAGGCCTGATTGAGCCCGCCTCTCTTCTCTTACAGGCGTGACAGCAAGCACCGTGGCGGCTTTGATCCCTCATGACGTCCTCCATCATGTCGGTCATGGGGTCCCTGTACCTGGCCTGCATTCTGTACTTTGTGCTGAAGGAGTTCTGCATCATCTGCGTCGTCACGTACATGCTGAACTTCCTTCTTCCCAGTATCAACTACAAACGACTAGTTTACTTGAACGAGGCCTGGAAGCGGCAGCTGCAGCCCAAGCAGGACTGATGCCTGACGGACTCTGCCCTGACAGTCTCAAGCCCCTTTTCCATTCAGTTTATTTTGCAGCAGGTTTTTATGTATTATATTATATATAGTATATATATAATATATATTGGAGCTGTAAAACGACATTTGGCCGGGCATGGTGGCCCATGCCTGTAATCCCAGGACTTTGGGAGGCCGAGGTGGGTGGATCACCTGAGGTTAGGAGTGGGAGACCATCCTGGCCAACATGGCCAATATATTTTATATATTATATATATTATATNCAGCAAAAAAAAAAAAAAGAGTTAGCTTAGAAGTAGATAATGGTTGAATAAATTAGAAAATACTAAGAAATACTATGTAGCCATTAAAGGAAAAAGGAGATCTATATTTACATCCTAGAAAGATAAAGACACTATTTAGTGAAAAATGCAAATTTTGGTATAATAAGTATAGGACAAACATGTTTGTATAAATGCATGTAAATGCATAGAAAAGGGTCTGCTGGTTGGGAGGAGGGAGAAATTTCACTCTGTATTCTGCATATTTCCGTTTTGCTGGATTTCTAGAGAAGAATATGAAGTATAAGCCCAAATGCAAGGCGTTTTCCCTTAAAGGCAAAGAACCTAAGAAAAGCCTTTAACTAGATTAACTTTTGAAGACAGAAGTGCAACAACCAAATTTTTGTTTTACCATTAATTTAATGCCATGGTATATACATATTTTAAATCATATGTATCATATGTGTCTTTTCATTCGCATTTTTTGACTTGCATTTAGATGCTTCATATGCTTTTTAACGTTGGTGTCTTTGTGGGAGGCACATTTGAACCAACCCAACAGTTTCCAGAGCACGACATCTGTACTCACTTCTAAGCTGTTTGAGATACATTTTTAATTTAATTTTTTCATAGGTAATCCATTCACATGGTTCAAAAGTTCTATAAAAGGACAGGATGCAGTGACTCATGCCTATAATTCCAGCATATTGGGAGGCCAACATGGGTGGATCACGAGGTGAGGAGTTCAAGACCAGCCTGGCCAACACAGTGAAACCCCATCTCTACTAAAAATACAAAAACCAGCTGAGCGTGGTGATGCACACCTGTAATACCAGCTACTTGGGAGGCTGAGGCAGGAGAATTGCTTGAACCCGGGAGGTAGAGGTTGCAGTGAGCTGACGTCATGCCATTGCACTCCAGCCTGGGTGACAGAGCGAGACTCCTTCAGAAAAAAAATATATATGTATATAAAATGTTACACAAAGAAAAATCTGTCCCACCCCTTCTCTTTTTCCATGGTTTCCACTGCTCCTCAGCCTGGACTGGTAGCTTGTTATTGTTTTAGAGTTTCTTTTTGCACATACGAGAAAGTACACATACATAATCTTAATTTTCCT
>NW_016804648.1:38574-49427 GCF_001698545.2 Rhinopithecus bieti
CTTTTGAGATGATCTCACTGTCCCCCAGGATGGAATGCGGAGACACAATCATAGCTCCTTGCGGCCTCAACCTCCTGGGCTCAGGCGATCCTCTTGCCTCAGCCTCTCAAGCACCACCATGCCCGGCTAATTTTTTTTTATTTTTATTTTTTAGTAAAGACAAGATCTCATTATGTTTCCCAGGCTGGTCTCAAACTACTGGGCTCAAGCAATCTGCCCTCCTCAGCCTCCCCAAAGTGCTGGGATTATAAGCACGAGCCACCATGTTCAGCCAAATGTCCTCTTATAGTTTCAGGATGCTTGCTGTGAAACGACAATTTATGGGTTGAAATATTTAAGTACCACTGCTCTGCTCAAACACCCGGGTTCCCTGGTGTGTTGATTCCTAGTTTTCTACTCTGTTAGGGGAAATACCCAAAACAGTGGCCGGGTGTGGTGGCTCATGCCTGTAATCCCAGCGCTTTGGGAGGCTGAGGCAGGTGGATCACCTGAGGTCAGGAGGTCAAGACCAGCCTGGCCAACATGAGGAAACCCCATCTCTATTAAAAATACAAAAAACAGGCCAGGCGCATTGGCTTATGCCCATAATCCCAGCACTTTGGGAGGCCGAGGCAGTTGGATCACAACGTCAGGAGTTCAAGACAAGCCTGGACAATATGGTGAAACCTGGTTTCTACTAAAAATACAAAAATTATCTGGGCATGGTGGTGGGTGCCTGTAGTCCCAGCTACTCAGGAGGTTGAGGCAGGAGAATTGCTTGAACCCAGGAGGCAGAGGTTGCAGTAAGCTGAGATTGTGACTGCACTCCATCCTGGGCAACACAGTGAGACTCCGTCCCCCCCGCCCCCAAAAAAAGCACCAAAAGTTTATCTTTTATTTGCAAAATAAGATTTACATGCTGGGTACCCAGCTGTCTGGTAACTGGGTTGGCAGAGAGCTGGGGGTATCTGGGACAGTTACCCTTCAAAATGCTTGGGTCTTTCTGAAGAGATAGCGCCGTGTGGGAGCCAGGGTCCTGACCAACCACAGGTGCCTACGTGGGACCTACTGGTGGAGGTCAAAGCCCTCTGGGGCCAACATCCAGCATGGCAGCACCCACCACTGGTGGTCATTAGGCCTGAGCTGAGCCTGGTGGGGAGCACAGTTGGCATCGAGCTATCAGGACTGTGCTCTCAGGACACTCTCCGTCCCCAGTGAGACCACCACTAAATGGAAATGTTAAATGGAAAGGAAGCCTTCCCCACCAAAAGGTTCAAGACTGTTTCTTCCATGAGTGAACACAGGCACCGCCAAGTACTTTGTCAAATGCAGCCCTTACAACACCCACAAGGTGGCGGCATTATCCCCACTGGACAGGCTTATGATACGCTTAGGCGACTTGCCCATCGTGATGCAGCTCATTTTTTTCTTTTTAAGACCGAGTCTCAGCCCGCCATGGTGGCTCAAGCCTGTAATCCCACCACTTTGGGAGGCCGAGGCGGGCGGATCACCTGAGGTTGGGAGTTCAAGCACAGCCTGTCCAACATGGAGAAACCCCGTCTCTACTAAAAATACAAAATTAGCTGGGTGTCATGGCACTTGCCTCTAATCCCAGTTAATTGGGAGGCTGAGGTAGGAGAATTGCTTGAACCCGGGAGGTGGAGGTTGCAGTGAGCTGAGATAGTGCCACTGCACTCCAGCCTGGGAAACAAGAGCAAAACTACATCTCAAAAAAAAAAAAAAGTCTCACTCTATCACCTAACCTGGAGTACAGGGTGTGATCTTAGCTCATTGCAACTTCCGTCTCCCAGATCCAATCAGTCCTCATGCCTCAGTCTCCCAAGTGGCTGGTATTACAGGCATGCGCCACCACGCCTGGCTAATTTTGTATTTTTAGTAGCGACAGGGTTTCTCCATATTGGCCAGGCTGGTCTCAAACTCCTGACTTCAGGTGATCTGCCCACCTCGGCCTCTCAAAGTGTTGGGATTACAGGCATGAGCCACTGCATCCAGCCCGCAGACCATTTCTTATCACATAAAGCCTCACGCCTCTCCACAAACTGCCATCACGGATGTCCCCAGAAACCATTTATTGCAGGTGCCATGCAGAGAAGAGCTTCCTGTTCTCCTTTTCCCTTTACCTCTTCCTTCTCACTTCATCTTATTCATTCATTCATCCCTTTTCCATTCTCATTTTTAAGCTTTAACCTTTCAAAGGCTTGTCTTCCCCTATAAGGAATGTATTGCAATTCCCACCACTACCATGTCCTTCTCCAACCCACCAAACTGCCGTCCTGAGTTTACAGTAAGTCCATAAACTAAGAAGAAATGGGACACATTCATTGCGAACATGGCAGCCCCTCATCCATCCCCACGTGAGAACACAGATCTTATTCTCTTTGAAGACCAATTTTGTTTTTTAAAGGCAGGTCTCGCTCTGTTGCCCAGGCTCTCGTGCAGTGGTGCAATCACAGCTCACTGTAGCCTCCAACTTTGTGCTCAGGTGATCCGCCTGCCTCAGCTTCCCAAGCAGCTGGGACTACAGGCACACACCACCACGCCTAGCTAATTTATTTTTGTAGAGATGGGGTCTTGCTATGCTGAACAGGCTGGTCTCAAACTCCTGGTCTCAAGTGATCCTCCCAGCTTGGCCTCCCAAAGTTCTGGGATTACAGGCATGAGCCACCACGCCCAGCCTGAAGACTTTTAAATGCTGCCACGTTCAACATGCGTTGAAACTCACCTGTATTCACTTTTGCAAGTGAGTAATATACAACAGCCTGAAATACCTTAAGCTTCTCAGGCTTTGTACCCTACTATGGAATAATGAGTGTTTCTCAAAAGTAAATCCATAATGAGGTCCTATTTTTCCTTCCTCCTTGGCTATGAAATAGACAAGAACAAGGCAAGCTAGCCATTTCTGTCTCACCATAGCTGACTCTCCTGTTTGCTTTTTGACCATATTTGGGAGGCGGGGGGCCTGGGTGCTTTCCTGCTTCCTAAGCACAACTTACTTTTCCTACAAAATTCTCAACGCAACCTACATGGATTAACCCAGCTTCCCCACTGTTTCCAATATTCTTACAATTGAAATGGCCAGCATTGGCAAGGCAACCTGAAAAAATAAGNACAGGGGGCTATAGTGACTTCATGACTCACTGAGGTCAAGACAGCCAGGGAATGATGTAACCCAGAATAAAAAAGGAGGTTTAAAGAAAAAGATAACCTTAATGAGCAACTGCTTTATTTATGAATGTAATTTGATATTCGCTTTACATTACTTTTCTGCCTCTATCTGCTGGTACAATCTTAAAGCTAACCTACACTACTGGTAAAAATATGTCTTTGGGCCAGGTGCAGTGGCTCATGCTTGTCATCCCAGCACTTTAGGAGGCTGAGGTGGGCGGACTGCTTGAGCCCAGGAGTTCAAGACCAGCCTGGGCAACACATCAAGACCCCATCTCTATGAAAAATACAAAAATCATCCAAGCCTGGTGGTACACATCTGTGGTCCCAGCTACTTGGGAGGCTGAGGTGGGAGGACTGCTTGAGCCCTGGAGATCGAAGTGGCAGTGAGCTGTGTTCACACCACTGCACTCCAGCTTAGGTGACACAGTGAGACCTTGTCTCTGATATATATATGTATATTAATTAAATTAAATTAAACTAAACTAAACCAGGCTGGGCATGGTAGCTCAGGTCTCTAATCCCAGTACTTTTGGAGGTCGAGGCAGGAAGATCACTTGAGCCTGGAGTTCAAGACTAGTCTAGGAAACACAGTGAGACCCAGTCTCTACAAAAAGTCTAAATATTAGCCAGGCGTGGTGGCACACGCCTGAGATTCCAGCTACTTTGGGGGCTAAGGAGGGAGGATTGCTTGAGCTCAGGAGGGTGAGCAGTGAGCTGTGATTATGCCACTGCACTCCAGCCTGGGCAACAGAGTGAGGCTGTCTCAAAAACATTGTTTTTAATTAAACTAAATCAATTCAGTTATCCTAGTCATATATCAAGACTTCAATAGCCATGTGTAGCTAGTGTGTACCCTTTCAGACAGTGCAAATGTAGAACATTTCCATCACTGCAAGAGTTTTTTTTTTGTTGTTGTTGTTGTTGTTGTTTTTTGAAACAAGGTCTCACTCTGTCACCCAGGTGGGAGTACAGTGGTGCAATTATGGCTGCCTCGACCTACTGGGCTCAATTTTCCCACCTCAGCCTCCCAAGTAGCTTGAACTACAAGCACTCACAACCATGCCCAACTAATTTTAAATTTTTTGTAGAGATGGGATCTGTGTTACGCAGACTGGTCTCAAACTCCTGGGTTCAAGAGATCCTCTGACCTTGGCCTCCCAAAGTGCTAGCATTCCAGGTGTGAGCCACCAGGCCCAGCACTGCAGAGGTTCTATCAGCACCAACCTAGACCCTCTCGAGAGTTTCTTAAGAGTTTAGAGCTGGGGCTTGGCACGGTGGCTCATATCTGTAATCCCAGCACTTTGGGAGGCAGGTGGATCACTTGAGGTCAGGAGTTCAAGACCAGCCTGACCAACATGGTGAAACATCATCTCTACTTAAAATACAAAATTAGGTAGGCATGGTGGTGCATGCCTGTAATCCCAGTTACTCGGGAGGCTGAGGCACAAGAATCACTTGAACCTAGGGGGTAGAGGTACGTGAGCCAAGATTGCACCACTGCACTCCAGTCTGGGCGACAATAGCTAAACTCTGTCGGAAAAAAAAAAAAAATCAGAGTTGTTTACCTTTTCAGAAAGGATAAGCATGGCATTCTATAAGCATGATAAATTTAAGGGTGCAAACAAAACAGCACAGTCCACTGTGGGTGGCTATTCCCTGTGTGTCAACGGGAGTCCCAGGAGATGTGACAAACAAGTGTGAGCTGGCTGGGGTGGGAATGAGGGGCTGGATGGGGTTCAGGAATACACATGAAAAAAAAACCTCACAAGACAAACCAACATATCTTTGGTGAGGAGGACAAAAAAATCAGATGGATTAAAAACATGGGGAGAGGCCGGGCATGGTGGCTCATGCCTGGATTCCCAGTACTTTCGGAGTTCAAGGCAGGAGAATCACATGAGGCCAGGAGTTCCAGACCAGCCTGATAGCGAGACTCCATCTTTACAAAAAAATTAAAAATAAGCTGCCCATGGTGGTGATGCCTGTAGTCCCAGCTACTCAGGAGGCTGAGGCAGGGGAATCGCTTCAGCCCAGGAGTTGAAGGCTGTAGTACGCTATGATGGCACCACTGCACCCCAGCCTGGGCAACAGAACAAGACCTTGCAAAAAAAAAAAAAAAGGCTAACACAGTGGATCACACCTGTAATCCCAGCACTTTTGGAGGCCAAGGTGGGAAGATCAATTGAATCCAGGCGTTTGAGACCAGCCTGGACAACATAGCAAGACCCCAGCTCTCAAAAAATAAAGGAAAAAAAAGGATCCTTTAGTTGGTGATTGTGGTGCCAACATGGGAATTCCAGGCAGAAGAAACAGCTCAAGCAAGAGCGGGAGAGCAAACGAGGGCAGTGGAAACAGATCAGTGGCTGGGAGTGAGGGGAGAAGAGGATGAAAACCCAGGAGAGAGCAGAGGACACCGAGTGTCCTGACCAGGGTTTAGGGCTTTGTCCTGTGGGCCTGGGGGAGCCAATGACAGGACTCCCTAAATTGTCATCTGTGACTAGCACAGAGGCTCACACCTGTAATCTCAGCACTTTGGGAGGCTGAGGCAGGAGATCACTTGAGCCGAGGAACCAAGATCAGCCTGGGCAACAAAGCAAGACCCCGTCTCTACAAAAGTAAAAAAAATTAGCCAGGCATGTTGGCATGTGCCTATGGTCCCAGCTACTCAGGAGGCTGAGGTGGGAGGATCACTTGAGCCCAGGAGGTTAAGGCTGCAGTGAGCAGTGATCACATCACCACACTCTAGCCTTAGTGACAGAGAGACCCAGTCTCAAAAACAAATACAAATTTGGATTTGCTAGAAAGACTACTTGGGCATGGGTGATAGGAGGCTGTCTGGAAACAAAGCCAGTAAGGAGGCCACCTCTGAGGACCAAGCAAGTGGGGCAGAGGCCTGGCTGCTGGCAGGAGAGAACGTGGACAGGGCAGAGGGAGGTAAGCCCAAAGCTGAAGTGAGGGGAGCAGTGCAGTGGGTGCAGGGCAGGCCGGGGGAGGTGAGTGACATCTCCAGAAAGCTCAACACTGCTTACGTGGTGAAACCCTACAATCGTTTCCGCTCCATACTCGCTCTGAATAATGGGCTTCTGATACATCTTATGCCAGTTCTCAAACTGGGTGGTAAGCTGCCGTTGAATCAACTCCAGGTGCCCGAAGTCATTATACCAAGAGTAGTAGCTGTTCACACAGATCACGTCCACATACGGAGCCTAGGACCAGAGCAGCAGAGACCATTCAGCACCCAGAAGACAGCATGACTCAGCACTCACACACTGCGGGGCTCCTCTGACAGAGAACGTAAGAAGGGGATGTAATCCCAGCACTCTGGGACGCTGAGGCAGGAGGATGGCTTGAGGCCAGGAGTTCGAGACCAGCCTGGGCAACACAGCAAGACCCCAGCTCTACAAAAAATAGTAGTAAGAAAATTAGCAGGGCACGGTGGCTCATGCCTGAAATCCCTGCACATTGGGAGGCCACGGTGGGAGGATCGCTTGATCCCAGGAGTTCAAGACCAGCCTGGGCAACATCACAAGTCCCCATTTCTACCAAAACAAAACAAAACAACAACAACAAAAAAACACCTAGAACGGGAAGAGCTGCCTCCTGGGGCTGAGAACATGCAAGTACACCAATTTAGATCCTGAAATTACCCTGCTCCATAGGCAGGAAACATGGTCACAAAGTGGCCCAAAGGAGGCAGGCCTGTCACTCCACGTTGATGCTCACGACATGCGCAGCTGGGAAGGGCTGTGAGAGGCACAGCAGCTGCCAACGCACAGTCCTCAGCCAAAGCCCCGGGCCCCCGCCACTGGAACTGTGTCCTCTCCAGGCAGCACTCCCATCACTGGGCTTCCCCTCACTTTGCCCTGGAGAAGCGCTCCCACCCGAGAGGCCGATGAAGTCATTCTCACAGAAAATCTTTTGTTTTGTTTTGGAGACATAGTCTTGCTCTGTCACCCAAGCTAGAATGTTAGTGGTGCGATCTCAGCTCACTGCAACCTCTGCCTCCCATGATCAGGTGCTTCTTGTGCCTCAGCCTCCCGAGTAGCTAGGATTACAGGGGCACACCACCATGCCTGGCTAGTTTTTTGTATTTTTGGTAGAAACGAGGTTTCACCAGTTGGCTGGGCTGGTCTTGAACTCCTGACCTCAAATGATCCGCCTGCCTCAGCCTCTGAAAGTGCTGGGATGATAGACGTAAGCCACCATGCCCGGCTGTCACAGAGAATCTTGAGGCAGCTTTCACGAGGCAGCACTGTGGGCTGTAGAGGACTTGCAAGAATCCATCCTAGGAGCAGGGCAGGGAAGACCGAGTAGGACCACCCCAAGCTTCAGCAAAGCAGTGCTCACGGCTGAGCAGCAGAGGCTTCTGTGTCCAACTGGCTAGTTTCTAATGTGTCCTGAACACACTTCTTTCTAGTAAAAATGCTGGCCGGGTGCGGTGGTTCACACCTGTAATCCCAGCACTTTGGGAGTCTGAGGTGTTGGATCCTGAGGTCAGGAGTTTGAGACCAGCCTGGCTAACATGGCAAAATCCCACCTCTACTAAAAAATACAAAAATTAGCCAGGTGTGGTGTGTTGTCCACTGTAATCCCATCTACTCAGGAGGCTGAGGCAGAATTGCTTGAACCTGGGAGAAGGAGGTTGCAGTGAGCTGAGATTGCGCCATTTCACTCAAGCCTGGGCAACAGAGCAAGACTCCATCTCAAAAAAATAAGAATGTTAATGTCAGCCAGGCCCTGTGGCTCGTCCCTGTAATCCCAGCACTTTGGGAGGCCAAGGCAGGAGATCACTTGAGCTCAAGAGTTTGAGACCAGCCTGGGCAACATAGAGAGATCCCACCTCTACAAAAAAATGTAAAATTAGGCAGGCGTGGTGGTGAAAACCTGGAGTCCTAGCGACTTGGGAGGCTGAGGCAGGAGGATCACTTGGACTCAGGAATTCAAAGGCTGCAGTGAGCTGTGATCACAGCACTGCACTCTAGCCAGGGCAACAGAGTAAGACCTTGCCTCTACACAAGAAAAAGGAAAACTTAGGTTCCAACCTTGGAGTTACTAAATCAGGATCTAAGAATGTAGAGATCTGGCATTTCATAAAAACTTCCCCTAGAGATTCTCATCAGCCAGGCGTGGACCAGATGAACTCTAAGCTCCCTTAAACCTTTGACGTTTTATGCGTTTATTACATTGAAGTGCAAAAAACGCTGAGTCCAAACTGAGCAAATAAATCCCATCTCCCTGTGCCCAGCCTCCCTGGATTGAGAAAGACGCACTGCCTGGCGAGTAAGCAGGGGGAGAATTCTCATTAACCCAAAGACCAGCTGTGAAAACAGACTGGATGCAGCTGGGCACAGTGGCCCATACCTGTAACCCCAGCCCTTTGGGAGGCCGAGGCAGGAGGATCGCTTGAGCCCAGGAGTTCGAGACCAGCCTGGGCAACATGGCGAGACCCCCATCTCTATCATTTTAAGTAAAAAACAAAATGAAAAAACACCCAGATTGGCAGTGCATGGTTCTTTCCAGCTGTTCCAATGAGCAGGTTTCAGGACGAGCCTAGGCAAAGTCAGGGAGAAGTGGGATGGGGGCCCCCAGGCTCACCCCCTTGTCTGCTGTATAGTTGGATCTGGTCACAAAGGTCACAGGCCGGGAGGGGTCCAAGGCTTTGGTGTGAGCGATCACCATCCTGTCCACAAAAGGCAGAAGACACAGTTTCTGTCAGTCCAGGAATGGCTCAGACACCCTCCCATCCTCTCTGTCCCATCTTCCCCCGCCAGAATACAACACGGGGCCAGGCAAGATGGCTCACACCCATAATCCCAGCAGTTTGGGAGGCCAAGGCAGATGGATCACCTGAGGTCAGGAATTCAAGATCAGCCTGGCCAACATGGTGAAACCCCTTCTCTACTACAAATACAAAAATTAGCTGAGCATGGTGGCGCATGTCTGTAACCCCAGCTACTCGGGAGGCTGAAGCACAAGAATCACTTGAACCCAGGAGGTGGAGGTTGCAGTGAGTTGAGATCGCGCCACTACACTTCAGCCTGGTCCACAGAGCAAGACCCTGTCTCAAAACAAATAAAAACAAAGAAAAAAAAAAAAAAAGCATGGAGCCACTGCTTTCTTCCCTAACTGGAGATATATTTTACGTAAGGGCACATGTTCCTCTAGTCCTAGACCGAGCTCTCTAACACCACTCTTTCTCCCCGCATCTCCAAATCCTATCCTCCCAGAGGAGCAGCCACCCTTCCAGGTACACAGAGCCGAGGCCACTGGACTGCTAAAAATGAGGTTGACTCCCTGAAACAGCTCTTGAACACAGGAGTGGATGGGTGCAGATTTGGGTGGGTATTTATTAATGCATCAAGCAAACAGGGGCACTCCCTGGAAAGTAGGCATGGGGCTGGGTGTGAGGTGCTCAGCAGGGACTCAAATCTAAGTCCACAGGTCCTGGGCAGTGGGAGTGGAGACGCATGCACAGAGACATGGTGCAAGAGCTGGGCACGGTGGCTCACACCTAGAATCCCAGAACTTTGGGAGGCTTACTAGAGACCAGCATTTCAAGACCAGCCTGGGCAACATAGCAAGACCTTGTTTCTACAACAAATTTAAAAATTAGGGGCGGGCATGGTGACTCATGACTGTAATCCCCCCAGGACTTTGGGAGGTTGAGGCAGATGGATCATGAGGTCAAGAGTTTGAGACCAGCCTGGCCAACATGATGGAATTCCATCTCTACAAAAAATACAAAAAAAAAAAACTAGCCAGACATGGTGGCACGCACCTGTAATGCCAGCTACACATGAGGCAGGAGAATTGCTTGAACCCAGGAGGTAGAGATTGCAGTGAGCCGAAATCATACCACTGCTCTCCAGCCTGGGCAACAGAGCAAGACTCCATCTCGTGAAAAAAAAATTTAAACTTAGCCTGGCATGGCAGTGCACACCTGTGATCCCAGGTATTTGGGAGGCTGAGTGAGGAGGATCGCTTAAGCCCAGGAGGCTGAGGTGGCAATGAGCCATGATTGCACCACTGCACTCCAGTCTGGGGAACAGAGCGTGTCCCTGACTCTGAAAAACAATGAAAGAAATGTTTCAAATGGAAATGACAAGTGGTGGCAGAAATTGGGCTCTGCTAGACAATAAACATAACTTGGACTGGAGAGTCAGGGACGGCCTCTTAGAAGAAACGGCCCTCAGGCCAGGCACAGTGGCTCACACCTATAATCTCAGCACTTTGGGAGGCTGAGGGGGGCAGATCACCTGAGGTCGGGGGTTTGAGACCAGCCTGACCAACATGGAGAAACCACGTCTCTACCAAAAATACAAAATTAGCCAGGCATGGTGGCACATGCCTGTAATCCTAGCTACTCGGGAGGCTGAGGCAGGAGAATTGCTTGACCCTGGAAGGCAGAAGTTGCGGTGAGCCCAGATGGCACCATTGCACTCCAGCCTGGGCAACAAGAGCAAAACTCTGTCTCAAAAAAAAAGAAGAAGAAGAAGAAATGGCCCTGACACTGAGTAGAGTTAACCAGAAGGGATGAAGGGAAGAAAAACCCAACAGAAGACCCATCCGTGCTCAGAGCTCCCAGCACCCGCCCAAGGCCTCCACAGTAGACTGGTTTTTTGTTTGTTTGTGTGTGTGTGTGTGTGTTTTTTTTTTTTTTTTTTTTTTTTTTTTTTTTTTTTTTT
>NW_016804648.1:49468-72851 GCF_001698545.2 Rhinopithecus bieti
TTTTGAGAGACAGAATCATCTCACTCTGTAGCCCAGGCTGGAGTGCAATGACATGATCTCGGCTCACTGCAACCTCTGCCTCCCAGGTTCAAGCGATTCTCCTGCCTCAGTCTCCCAAGTAGCTGGGATTACAGGTGCCCACCTCCGCGCCTGGCTAATTTTTGTATTTTTAGTAGAGATGGGGTTTCAATATATCTGTTGGCCAGGCTGGTCTCAAACTCCTGACCTCAGGTGATCCACCCACCTTGGCCTCCCAAAGTGCTGGGATTACAGGTGTGAGCCACCACACCCAGCCTAGACTGTTGTTGAAGCCTGTTTTCCTCCTTCCTCAGTCCATTTCTTCTTTTACGCCCTCCCCAATCATTGCTCTGCCCATCCAAAGGCTGTGGCTGGCACAGATCAGAACAGAACTCCCTACCTCAAGTTCCACACCCACACTCTCCAACAGCCAGGCTCTCAGATGGGAAGCTTCAAAGCCTTGGGACAGCCTGGCTGAACCTCTCCAGCCTGGGTGGCTCCCTTCAAATCCTGCCTCAGAAAGCAGGCATCTCCTCTGGTCACCTCCCAAAGAAGCCTGTCTGGAAGCCTCAAACACCTGCTCCTGGAAGCCTGTACTCTTCCCCTTCCCTTCGCAACAAACGTCCTGTCCACCCAGTCCTGCTGAGCACACCCCTGTGGCCTGAGCTCTGAATTGTCCACGGCCCAGGCTGCGACAACTTCTCAGAGCCTTCTGCCTGCTGCAGACTTGGCTCAGCCCAAAGCACTGCATGAAATTGGGGTGTGCTGTATGAGTCAAGAAGCATTTCTACCACCTTTGCTGCCTCTACCGCAAGTGAAAAACCTACTCTGAACGCTGAGTTAGAACTGCACGATTATAAGGAAGAAAAGGGGGCCGGGTGCGGTGGTTCACACCTGTAATCCCTGCACTTTGGGAAGCTGAGGCAGGAGGATCACTAGAGGCCAGGAGTTCCAGACCAGTCTGGCAAAAGTGGTGAAACCCAGTCTCTACTAAAAATACAAAAATTAGCCGGGCACGGTGGCCTCCACCTGTAATCCCAGCACTTGGGAGACCAAGGTAAGTGGATCTCCTGAGGTGAGGACTCCAAGACCAGCGTGGCCCAACATAGTGAAACCCCGTCTCCACTGAAAACTGCAAAAGTTGGCCAGGCACGGTGGCTCACGTCTGTAATCCCAGCACTTCGGGAGGCCAAGGTGGGCAGATCATGAGATCAGAAATCGAGACCACCCTGGTCAAAATGGCAAAACGCTGTCTCTACTAAAAATACAAAAATTAGCAGGGTGTGTTGGCGTGTGCCTGTAGTCCCAACTACTCAGGAGGCTGAGGCAAGAGAATCACTTGAACCTGGGAGGTGAAGGTTGCAGTGAGCTGAGATTGCACCACTGCACTCCAGCCTGGCCACAGAGTGAGACTCCATCTCAAAAAAAAAAAAAAAAAAAAAAAGGCAAAAGTCAGCAGGCGTGGTGGCCCATGCCTGTAATCCCAGCTACTCGGGAAGCTGAGGCTGGAGAATTGCTTGAACCCAGGAGGCAAAGGTTGCAGTTAGCTGAAATCATGCCCCTGCACTCCAGCCTGGGCAACAGAGGGAGACTCCGCATCAAAAAACAAACAAACAAAAAAAGCAAAAATTAGCTGAGTGTGATGATACACATCTATAATCCCAGCTACTTGGAAGGCTGAGGCAGGAGGATCACGTGAGCCTGGGAAGTCGAGGCTGCAGTGAGCCAACATTGCACCACCGCACTCTAACCACGGCAACCAGAGTGAGAACCCATTTCGAAAAACAAAACAAAACAAAAAAAAACCAGGCCAGGCACAGTGGCTCATGAGTGCCTGTAATCCTAGCTACTCAGGAGGCTAAGGCAGGAGAATCACTTGAACCCAGGAGGCAGAGGTTGTAGTGTGCCAAGATCACGCCACCGCACTCCAGCCTAGGCAACACAGTGAGACTATATCTCAAAAATAAAAATAAACAAATAGAAAACCACAATGTGGGCGGGTATTTGGTCCCTGAATGTCCAGGTATAGACGGCCTTCCATTGGGCTGGACGGGAGGCTGATCTTGAACAGCACACGCCCACCCCAGCCAGCCACCTGCCAGGGTCTCCTCCCCAGTCTAGCCGAGGGCAGGCAGGGGGCACTCACTTCAAGTAGTAGCCGGCAGATTCTAGGTGGGACGCAGGCTCATTGGCCACAGACCACATCACGACGGCAGGGTGGTTCTTGTCCCTGCGCACCACTTCCCCCATCATCCGCATGTGGTTTTGCAGGGACACGTTGTTGAAGAACTGCCTGCAGGCCAGGAGGGAAGGGACAGAGGGTCATGGTGCAGCCCACGGGCTGGGCAGGTGAGCAGGTGCACAGAGGGGACTCACGGCAGTGCCAGGCCCACGCCAGGACACTCATCGATGACCACAATCCCATAGCGGTCACACATCTGCAGCACTTCCTCGGCGTAGGGGTAGTGGCTGGTGCGGAAGGCATTGGCACCAAGCCAGCGAAGCAGGTTGAAGTCCTTCACCAGCAGCGGCCAGTCGAAGCCCTTCCCTCGGATCTACGAGACAGCAGAGCTGAATGACCCCTGTCCCTGTCGAAGCTGCACTTCCTCTGAGAGCCAGGACCCTGGAGAGCCACCCCACGAGTCCCCTCTCCATTTGGAGCCATTTGCCTCATTGCCCTGAGCTGCCCTCAACTGCAGGACACAGGGAAGGTGAAAGTGGAGGGTGACCAGAAGCAGCCCCCACAAGGACCCAGGAGCCCCAACGCACGTCCGCATCCTCATGCTTGTTGACGCCGTGGAAATAGAAAGGTTTCCCATTGATGAGGAACTGGCTTTCGGTGACAGCCACAGTGCGGATCCCCACAGGGAGTGTGTAGAAGTCAGACACAGGCCCCGGTGACATCTGTGCAGTCAGGCGCACCTACAACAACCAAAGCACCAGGTGTGAGCACCCGACAGCCTGAGCCCCATCCGGCCTGCCCTCTGCCAGGAA
This sequence comes from Rhinopithecus bieti, assembly GCF_001698545.2. Classification (NCBI taxonomy): domain Eukaryota; kingdom Metazoa; phylum Chordata; class Mammalia; order Primates; family Cercopithecidae; genus Rhinopithecus; species Rhinopithecus bieti. Next base: position 52,481 of record NW_016804648.1, read on the forward strand.
GGCCCCTCGTGCACCCCAGCAGCCGCCTCTGGGCCTGTAAGCAGAGATGCAGCAATCAGAGGCTCTGCCCTTCCCTGGCTGACCCTGGGACCTGCCCTTCAAAACGGGGCCTTCCCCTTGACCAGACAAGGAGGCTCATGCCTGGAGTTCTCACATTTTGGGAGGCTAAGGCAGGAGGATCACTGGAGTCCAGGAACTCAAGACCAGCCTGGCAACAGCCTGAGACCTCATCTCTATAAAAAAAAACTTTCTTGAGACAGTCTCACTCTGTCCCCCAGGCTGGACTGCAGTGGTGTGATCTCAGCTCACTGCACCCTCTGCCTCCTGAGTTCAAGCAATTCTCCTGCCTCAGCCTCCCAAGTAGCTGGAATTACAGGTGTGCACCACCATGCCCAGCAAATTGTCACATTTTTAGTAGAGATGGGGTTTCACCATGTTGGCCAGGCTGGTCTCAAACTCCTGGCCTCAGGCCATCCACCCACCTCAGCCTCCCAAAATGCTGAGATTGTAGGCATGAGCCACTGTGCCCAGCTTACTTTTTTCTTTAATTAGCCAGGCATGGTGGCATGTGCCTGTAGTCCCAGCTACTGAGGAGCCAAGGTAGGAGGATTGCTGCAGGCTGACAGCTCAAGGCTGCAGTGTGCTGTGATCAGGCCACTGCACTCCAGCCGGGGTGACAGAGTGAAACCATCTCAAAAAAAAAACCAAAATAAAAAAAACTGGGCCTCCCACCAAGGGTGAGAAACATCAGAAAGCTCAGAGGACCACGCCTGCCCGTTCACCTGTCCTGGGCTCCTGCTGAAGCCAGGGACACTAGATGCGGGCAAAAGACCTCCCTTGGGCATGTCCCAAACCACCATTACCTCCAACGAGTACAGATAGGCGGGGCGTTCGTGCATCAGGTATGGCCACCAGAGGCTGGCACCCGGCACCTTCAGTTGGCCCTGGGTTCCTGTCCCATTCGCCATGAGTTTGTTTTCTGCATCCAGAAGACGTACTTCCAACTCGAACAGATTACTGCCCTTGACAGAGATCTGGTAATTCACCAGCCCTGCGAGAAACAAGAGAGAGCAGGGCTGAGGGAGGGACATGACCTGAGTCACACAAATGGGAGCGCCCTGCAGCCACTGCTGCCAGGAAGCCATTTGTTTCTGTTGCTTTTTTTTTTATTTATTTAATTTTTTAAATTGTTTTTGTTTTTTTCTTGAAACGGAGTCTCACTCTGTTCCCCAGGCTGGAGTGCAGTGGCATGATCTTGGCTCACTGCAAACTCCACCTCCAGGGTTCAGGAGATTCTGCCCCCTCAGCCTCCCAAGTACCTGGGATTATAGACGTGCACCACCATGCTTGGTGAATTTTTATATTTTTTAGTAGAGATAGGATTTTGCCATATTGGCCAGGCTGCTCTAGAACCCCTGACCTTAGGTGATCCACCTGCCTTGGCCTCCCAAAGTGCTGGGATTACAGGTGTGAGCCACCGCACCCAGTGCTTTTTTAATTTAAAAAAAGATTTTTTTGGCCAGGCACAGTGGTCAGACCTGTAATCCCAACACGGGGAGGCTGAGGTGGGAGGATCGCTTGAGCCCAGGAGTTCAAGACCAGCCTGGGTAACACAGGGAAACCACTTCTTCCCTAAAAACACAATCAGCTGGGCGTGCTGGTGCGTGCTTGCAGCCCCAGCAGCCGTAGCTACTTGGCAGGCTGAAGTGGGAGGATTGCTTGAGCCAGGAGTTCGGGGCTGCAGTGAGCTATGATCTTGAGGCAGGGTAGGTAGTCAAGAAGTGACTGTGTTTTTTGGACATGCCAGCCACGCCACTGAGACACGTGATGTGTGAACACGCATGTACAGCTACTGTGCATGTGCACCCAAAGGCCAGCCCAGAACGTGCTTACAGTAACACCTCTTCCCAGCTCCTTAGGAATTCATCATGGAAGACTCCCAGAAAGGGAGTTTCCCCAGTAATAATCGGCGCTGTCTCATCCTGACGAGCAGCCTGTCCTGAATTCTGTGTCTCAGGGTGAACCATGTGTTTTGCACTTCATTATTTTTTTTGAGTCGGGGTGTTGCTGTCACCCAGGCTGGAGTGCAGTGTTGCAATCTCAGCTCACTGCAACCTCCACCTCCCGGGTTCAAGCAACTCTCCCATCTCAACCTCCTGAGTAGCTGGGATTGCAGGCTCACACCACAATGCCCAGCTAACGTTGGCTAGGCTGGTTTGAACTTCGGAGCTCAAGCAATCCACCCGCCTCGGCCTCCAAAAGTGCTGGGATGACAGGCATGAGCCCCTGCGCCCGCGCTATTCTAAACTTAACTTCCAAAATACTTTTCCTGGGCCATAAATTGCTCTGTGTTGCATTGTGTTTGCTGTGTGATTCTTTTTTCAATTCTTTTGTATTCATTTATTTTATTTTTTCTCAGACACGGTCTCACTATGTTGCCCAGGCTGGTCTGAAACTTTTCAGTTCAAGCGATCCACATTCCCAAACTGCTGGGATGACAAGCATTAGCCACCACACCCAGCCTAAATTTTTTTTATTTTTTTATTTTTTGAGACGGAGTCTTGCTCTGTCGCTCAGGCTGGAGTGCAGTGGCGCAATCTCGGCTAACTGCAACCCCCCCTCCCAGGTTCAAGCCATTCTCCTGCCTCAGCCTCCAGAGTAGCTGGGACTACAGGCACCCGCCACCACGCCTAGCTAATTTTTTTTGTATTTTTAGTAGAGATGGGGTTTCACTGTGTTAGCCAGGATGGTCTTGATCTCCTGACCTCATGATCCGCCCGCCTCGGCCTCCCAAAGTGCTGAGATTACAGGCGTGAGCCACCGCGCACGGCACCTAAATTCTTTTAAACTTAGAACTGCAGCCCCATGACAGCTGTCAATAATCTTGCCACTGCACTCCAGCCTGGGCGACAGTGCAAGGCCTCATATCAGGAAAAGAAAAAGGTATGTTTTATTTTTTTATTTATTTTTTTGACATGGAGTCTCTCTCTGTCCTCCAGGCTGGAGTGCAGTGATGTGATCTTGGCTCACTGTGAGCTCTGCCTCCCGGGTTCACGCCATTCTCCTGCCTCAGCCTCCAGAGTAGCTGGGACTACAGGCGCCCGCCAGCACGCCCGGCTAATGTTTTGTATTTTTAGTAGAGATGGCGTTTCACCGTGTTAGCCAGGATGGTCTTGAGCTCCTGACCTTGTGATCCGACTGCCTTGGCCTCCCAAAGTGTTGGGATTATAGGCGTGAGCCACGGCGCCCGGCCTGAAAAATGTACATTTTAAGAAAGAAAAAAACTTAAAACAAAAATTTTTCATAAATACAGGATATCCCAGTGGCTCATGCCTGTAATCCCAGCATTTTGGGAGACTGAGGTGGGTGGATCCTGAAGTCAGGAGTTGAACCAGCCTGGCCAACATGCTGAAACCCCATCTCTACTAAAAATACAAAAATTAGCTGGGCATGATGGCGTACGCCTGTAATCCCAGCTGTTCAGGAGGTTGAGGCAGGAGAATCGCTTGAACCTGGGAGGTGGAGGTTACAGTGAGCCAAGATCATACCACTGCACTCCAGCCTGGACAACAGAGAGAGACTCCATCTCAAAAAACAACAACAACAACAACAACAACAGGGTATCCCCCAGCTGGGCGCAGGGGCTCACATCTGTAACCCTTGCATTTTGGCAGGCCGAGGAGGGTGGATCACCTTAGGTTAGGAGTTCAAGACCAGTCAGACCAACATAGTGAAACCCCATCTCTACTAAAAAAAAATACAAAAATTAGCCGGGTGTAGTGGCAGGTGCCTGTAATCCCAGCTACTTGGGAGGCTGAGGCAGAAGAATTGCTTGAATCCAGGAGGCAGAGATTGCAGTGAGTCAAGATCACACCACTGCCCTCCAGCTTGGTGACAGAGCAAGAATCCATCTCAAAAAAAAAAAAAAGAAAAAAGAAAATAAAGAAAGACAGGGTCTCCCTCTGTTGCCCAGACCAGAACGCAGTGGCACAGTCATAGCTCACTGCACCCTTGACCGCCCAGCCTGAAGTGATTCTCCTGCCTCAGCAGCTGGGACTACCGGCATGCATCACCATCCTGGCTAATTTTTTAATTTTTTGTGGTGATGGCCTCGCTATGTGCGCTCCGCTACATGTTTGCCCAGCTTGGTTTGCACCACTGGCCTCAGAAGATCCTCTACCAGGCCCTCCTTGCAAAGTTGCCTGGCTGCCACGGTGTGAAGCCACCATGCCGCCCCCGAAGCTGCCTGTTCCTTGACACGGCTGTAGCAAGGGGAGCTGGAGTGAGAGCAGACAGCTGCGCCACAGGGTACTCGACTCGCCAACCCCTGACGCTGTGTGCCGACAGACCTCTTCCCAGGGAGGCGCGTCGGCTGCTTTCGGCGAGCCCGTGGCCACTCCAGACAGCGCTGGAATCTAGCTTGAGGCCTGGATGGGCCAGTGAGGCGTTTAGACGATGCCTGGGAGCACCCGTTTTCCTGGGACAGCTTTCCAAACAGGGAACCACAGAGGCCACCCTGGGCCCCACTGAGGGAGGTCCTAGCAGAAGCCCTCACCCACTGTCATGCTGCCCACGCCGTCAGGGTGACGGTGAGTCATCGATGTAGGTGGTGGGTGTTTGTACAGAAGCACAGACCGCTGGGTCCCGCGTAGTTGAGAAGTCCACTACTGTATTCTGGACAAGTAACCCTTGGGATACCTAGGGTGGGGAGGACTGTGGTTCGCTGGGCCCTTGCCCTGGATCCCTTGACCTCAGCTCAATTGCTTTCCCCGGCCTCCCCAGACCAGGGCTCCACTCGCAAAGGCCACCCTGTCCCTAGAATGAGAAACCACCTCGGTGGGAGGCGGAAGGGGGGCCGTGCAATGGAGCAGGGATGAATTCCACTTGGAAGGTGTCGTCAGGTATTGGATGGTCCCTGGGTGGCAGGTGGTGGGGGTGAGTGTGTTGTTGATGGCGACAGTGATGCGGAGCGGGAGACAGGGCCCCACCTCGGACAGGTGGCTGATGTCGGCCTCAAAGGAGTAGCCCCCTCATGCCTCCAGCGTGTTGACCCCATTACCCCCACTGCAGACACAGGAGACAAGAGAGGGGGTGGAGGGTCAGGGCATGAGGAAGGGCCTGCCTATTGGGCACTCCCTCACATATCCAACAGTATGGGGCTCTGGGGCTGCCGTCAGACGGGAAGAACGGCATCCCAATGGGGTAGATGAAGGCCACCTATCCCCCTACACAGGGCACAGCACCAGGCAGGCAGGGCCACCCCACATCCACCCCGGCAGATAGGCCTGTGGGGCAGCTGGGGTGCCATGCCTAGCAGCACCAGTGCCCACCCACCCGCTTGCTGCCCATGGCCACACTGGACCCGATGGCCATAGGCGTGGGCACTGCCAATTCCTCAGCCCACTCATTGTCTTGTGCTCAGGTCTGGGTCCATCGCTCTGGCAGGATCCCTCCCGTTCATACCACACCAGCCGAAAAGCCCACAGACGCCAAGTCCTGGCTGATGTCGGTGAAGCTAGAGGGAACTGGCATGTCCCCAGCGGTGGGGCCTGACTGTGGAGAGAAGGGCCGGGCTCAGCTCCTACCCCAAAGGGATCCCGGGACCAGTGATGCGCAAGCTGGTCCCGGGCTTTCAGTGCAAAAGTCTGACACATGTGAGGCTCTCGGCGGACAGACAGGTAACTTGCCTGATAACAGGTCAATTGCCAGGGCGGTTTGTGCACCTGGGCCAGGGGAACCAGGAGTTCCTCCTCAGAGTGGATGGGGCCCAATAGCTCCCGAGACAGGAGCGAGCCCAGGGCCACATCCCAGCCAGAGGCAAGAAGGTTCAGACCCATGACTAAGGCAGATGGCCCATTGCCTGTCACAGGGAGGAGGGCTGGTTGGGGGGATAGGGGGGAGCTTTGCTTAGGACACTGTCAGTGGGGCGCACACTGGCACCCAGCCCCCTCCTCTCTCCCTCCTGTAATGAATGCCGCAAAGTCAGAAAAAGAGGATGCAGACCAGGCAAAAGTGGCCCAGACCTCACCCGGTTCCACTTCTCTGCTGACCACATCCAAGTCAGGAGGGGAACACGGGTAGCGTCCTTGGCCTGATGTCACGTCCTGTCCTCTATCTGAACCTTGAAAACCAGAAAGCTGACCTCAGGACGTCTAAACTGTCCCCTCCTCCCAATCCCCGGGCCCAGTTCTGTGCAGTGCATGCTGCCGTGGCCAGGGGAGTGTGTGGGTGGTTCTTGCCTGTAATCAGCACTTTGGGAGGTCAACGTGGGAGGATGGCTTGAGGCCAGGAGTTCGAGAACAGCCTGGGTAACTAGTGAGACCCTGTATCTTAAAAAAAAAAAAAAACGGTCTCACTGTGTCGCCCAGGCTGGAGTGCAGTGGCATGATCTCAGCTCACTGCAACCTCTACCTCCTGGGTTCAAGCAATTCTCCTGACTCATCAGCCTCCCAAGTACCTGGGATTACAGGCATGAACCACCACACTTGGTTAATTTTTATATTTTTAGTAGAGAAGAGGTTTCACCATGTTATGTTGGCCAGCCTGGTCTCAAACTCCTGCCCTCAGGTGATTCGCCTGCCTCCGCCTCCCAAAGTGCTGGGATTACAGGTGTGAGCCACTGAGCCCGGGTAAGATTTTTGGTTTGGTTTGGTTTGGTTTTTTAGCCAGGCGTGGTGGCCCCAGTTAAACTGCGGGACGGGAGAATCGAGTGAGCTCACAAGTTAGGATGGCGCCACTCTCCTCCAGCCTGGGAAACAGGGGCAAACCCAGTCTCAAAAAACATTTTTTTAAATAAAAAATAAATACTAAAACGAAGGACACTGCACAGGCTCAGCCTTCGCCTCAGGAAGGGGTTCGGCAGGAGTCTTTTCTCCTCCTCCAGCCTCCTCCACCCCGACCCTCCAGAGTGCTCCCGTTTCCCCGTCCCCCAACCCCGCGTCCCCTAAGCCCGTTGACCTTTAACCTCCTGCGGGCTCCCAGCTCCGGGAAGCCCAGGGGAAGGAGCCTGCGGGGGCCCGGGCTCCCTTACTCCCACCGCCGGGCTTCCGGACGCCTCCCGGCCCTGCCCCGAGATCGCACCTCCCGCAGCGGCCGCCGGTACCACTGCTCCTCAAAGCCCCGGCGTCGGTTGTCGGAGAAGTCGGCGCGGAAGCTCCAGAGGCCGTCCAGCTCCTTGCGCTCCCGCGACGGGCTCTCCCGGGGATACAGCATCCCGCCCTGCAGCGCCAGCGCGCAGACCCACAACAGCGGCCCGAGCGCCGCCCAGGCCACCGCCGTCCTCCCGGCCATGCTTCCCGCTCTCCCGCTCGGCCACCATCTGCGGGGTTAAGAGCAGCGCGGGAGATGCCCCTAGCGTGGGTCAGGAGACACGCGCAGGTGGCGTGACGCCCCCGAGGCCGTCGGCGCAATCTTGGTTCAGGACGAGTGCCGGGCCTGGAGGGGCGGGGCGGGGCTGGGCGCTGCCCCGGGGGGCTTGCGGCTGCAAGCCCAGGCTAGGCCTTTGGGGAAACGGGACCCTCACCCTCAGCCCTAGCCAAGAAGGGCGAGGTCTGCTCCCCATCCCGGCCCAGGCTGGACGATCCAGGGTCGCAGGCCAGAACAGAACCCCTGAGATCGGTGGGCTCCCCCTGTTTCTTCAAGGAGCACCCCCACTTGCTTTCTCCAGCAGGAATTCAAGGAGGCCTCAGCGGAGCCTCTTCCATACCTGTCAGATGCAGCCTCTTGTCCTAAAGATGCAGCCATAGCCTTGACCCTGGGCCTCTGGGGCCCTGACCCTAATCCAGGGGCCAAGAGCTCCCTCTTGGTGTTGCAGGCACATAAAGATGCAGGGACAGAGGCCAGGAATAGTAACCCCAGCACTTTGGGAACGAGAGGGGGGCGGATCACTTGAGGCCCGTGTATCTGTCACCAGGTGTGTCCATTTCTGCAGGTAACCTGGCATTTGTTTACCTGTTTATTTCTTTCCTAAATAGAATTTAAGGTCCACAAGGGCAGCACCTTGTCTGGCTCGTTCACTTCTGGATCCCCAGCACCTAGCACCAGTGCACACAGCACATGCCCACTAAGTATTTAGATGAGTGAAAGAATAAATGAATATAATGGAAATTATTTTATTTTCTTTGAAACGTATAACTGAAGGCTGGGTGTGATAGCTCAGCCTGTAATCCTAGATTTTTGGGAGGCCAGTGTGGGAGGATTGCTTGAGCCTAGTAAATCGAGACCAGCCTTGGCGCATGGCAAAGCCCCAACTCTACAAAAAAAAAAAAAAAAAAAAAAGCTGAGTGTCGTAGTCTCAGCTACTTTGGAAGGTTGAGGCAGGAGAATTACTTGAAACTGGGAGGTTGAGGCTGCAGTGAGTCATGACTGCAACTGCACTGTAGCCTGGGCAACAGAGAAAGATCCTGTCCCCTTCCCCCTCCCCGCAAAAAAAGGATTGCATAATTGTACAATAAAAATCTTCATGGCTTTCACTTGTTTGTAAAATTGGGGTGATTTTTCTCGTCCAACATCATCATTATGCAGGGGTTTCATTCTATATCTTGGGCATCGAGTGCCATTAAACTATTGTGGCCAGTGAAGAATCAGTTATTTATCCTTGCTTTGGAGGAGTTTGTCTTCAGAACCTAAGTTTAGATTTTATTTAGAGTGTTTCTCTACTGACTTAACACCATAACTGGTTATGTTTTTTAGTATTTAAGAAACACTCTTGTTCCATCCAGAGTTAACATTACCTTTAAAGGTTTTTTTTTATTCAAACTGAATGTTAGTTTAATATTTGTATCAAGTTTTATCAAATCAGTATTAACAATTTATAAAAAGAAAATCAGGTTTTAAAAATCTTAAGTCAAATGCAAGATTTAAAGTTAACTTGCAAATAAAACCTGAAAGGGCATATAATGTATCCGGTTTTTGCTTCTGAGATAGGAGTCCAGGAAAGACCTACGGTTTCTGATATTATCCTATCTTTTTTTTTTTTTAAATGGAGTTTTGCTCGTTGCCCAGGCTGGAGTGCAGTAGTGCAATCTTGGTTCACTCCGCCTCCTGGGTTCAAGCGATTCTCCCGCCTCAGCCTCTCAAGTAGCTGGGATTACAGGCGTGTGCCACCACGCCCAGCTAATTTTTTGTATTTTCAGTAGAGACAGAGGTTTCACCATGTTGGCAAGCCTGGTCTCGAACTCTTGACCTCGTGATTTGCTCACCTTGGCCTCCCAAAGTGCTGAGATTACAGGCGTCGGCTACCGTGCCCAGCCCTACATTTAAAAAATACATTCCCAGTGTATTTATTAATGCATATCCTGGTGAAATACGTGAAGAAAAAACGTTTCAATCTATATTCTTTGAGTGAATAAATAGCACAACTTACATCTATGGCTTTCAAATGGGGACAGTTGTGTCCCAGGGGACGTTTGGCAATGGCTGCGACTGCGTTTTTGGTAGTCACACCTGGGGTAGAGGAGTACTGGCAGCATCTAGTGGGTGGCGCCCAGGGGTACTGTTATGTAATGCACAGAACACCCCACAACACAAAGAATTATGTAGCCCAAAATGTCAGTGGTCCACTGTTAAGAGACCCTGGCTTAAGCAGAGAGAAGTCTCCTTCTGCAAATACTAATGCCATTGGAAAATGAATAGTTGCCCTACCTTTTGGAAAAGAGAATATATAGAAATTGGCAACTGAAAGATTCAGATGGGTATACTGGCACTTTTAGATATGTTCATTTTAGATGATTATTTTTAATCAGAAATCTAGTGACTGGGACGAGCGCGGTGGCTCAAGCCTGTAATCCCAGTACTTTGGGAGGCCCAGACGGGCAGATCACGAGGTCAGGAGATCGAGACCATCCTGGCTAACATGGTGAAACCCTGTCTCTACTAAAATACAAAAAAAACTAGCCAGGCGAGGTGGCGGGCGCCTGTAGTCCCAGCTACTCAGGAGGCTGAGGCAGGAGAATGGCGTGAACCCGGGAGGCGAAGCTTGCAGTGAGCTGAGATCCGGCCACTGCACTCTAGCCTGGGCGACAGAGCAAGACTCCGTCTCAAAAAAAAAAAGAAAAGAAAAGAAAGAAATCTAGTGACTGGCCTCCCTCTTTGGGGTAAATCACTCCCTCAACACAGGACATTTAAGACATTTGACAACTTAGTTGATTTTAGAATTGGATAATGTTCTCAAATAATTTTACATTTTTTAAAATAGGGTAATTCAAATATAGGGTTAGTGGTTTTCCTTATTTTACAGATGGGGTCGAAAATTTGGTCTTTTGGATTCTATTTTTGGAAAGGATGGTGTATTAAACCAGCCAAACAGTGTCTTTGGACTTATATTTTATATACTACAGTTATTACTTGGTAAGTATTTATCAATACAAAAATAAGTTTGTTATATTCCGTTTAGTATTTGTGTCTTTGCGCTGAAGTGTCTTGATGTTAAATAAAAGCATGTGTTATTTATAGAGCCACTAGCATGTACATCTTTGTATTGTGAAAAAGTTGATTCACTAAGATTTTTTTATATTAATGTTGAATTTATGTCAATTGCTGTTTAATCATGGAGAGCAGTATCTCATGATGTCCAGAAACACCAGTCCCATTCCAGGAAATTGTCACTCCTATCTTCCCTGTAAATGTTTTTCCTTATTTTATAGACTGTGTAGCCTTGAAAAATATCACATATTGAGGGGACATTAACAAGAAACCATATTCATAATCCTATCACCTTTACATATCCACTATTTCTACAGTCTTCTGCTTTTAAAAATCATTTTGGGGCTGGGCACGATGGCTCACACCTGTAATCCCAGCACTTTCGGAGGCCAAGGTGGGCAGATCACCTGAGGTTGGGAGTTCGAGACCAGCCTGGCCAACATGGTGAAAGTCTGTATCTACTAAAAATACAAAATTAGTCGGGGGTGGTGGCAAGTGCCTATAATCCCAGCTACTCAGGAGGCCGAGGCCGGAGAATCCCTTGAACCCGGGAGACAGAGGTTTTAGTGAGCTGAGATCGCACCATTGCACTCCAGCCTGGGCAACAAGAGCAAAACTCCATCTCAAAAAATAATAATAATAAAAATAAATAATAATAATTTGGGACCAGGTGTGGTGGCTCATGCCTGTAATCCTAGTACTTTGGGAGGCTGAGAAGGGCAGATCACTTGAGTCCAGGAGTTCAAGACAAGCCTGAGCAACATGGCGAGACTCCGTCTCTACAGAAAATACAAAAAGTAGCTGGGTGTGGTGGCACACACCTGTCGTCCCAGCTACTTGAAAGGCTGAGGTGAGAGAATCACTTGAGCCCAAGAGATGGAGGCTGCAGGGAGCCAAGATCACACCACTGCACTCCAGCCTGGGGGACAGCCTGGTGGACAGACCAAGACCTGTCTCAAAAACTAATAATAATTGAATGTGAACCGTGTTTCAACATAGTGCTGTTTATCCAGTTATTGTTAACATCTAGGTTTCACACCTTTGACCTTTTTTTGAGACAGAGTCTTGCACTGTCACCCAGGCTGGAGTGCAGTGGCGCGATCTCAGCTCACACTGCAAGCTCCGCCTCCTGGGTTCACACCATTCTCCTGCCTCAGCCCCGCTAGTAGCTGGGACTACAGACGCCCACCAACACGCCCGGCTAATTTTTTTGTATGTTTAGTAGAGACGGGGTCTCATCATGTTACCCAGGATGGTCTTGGTCTCCTGACCTCATGATCCGCCCACCTCGGCCTCCCAAAGTGCTGGGGTTACAGGTGTGAGCCATTGCGCCTGGCCCACACCTTTTACTTCTAAATAATGCTGCAGTGATCAACTTTGTATAAAGACCTCCTGCTCTTTCCTTCTTTGAATTATCTCCACAAAATAAATTTCCAGGCATAGGATCAAAAAACACAGATTTTTCTATTTTAATTGGTGTTACCAAGTTGCTTTTCTCTCAGTTCTTTGGTTTCCCTGAAGTTCCAGCAGTCTTCATTTTTAAAAAGCGTTTTGTAAAATTTGTTTTTTTTTAATTGTAATGATAATCTTAACCTGGAAAAATTGCTAATAGCTACACATTAGTACCTATTACATTAAATTTTAGTTTTTAATTTCCTTTTATTGCCCATTTAGTTATTGGGATCCCGACAGTAGTATGTTTTATATGTGTTACAAACATTTAATGCATTATTTATCCTTTTGTTAGTGTTATGAATTTATATTATATTAAGTTTTAGAGTTAAATCCATCCATTGCTGCCTTTGCATTTTATTTTTCTCCTTTTTTAAAGATCTTGTTGCATACCAATGCCTTTGTATTTTAATTATTAATATTCCATTATCTGTCAGCTCTTCTGATTTGGTTAATTAAAAATACATGTAACTTTTCTGTCTATCTGAAATTGATTTGTTATAAGGCAAATTGTAAATCTGAATCATTCTCAGTTGCTCTGTCAAGTTTCCCCAGTTCCATATCTGTTTATCTTGCAGAAGTACAAAGATGTGTGGACAAGGATATTCATAGCAGTACAATGTGAAATAGCAAAAGAAAAAAAAAGTAGTTTAGAAATAGGTAATGGTTGAATAAATTAGAAAATACTATGAAATGGCCAGGTGTGGTGGCTCACGCCTGTAATCCCAGCACTTTGGGAGGCTCAGGTGGGCGGATCACGAGGTCAGGAGATCTAGACCATCCTGGCTAACACGGCGAAACCTCGTCTCTACTAAAAAATAAATATTAGCCAGGTGTGGTGGCAGGCGCCTGTAATCCCAGCTACTCGAGAGGCTGAGGCAGAAGAATGGCGTGAACCCAGGAGGCAGAGCTTGCAGTGAGTCAAGATCATGCCACTGCACTCCAGCCTGGGCAACAGAGGGAGAGTCTGTCGCAAAAAAAAAAAAAGAAAGAAAGAAAGAAAGAAAGAAAGAAAGAAAAGCCTTTGATTAGATTAACTTTTGAAGATAGAGGTGCTACAGTCAAATTTCTGTTTATGCCATTAATTTAATGCCATGCTGTATACATATTTTAAATCATATGTATCATATGTGTTTTTTTATTTGCATTTTTTTGACTTGCATTTAGATGCTTCACATGGTTTTTAATGTTGGTGTCTTCACGGGAGGTACATTTGAACTAACCCAACAGTTTCCAGAGCATGGCCTCTGTACTCACTTCTAAGCTGTTTGAGATACAGCACTTTTAATTTAACTTTTTCATAGGTAATCCATTCACATGGTTCAAAAGTTTTAAAAACAGACCAGGCTCAAGGGCTCAAACCTATAATCCCAGCATTTTGGGAGGCAAAGACGGGCGGATCAAGAGGTCAGTAGTTCGACACCATCCTGGCCAACGTGGTGAAACCCTGTCTTTATGAAAAATACAAAAACCAGTCGTGGGTGGTGGCGCACACCTGTAATCCCAGCTACTTGGGAGGCTAAGGCAGGAGAATTGCTTGAACCCGGGAAGCAGAGGTTGCAGTGAGCTGACATCGCGCCATTGCACTCTAGCCTGGGCAACAGAGGGAGACTCTACCTGGAAAAAAATATGTATATAAAACGTTACACAAAGAAAATTCTGTCTCTTTAATTGACTTCTTTAAACCTGCTCCCACCTGTTATTTTGTTCCTGTTTCTGTTATCCTTACCCATGAGTCATTGGGTAGGAGGGTAGTTTAACATGCTCTGCCTTCTCTGTCCTTGAAAATAAATGCACATATTCTCCATACTGTTGCCTATAGGAAATTAAAAACAATACATGTGAAGATAGAGTCCAGAATTCAGGTGCCTTTTTTTTCTTTTTTCTTTTTTTTTTTGAGACAGAGTCTTACTCTGTCACCCAGGCTGGAGTGCAGTGGCGCAATCTCGGCTCACTGCAACCTCTGCCTCCTGGGTTCAAGTAATTCTCGTGCCTCAGCCTGCCTTGTAGCTGGGGTTACAAGTGTACAATACCATGCCCAACTAATGGTTTCTTTTCTTTTTTCTTTTCTTTTTTTTTTTGGTATTTTTTAGTAAAGACGCCATTTCACCATGTTGGCCAGGCTGGTCTCAAACTCCTGACATCTTATCTACCTGCCTTGGCCTCCCAAAGTGCTAGGATTACAGGCATGAGCCACCGCACCTGGCTTTAGGTGCCTTTTTGTACTGAGAGCCTGGGTTTAGCACACATGTCCACCATTTTTCTTGATCGGGTTTGGCCCACATACAGCCAATGAGCTGTGGTTTCCCTTATCCACCAGGGTGAGCCCTTCCTGAAATGTTTAGCAAGAGTTTTTTTCTCTCCTCAGCAGCTTGTTGATGTAGTCACCTCTCATTGTGGATTTTTAATCAATTTGATCTAAACATGGAAAAGGAGATTTTACTTTCCACAGATGGGGAGGCTGTGGTGAAAACCAGAGAAGGTTCTCACCAAATGTGTGCAGCTCGGAAGAAAAAGGCTGTGGTCCTCATGTCCCTTTATTCATTTGGTGTCTTGGGGCTGTTGATGTTACAAGTCAGCTTCATTGCTTAATGTGATTGTGAGACTGCATGTTTACTTTGTGTGCATATTTTCAAGTAGGTTAGTTTGTGAAATTAGTAATATTTCACCTGAAAGACTGAGAAATCAACAACATTGCAGCTATAAAACTGGCACATTTGGCTGGAGCATGGTGTCCCACGCCTGTAATCCCAGGCACTTCTGGGAGGCTGAGGCGGGTGGGATCCACCTGAGGTTAGGAGTTGGAGATCAACCCTGGCCAACATGGTTGAACGCCCATCTCTACTGAAAATACAAAAAATTAGCAGGCATGGTGGCACGTGCCTGTAATCCTGGCTACTCGGAGGCTGAGCAGGAGAATTGCTTACTCAAGAGGTGAAGGTTGCACGATCGAGATTGTCCACTTACTCAGTCTGGGCTGATACAGTGAGACTCTGTCTCAAAAAACTCCAAAAAAAAAAAAAAAAGTTCAAAAAACTGGCATTTGCTAGAGTCAACCTGTATAATTTTCACGAACAGACCAGTATTTCTGTTCTCAATTTTCAGAGGTTTGGCCAGGAAGATACAGTATTCAAACACCGCAGCAAGTCACACAGTTGATAGTCCTTGTCCACCAAGGAAAGCCTCTCTCCAGCGCCAAGGCCTGATTGAGCCCGCTCTCTTCTTCTTACAGGCATACAGCAAGCGCCGTGGCGGCTTATCCTCAGGGGGGGTGGGACATCCCTCCATCATGTTGGTCGTGGGCTCCCTGTACCTGGCCTGCATTCTGTACTTTGTGGCTGAAGAGTTCTGCATCATCTGATGTCTCATGTACGTGCTGAACTCTCCTTTTTCCCAGTATCAACTACAAACAATTAGTTACTTGAACGTGGCCTGGAAGCGGGCAGCTGTAGCCCAAGCAGGAGTGATGCACCAGACGGACTTCCCTGCCCTGACAGTCTCAAGCCCCTTTTCCATTCGTCTTATTTTGCAGCAGGTATTATTATTATTATTATTCACAACAGACACTTTCCCTGAGAATCTCAAACTGATTTTTTAAAATTCTGTAAAATTAGAAACGGGCCCTCCCTATTTTCTGTGTCAATCTTCATTTTTCAACATGAATTACAAAAAGGATCGCTGACCAATCAAAGGACAAGCTTTTAACTTCACTTTGGAAGATGTTTCTGAAATGATAAAATGTAGCCCTAGCCCCGCACCTCAATTGTTAAAGTCAGCAACCATTGCTAGTAAATTCTTTGTAATGTGGCATAAATTCATTCAGGTATAACAAATGTGATCATAACATGAAAAATCATTCTAGAATAGATACTTGTATTAAATCTTGCCATGTTTCAATATTTAAGTATGTTTTTAGCCAATGGATTTAAACATGAGATTCAACTAGAATCACGTGTATGTGATATTGTAAATAAAGATAGAATATTGATCCCCATTTTCTGCAGAACTTACTGTACAGTTTTAGTTTGGAGTGTCAGCATTGAAGAACTGTCAGTTCAGATTGGACTGAGGAGATAGTGAAAATAGCCTATACACAGCATCTTGGGGAAATACTGGCCGCTGTGGTTGCAGCAAATATAGGTGAAAAAAAATAATAATAGGGTGGTCAGTTCCGGTTTCATCTCCCTCTTCTGAAAGGAAGGAAAATTGAATTGGAACATTCAAGTCCAGATTGTGTCCAGTCATAAAACTGGGCAATTGTTAACCTTACAGAATGAGTCATGTGGCCCAGACCTCGAGTTCAAGGCTTCAGGACACTAGGATGGGAAATCTTTTCTTTATTTTCTTTGAGGAACGGAGTCTTGCTGTCACCAAGCTGGAGCCCAGTGGTGCCATCTCGGCTCACTGGCAAAAGCTCTGCCACCTGGGTTCACGCCACCCTTTCTGCCTCAGACCTCCACGTAGGTTGCACTACAGTTGCCCACCACCGCGCCCGGCTATTTTTTTGATATTTTAGTAGGATGGGATTTCACCAAGCGTATCGATCTCCTGACCTCGTGATCTGCCTGCCTCAGCCCTGCTGGGATTACAGGTGTGAGCCACCGTTGCCCAACCAAAAAATGGGTTATTCTTTTCTTTGGAGAAAAGCTGGAAATATAAACCATGGCATTTTTTAGCTAAAGTTTCTTCCACCAGTTGAATTTTTCATGCAGATATTTTCCTTAATGTTGGTGCCAGTCAACCAAACAGTATTATGGTGGAAAAGACCAGTCTAAGCCCCGTCGCTCCAGAGTGGGAGCCAGTGTTCTTGCTAATTGTTTCTTTCTGCACTAACCACTCGGATGTCTAAGTTAGTTGTTTTGCAGTCAAATACTGGATTTGTAACCTTCAGGGCTGACACGCTGCGCAGTTTGCTTCATTGGGAGAATAGGAACAGGTAGACACATCTCAAGGCTAAATCTGGTCGTGTCGCCACTGCTCTCATAATGACACACATGCAGTAAGAAGAATTTTGGAAGGGATTCGAGTAAACCCAAATGAAATTGTGACAGGACGTTTGTATGGTTAACATCTGATATCAGAATGTTAAAAGTGCCTTCTGTCTTAAATCTCAAACCAAATATTTTGTGTGTTGACCTTGGGCAGAAGTGTCCTGCCCTCCTGTCTTCACCGTCAGGTAGAAAACCCGCACTCTGCAGAAGGGTCCTGTGTGATCATTTTACTCCTCTGGTTGGGAAGCAGCAGTAATGTTTTGCTTCCAATCTGATTACTCATTTTATGTTAAAACAGTCAATGAGACCAGTACCTCTTGAGTGCTTTATTTGCCTTCTCTTTGAAGGGAGGGGACAGGCTCTGCTCTGCAAACTCAAATGTGTAGGATCAGCAACAATTCTGTAGCTTCCAACTGACTCAGAATTGACGCAATGTAGGTCTTCTAGCCCGAGGCAGGGATCAAGTCCGAATTGTAATGAACTTTTCACCAGTTTCAACCAGTTTCTTAAAAGATAGCTTAACTCAAGATTTCATCAAGACTTGTGCTTTCCCATGAATGTGAATCTTTCAATGGCTGTTGGAGTATGGATGTACTGTTCTTGTATTCTGAAGTAGTTAACGAATCTAGAAAGCACTGATTGGCCGTCTGGTGCCTATGGAGAAAGAAGTCCTCAGGTTTTGGGGCTGTACAGTGAGGCCGTCTTATAGCAGCGCGTCCAGCTCTACCAAGGCAGTCCTCTGGTTCTTTTCTCTAAGCTACAGTGGAAATGGCCTAATGGTTAAAACTGTGGTACACATAACACCGGTTGTGCTAAACAAGTTCCTCGTGTCCCAGTATCCAATGGTTTTCATCCTATTTTGTATCAGTCAGCAGAGTATAGTTAAAACTTGTCTTGATGTTGCATTCTTGCAAATGCCTTCAACTCTTACCTGAGAAAACATGGGAAAATGGTCAGCCAGACCCTTTCAGTTTTCCTTTGCTTTTCTAAACCTCGGTGAAGCCACTGTTTCAGTTGTATAAAATTTTTTTGCCACATGCTTATGGCCCAGTCGGATTAATACCCTTTTTTCTCACTGAGAGAGGAACACGTACTGCCTGTCATAACAGCATTGTAATGCCAGTGTCTCAGTAAGTAACAGAACCCTGGTGGTGGTAATTGGGTGTTTTTTGCCCTGGAGAATTCAGATTCCCTTCTATACCTTCTATTCTGCCCAGAAGAGGGGGGAATCACCAGTGTTATAAAATTAGAAGATTGTTTTGCCGGTTTTAGACTGAATATTTGAACACTGCAGCATTACTAGCCACCAGTGTTAAAGGACAGATGAGGGGAAACATTTGTTTTAGCAGTAATTCCATGCTTCATCTTTTTTAAGTAATTTGTTCCAAATGAAGCCATTTATTGACTTGATGCTCACAAATATCATTTGAAGAAATAAGACGAATTGGGGTTAGATGATAAATTCTCGGGAATCTGGGTGATTTGGAGGATTTCATTTGGTTTTGCATTACAGCTAGTTGCTCTCAGTGAAGGTAAATTTCTGGTGAAATAACTCAGGTTTAACTGGCTGTGTGCCCAGAATCACTGTTCCTTTATACATGTATCTTCTCCTTAAATTCATTACTTTCAAATGATGTTCAAAGCATTGACTATTTTCATTCAAAGAGACTACGTTCAAAGAGGACCAAGACTACAGTGAAATTAAAACTATTTGCTGGCCGGGCATGGTGGCTCACACCTGTAATCCCAGCACTTTGGGAGGCCGAGGCAGGTGGACCACCTGAGGTCAGAAGTTCAAGACCAGTTGACCAACATAGTGGAACTCTATCGCTACTAAAAATACAAAAGTTAGCTGGGCATGGTGGCAGGCACCTGTAATGCCAGCTACTCCGGAGGCTGAGGCAGGAGAATTGCTTGAACCCAGTAGGCGGAGATTGCAGTGAGCCATGATTGTGCCATTGCACTCCAGCCTGGGCAACGAGTGAAACTCTGTCTCAAATAAAAAATAAATGAAAACTATTTTTTGGCTATTGTTTTCCATTTAGTTTTTGAAAAGACTATTGGCAAAAGTACAGTTATCTTCAGCAGTTACTTCGTAACTTAGATTGGTACCAAAAGTGACAGGAAAATCTTGTTTTGAAAATCAGTATTAGACAGATGCCAACAAGGAGGCCCACTGTGACTTCAGGTAACCTATTTGGGGAGACAGACCTAATGACCTATTATGCAATTTCTGTCCTCATGTCTTTTGCTCCAACACACAAGCATTGGTGAAACATTTCAGACACCTCAGGCAGCACTTATGGTTTCTAATTGTGAGAACTACCCTTCCATCAAACCAAAAAGGCAAGGGTGGGAGCCCCAGCTACTTACTTAAACATGTTTTTACTACAAATTTGCCTAGAAAAGGTGAAATGTTTTGTTATAAAACTGTATTAGGCATGACCTAAGTATTAGGTGTATGATCTGTCTAGTATGTTCCATGAGAAAGATTTCTTATTAGTGCTTTAAGCTCCAGAGTAAACATTCATTTAAAATGGAGTTCACTGGGCAGGTTTCCCCTTTAATCTAGCTAGAAATACTCTTTATCAGAGATTTAAGGCGCCGTTTTGCTAACTGGTAAATAAAACCAAATGTAAATATGTAAGAATGTTTATATGTTGCACATAATTTTTTGGTATAAAATAAATGTAGAAGTTTCCTGGGGAAGTTGTGCTCCCATTATTCTTAAACTGCAGGGTTGCATTCCAAAAAAGAAGCTGAAACGAGGTCTTTTTAGACTCGGTAGGAGCCTTATATTCTTGAAGTCAATACTGTAACCTCATTTCTAAGGTATACAGGGTTGATTCTTTTTCTCTTAAATCATACGTAACTTGCAGAAGATTCAGAGTCCTCAGACCTCTAGATCTTGGAATTCCTGTGGGTTTATGATGTATGTGATTGTCAAGAATTAATGACAAAATGTGTCACTGCCTACTGTTCTGTGAACACTCAGAATGTATTAATGAGCTGTTTTTCCATAGTTTTACTTTAGCTTACCTTGAATACTCCATGTATAATCCTCTAAAAAGGTAGCATCAGCAAGAAAGATGAATCCGTTGGAAATACAGCTGAGCTATCCTTCATGGACTAGAACAAGTGTGTTCTGTGCTGGAGCTTAAGACCTGTGGAAAGGGACACTGCCCCCACCGGGCGCAATGGCTCACGCCTGTAATCTCAGCACTTTGGGAGGCAGAGGTGGGCGGACCACGAGGTCAGGAGTTCAAGACCAGCCTGGCCAACATGGTAAAACCTCGTCTCTACTAAAAATACAAAAAAATTAGCCAGCATTGTGGTGTGTGCCTGTAATCCCAGCTATTCAGGAGGCTGAGGCAGGAGAATTGCTTGAACTCAGGTGGAGGACGTTGCAGTGAGCCATGATCACGCCACTGCACTGCAGTCTGGGCAAGAGAAGAAGACTCCATCTCAAAAAAAGAAAAGAAAAGAAAAGAAAAGAAAAGAAAAGA
>NW_016804648.1:74340-107187 GCF_001698545.2 Rhinopithecus bieti
CTGAGTGAAGACCCCTTTTACTCCCCAGCACTCTCACGGGTGCTATTAAAAAAACAAAACAAAACAAAACAAAAAAAACAAGACACAAAGACACAAAGCGATCCAGATGACTTCTGATAGGTCAAGTTAGAACCACACTGGACCACAGTGAACATCAGAGGTGGATCCTGGGATTCAAGGCAAGAGAATATAAGAGTCAGAACTGGCAGAATTGTAAATATTAGATAAAAATAAAGATCCACTTGATGGTGACCAAAATATCTGTCCTTGCAGGAGGCTAGAGTGACTGCAGGACTCACTGAGGTAAAGACAGCCAGGGAACGATGTAACCCAGAATAAAAAAGGAGGTTTTAAAAAAAGCCTTAATGAGTAACTGCTTTATTTGTAAACGTAATTTGATATTCGCTTTACATTACTTTTCCACCTCTATCTGCTGGTACAGCCTTAAGGCTGAACTACACTATAGGTAAAAATAGGTCTTTGGGCCAGTTGTAGTGGTTCGTACCTGTCATCCCAGCATTTTGGGAAGCGGAGGTGGGTGGACTGCTTGAGCCCAGGAGTTCAAGACCAGCCTGGGTAACACATCAAGACCCCATCTCTACAAAAAATACAAAAATTAGCCAAGCCTGGTGGTACACATCTGTGTTCCCAGCTACTTGGGAGGCTGAGGTGGGAGGACTGCTTGAGCCCCAGAGGTCGAAGCTGCAGTGAGCTGTGTTTACACCACTGCATTCCAGCCTGGGTGACACAGCGAGACCCTGTCATGAATGAATTAATGAATGAATGAATAATGAAATTAAACTAAACCAGGCTGGTTTAGTTTTAAAAATAAATAAATAAAATAACAAATAAATAAATAAATAAATAAATAATTCAGAGCTGGGGTTGGGTACAGTGGCTTATGCCTGTAATCCCAGCAGGAGTTCAAGACCAGCCTGACCAACATGGTGAAACCTCATCCCTACTAAAAATACAAAATTCGATAGGTGTAGTGGCGTACGCCTGTAATCCCAGCTATTTGAGAGGTTGAGGCAGGAGAACTGCTTGAACCTGGGAGGCGGAGGCAGCACTGAGCCAAGATCATGCCACTGAACTCCAACCTGGGTGACAAGAGTGAAACTCTGTCTCAAAGAAAAAAGAATT
The DNA here is from genome assembly GCF_001698545.2 of Rhinopithecus bieti. Lineage (NCBI taxonomy): Eukaryota > Metazoa > Chordata > Mammalia > Primates > Cercopithecidae > Rhinopithecus > Rhinopithecus bieti. Next base: position 75,484 of record NW_016804648.1, read on the forward strand.
CAGAGTTGTTTACCTTTTCAAAGAGGATGAGCAAGCGAGCATATCCACGAGCCACTGCCCCCTACTTGACTATAGTTTGCAGAAGTGGCATTCTGTAAGCATGATAAATTTAAGGGAGAAAACAGAACAGCACAGTCCACTGTGGGTGGCTATTCCCTGTGTGTCAACGGGAGTTCCAGGAGCTGTGACAAACGAGTGTGAGCTGGCTGGAGAGGGTACGAGGGGCTGGCTGGGGTTCAGCAATCCACATGAAAAAAAAAAAAAAACAACCACAAGATAAAACAACATATCTTTGTTGAGGAGGGCAAAAAATGACATGGATAAAAAAGTGAGAAAAGGCCAGGCATGGTGGCTCACGCTTGTAATCCCAGGATTTTGGGAGGCCGAAGCGGGCAGATCACTTGAGGTGAGGAGTTCGAAACCAGCCTGGCCAACATGGCGAAATCCCGCCTCTACAAAAATACAAAATTAGCTGGGCACAGTGGTGGGTGCCTGTAATCCCAGCTACTTGGGAGGCTGAGGCAAAAGAATTGCTTGAGCCCAGGAGGTGGAGGTTGCAGTGAGCTGAGATCATGCCATTGCACTCCAGCCTGGGTGACAGAGACTCCATCTCAAAAAAAGCAAAACAAAAGGACAAAGTGAGTGATTAAACATGGCTCTAAGATCTCACCCATGCCCTAAGTAGGTATTATTTAGCACATGCTGTGTCAGATATTGCAGAGTACATGGGAAGCAACAATAAATAGGACTCCTTCTCTCTCCTGATCCCACAGTCCGATCTAAGATCAAGCCAAAGAAATAATGACAGTGCCTGGTGAGAACACTGGGAGAGCCAGGTTCGGGCTGCAACTGATTAAAACTAAAAAATTAAAACACACCAAATTATCTTGTTTGGTCGTCTCTTAGAAATGGGTGAATTCCTTTTTGAGATTAAGACGTATTGTTTCCCAGATTTGACCCATTATCTTAGTAAACAAAACAGGGACTAAAAGAGGCAGGAGTTAATACACAGAAATACAAGGTACAATCCCTCTGCCCTGAAAGCACTTAACCCAGCTGGAGAAAGAAGACAAATACATGCAAATTTTCACAACAAAAGATCTGAGTGACAGATATAGTGATCATCTGCCTCAAAGAAAGACACAGCTCATTGCTGAAAGGGGGGCTGAATCGTGTGGACGCTGAAAGACTACAGAACTTCGAGGAGATCAAACAACTGCAATGACCACCCCTGGGGCTGCAGATCCATCTTTCCAATCAGCTCAGTAAGTATTTATTGCTTTAAAGACCTTCTGGAGTGAAAACATGAAGAAGCCACGACTCCTGCAGCCATGTGTTGGGGGAAGCAGAACAATTACCCACTCTCCCTGAGCCTCAGTTTCCTCATCTGTGAAACAGGAACGATAACAGTACTTACTATCTTATGAGAGGATGAAGAGGGATGAAAATCTTCCCAGAGGCCGCTGCTACCATTTATTGCTTGCTTTCCATGTGGAAGTACATTGAATCCTCAGATTTCACTGACACTGAGATAGTAATTAACTTGTCCACAGTTGCAAAGCTAGTAAATGGCAGAAAAGCTCCTGTTCTTGGCCATCTGCTTCTAGTGTACATGTGATAATGGATGGAAAATGTCATAATGCCATCTGTCCCAAAATAATTTCTCCATAAAATGACAGTCATTATTAGGGCAGCTCTAGTCAAGTTCTACTTCTTGTAATCCCAAACATTTACTCTAGACTCAGGAAGGGAGACTCCACAGAGATGACGCTTGCATTAGACCCTGATGACTTTTCAACTCAAAAGGGGATAGGAGGGGCCGGGCGCGGTGGTTCATGCCTGTAATCCCAGCACTTTGGGAGGCCGAGGTGGGTGGATCATGCAGTCAGGAGATCGAGACCATCCTGGCTAACACAGTGAAACTCTGTCTCAACTAAAAATACAAAAAATGAGTTGGGCGTGATGGCAGGCGCCTGTAGTCCCAGCTACTCGGGAGGCTGAGGCAGGAGAATGGCATGAACCTGGGAGGCGGAGCTTGCAGTGAGCCAAGATCTCGCCACTGCACTCCAGCCTGGGAGACAAAAAAAAAAAAAAAAAGGATGGGAGGGACAGGGACAGACAGCCAGGGCAGGAACAACACAAGGACATGCCCATAGGAAAGAAACCTCCCAGAGTTTTAGGAAACAGCTAGAGAGGGGTGGGACATGGAGTGAAAAAATCATCTGGGACAAGATCAAAAAGGCTCTGACTATCAAGATGCTGGGTGTAATTCGGTCAGTACAGGAGAGCAACCAAGGAAGAGGGGCATGCTCTGGCTGGTGCTGGCAGCGATTCTGGAAGACCCACAAAAAAATGGAGGCAGACAGTGAGAAACACACTGTAACACCCCTGGGTGAGCGAGAATGAGGTTATAAAGTTGGCCAGCAGCAACAGGCATGCCAGTAAGCATCTAAACACGTGAAATTCTTCCCGTCACCCTCAGGTAAAGTTAATAGGATATGCGTAAATTGTGTGCGGGGAGGAGGAGTGAAGGAACAGACAGAGTCAAGGTTAGGGTGTTTACAAAAATATATATTATTTCAAATGAAATTTGAGTTTGTAGTACTTTTATAACTCTGAAGAGGTTTCTGTCAAAAAGTGTGTCTAGTTTGAGGTCTAATTTGGTCTAGAACTAAAAGAAAAAAACCAGCACTAGCTTTATTTGCAAGGAGTTACATGAAACCATGGAGTAGATATTATGCTCCAGTGACCAACTGTGGAGCGAGTGAACCAGGACAGAACACCATAAAGCGCCTCCATTTAAGGGGCCAGAAGCCAGACGCGGTGGCTCACATCTGTAATCCCAACACTTTGGGAGGCTAAAGTAGGAGGATCACTTGAGGCTACGAGTTCAAAAACAGCCTGGGCAACAAACTGAGACTCTGTCTCTACAAAAAAATAAAAAATAAAACAATTAGCCAAGCATGGTGGCACACACCTGTAGTCCTCCTAGCCACTGGGGAGGCTGAGGCAAGATTGCTTGAGCCCAGGAGTCTGAGGCTGCAGTGAGCCATGATCACACCACTGCACTCCAGCCTGGGCAATACAGCAAGAAAAATAGATTGACAGTGTCAATGTAGAAGTCACTGGATTTGCTAACCAAGAAGTCATTGGTGGCCTGTGCAGTTCAGTGGAATGACACCTGTGCTCTGGTGTCAGTGGAATGACAGTGGAAAGTTCAGTGGAATGACAACTGGTCTCGGGGGACTGAGGCATGATTGTGGAGCAAACAGCCTCTTGATAACACAGAAGTAAAAAAGCAACTGCTGCCTGAGGAGAGAGGGTCCGGAGGGAGACTGGAGAATGGCCACCGGCGGTGAAGACAAACACGTGGAGAGGCTGAAACTCCAGGAGGGAAAGGGAAAGACCCTCAGAAACTGCTGCCCAAACTTCCAGCAAGACCAAGACAGTTCCACCGAGACCATGGTGAGGGGAAAGCAGCAGTCAGTCAGAAATGACTAGAAAGGAGATGAGTTCATTCCCAGTAGTTTTCTCAGCTCCCATCTGAGAGGTCTCCACATGAAGAGGGAGAAGAGGGATTGCAAGGACTAAAAGCTGCAGGGGATCTGGTAATGAGATGACCAGAAGTAAGATCAGCAATGACATTCACAACCGCTCCCTGAAAAACCCCAACTCGAGGTCGAACCACCAGGCAAGTTCCCTGTCCTACATCCAAGGAGCTGAGCACTGCTGTGGTCACAGCAGGCCCCCACACACTGCACACTCCAGTCTGGGGTATTGGGGGAGTTAAGGGGGTCAGGGTACAAACATTCCCCACTGGCTTCAGAACCAAGCCTTTTTTTTCCTTTTCTTTTTTGTTGAAATGGAGTCTTGCTCTGTCGCCCAGGCTGGAGTGCAGTGGTATGATCTTGGCTCACTACAACCTCCACCTCCCAGGTTCAAGGGATTCTCCTGCCTCAGCCTCCTGAGCAGCTGCGATTAGAGGAACGCACCACCACGCCCAGCTAATTTTTTTTTTTTTCTCAGTACAGACAGGGTTTCACCATGTTGGTCAGGATAGTCTCTATCTCCTGACCTTGTGATCCACCACCGTGGCCTCCCAAAGTGCTGGGATTATAGGCATGAGCCACTGCGCCCAGCCTAACCAAGCCTCTTTCATTGTGTCTACTTTCTCCCCTTGCTTCTCAACTCCCCACACCCTAGCTCTTGCCCAAGTGATCACCAAAACTGTTCTTGCTTCAAGGGCCTGGTGTCCTCCACACATAGTGGCTGCTCCTCGGTCCTATTCCATCCTGTTGGTGACATGTGACACTGCTGATCATTCCCTCCTTGAAACTGCCTGCCCTCAGGGCTTCCATGACACCTTTCTCAATTCTTTTCTGATCCTTCCAACTCTCCCTTCTTCATCTCTTTCTGGATTTTCTCTTCTCCCACAAGGCTCTGGCACGCTCATGGTGCTGTCTTTCATCCTCTGACCCTCCTACTGACGTCCTCACCCAGGTCTCACAATCTCAGTACCACTACAGGCTGTAACCAAGAAGTCCGTGCTTTCTGGAGACAGAGAGAGGAGAAGGACCAGAGAGTAGCAGACCAGAGGTGGGGACGGGCAGTGGGGTGAGAGAGGTGGGGGGAAGTTTGCATGGTTAATGGGTATGAAAAAATAGAAAGAATGAATAAGATCTAGTATTTGATAGCCCAACAGGGGGACTATGGTCAACAATAATTTAATTATACATTTAAAAACAACTACAAGAGTATAAATGGATGTTTATCAGAAAAGGATAAATGCTTGAGGTGATGGCTACCCCATTTACCCTACTGCGATTATTGCACATTGTATGTCTATTGAAATATCCCGGCCGGGCGCGGTGGCTCAAGCCTGTAATCCCAGCACTTTGGGAGGCCGAGACGGGTGGATCACGAGGTCAGGAGATCGAGACCATCCTGGCTAACACGGTGAAACCCCGTCTCTACTAAAAAAAAAATACAAAAAACTAGCCGGGCGAGGTGGCGGCACCTGTAGTCCCAGCTACTTGGGAGGCTGAGGCAGGAGAATGGCGTAAACCCAGGAGGCGGAGCTTGCAGTGAGCTGAGACCTGGCCACTGCACTCCAGACTGGGCGGCAGAGCGTGACTCCGTCTCAAAAAAAAAAAAAAAAAAGAAATATCCCATATACCGGCTTGGCGCAGTGGCTCACACCTGTAATCCCAGCACTTTGGGAGGCCGAGGCAGGAGGCTCACGAGGTCAGGAGTTCAAGACCAGCCTGGCCAACATGGTGAAAGCCCGTCTCTACTAAAAATACAAAAAATTAGCTGGGCGCAGTGGCCAGCACCTGTAATCCCAGCTATTCAGGAGGCTGAGGCAGGAGAATCGCTTGAACTTGGAAGGCAGAGGTTACAGTGAGCCAAGATTGTGCCACTGCATCCAGCCTGGGTGACAGAGTGAGAATCCATCTCAAAAAAAAAAAAGATATTCCTCCCCTCCTCACCATTTCTACAGCCCACTCCAACCTCTTGGTTAGAGGACAATGACCTTCATCTTCAGTGGGCTGCCACCTTTTCAATCTATCTACACTCATACAAATAAAGTCTCTTTTAAAAGATAGAAACATGGTCATCTCATTATCCTGCTTGTAATCCTCCCACTGTCCTCACAGGTTGTGGTCTGAACTTGAATTTCCTTAGTTCAGCCCCCAGAACCCTCTGAAATCTGGTCGTTGTCAGTCTCTATAGCTTTGTATGGCCCTACTTTGCACTCACATCCCAACTGACCCAAACTGCAAACACCCTACAGAAAAGCACGAGGCTACTTCCTGATCTCAGGCCTTACTTGGCACATGGTGTTTGCTGACACTTCGGTGTCTCTGCACCGTGTCCCTACCATAGCATTTCCACTGTGTTCATCTTTGTGTCCCCAACAACCGAGACAAAGCTACCATGAGGTAAACGTAATCTGAAGCATATGTAAGAGAAAGAGCTAGGGAAGCCCCGACTTGCAGAAGTTCATGGGAGAGAAGGGGAAAACTCTGGGGAGATACGGGGCAGGACTCCATGCTCTGAAAGCAGCCAGGGTACCAGGACTCCAGACACTAAGGAAACCGACAACTCATCCATCGACTCTGAGCTTTGCTGGTCCCAGAGGAACACATTCCAAATATAGTGTCCACTCCCAAGAATAATCTGTGCCCAGAAGAGTCCCTTTTAGGGATGCAAAGTTATTTACTACCCTACCTAAGCTGGGTCTTGAAGGCAAGTCCTCTTGCTCCATTCCTGGCAGACCTAATCCCAACCCTAAGACAGAGCTGTATACCTTAGCGAGGAGATGTCAGCATGAGAGCTGGGGCTACAAGCCAGGCTGCAGTTCTTTGAGAAACAGATGCCTGAAGAAAAAGCTAAAATGATTCAAGAGTCAAATGCTTCAGAGGAAGTAACATGCTGTAGAAAAAAATGACACAGAGCCGGGCGCAGGGGCTCACACCTGTAATCCCAGCACTTAGGGAGGCCAAGGCGGGTGGATTTCCTGAGGTCAGGAGTTCAGGACTAGCCCTGGCCAACATGGTGAAACCTCGTCTCTACTAAAAAATACAAAAATTAGCCAGGCATGGTGGCAGGCGCCTGTAATCCCAGCTACTCAGGAGGCTGAGACAGGAAAATCGGTTAAACACGGGAGGCAGAGGTGGCAGTGAGCCGATATCATGCCATTGCACTCCAGCCTGGGTGATAAGAGTGAAACTCCGTCTCAAAAAAAAAAGAAAGAAAGAAAGAAAGAAAAAATGACACGGAACATCGTATCACCGTGACTTGCAGTTGAGTCCCAACACTATTGTTTTGCTGAATAAGGTTATAAAGTCAAACAAAACATCATTCCTACCCTACCCGCAAGGTCTCTGGTAGTGGAGGTATGTAAGCACGTTAATAGAGCCCCAGCTTGCACTAATAGAATCAGACTTGTTAAGGGCTGTTATCTTGAATCTCCTCTCCCTGAGAGAATGGCAGAAAAATTCTGTTGAGGATATTCAAACACCAGGATTAAAGATGCTTCAGCAGTTCCTGTTGTAAGTGTAATGTCTTAAGCTGCAACAGCTAGCACACGATGGTCCAGGTCTTCATGACTTTGGTCAAGCAGCCCCTGGGTCATGGGACACTGAGGCTGTTTGAATTGCAAGAGCTGCAAGTTCCTAGAGGAGGAGCCAGGCCCAGCCGCAGTGAAGAAGCCTGCTGCTCCCTCTACTGGCTGTTGGACAACAACACTGCCTGTAGCGTTTGCTCTTGGCGGAGTCACAGAACCAAGCAATTAATGAAAGGGTTGAGGTTAAAAGGTTTAGAAAGCCTTTTAAAAGATTTTAAAATCTTCAATTTTAGGATCACTAGTGGAAAAAAGGGAGTTAAAATTAATTTTAACTAATCCTTCTTTAATATTAAAATCTGTTTTAAATTTATATAGATGATGGCCAATCATGAATCGGCTTGCAAGACAATGCCTATTTGTAGGTTTTTTTTGAACAATATTTGTCCATATTTATAGTGGAAAAGATGTTGGGCTTAGGAAGCAATACATCAGCCCACACAAAGAGCTGAAAAGAGGCCTTACAAATCAACTGTTAGCACTGCTGCTATAGGAGAAGATTGAGAAAGCCCACAAAAGCCTTTCTATCTCCACAGATTACAGTGAAAAATTTCCAGACAGCTGGGTGCGGTGACTCAAGCCTGTAATCCCAGTACTTTGGGAGGCTGAGGCGGAGGATCATCTGAGGTCACGAGTTTGAGATCAGCCTGGTCAACATGGCGAAACCCCATCTCTACTAAAAATACAAAAATTAGCTGGGTGTGGTGGTGTGTGCCTGTAATCCCAGCTACTCAGGAGGCTCAGGTGTGAGAACTGCTTGAACTTGGGAGGCACAAGTTGCAGTGAGCCAGGACCGTGCCACTGCACTCCAGTCTAGGCAATGGAGCGAGACTCCATCTTTAAAAAAAAAAAAAAAATCTCTGGACAAAATATACAAAAATACACCTGAGGACTCTGAAAAGCAAACAAAAGCAGGTGGTCTGGGAGGGAAACAACACCTGAGAACCATTTTGGGGTAGAGGATGGATGTAAGTTTCATGGGGCTCTTTCCCTCTTTTCTCTCAGGGCCTCAATCCTGGTGCAGCTGTGGTGGCCCCACAGGCAGCTCCAACTCCAGGAGAAATCCAATCTTTCCGGCCAGGAGACTGAGAAAGGCTTGGAGACCCAGGAGGAGGGCAGTCCCCCAGGCGGGGACTAGCAGCAGGAAGGGAGCCCTTGCTGTCCAGAGTGCCTAAGAGTCCTTCTTCCTTTTCTACTTTCTCTGCTCTGCTCCAAGGACAGCTCTAGTAACAACTACACACAGGCAGGCAGGTAAACCTTTGAGAGAAACTTGGAGCCTGTGGCTAGAGGACCAAAAAGGGGGTCTCATGTGGGCCAGAGAGTAGGAGTGAGGGAGTCCCAGAGAGGAGAGCTAGAGAAGGGGACTCCAAATTTGAATTTCAATCAACACAAATCCTAGGTTCATCTGAGCTATTTACATGCAGAACAGCACCAAAACAGCAAGCATGGAACAGACCCAGCACAGCAAAGACCCCGGGTGAGAAGGGAGCGAGTTACACCACCAGTCCAGCTCCATATGCAAAGACCCAGAGTGGGTTTCAAAACAAAATGACACTGAAATCCTTGCCCCAGAAGGCAAGACCAACTTGAAGTCTGAAGCTAATTGGGTTAACAGCCTCCTAAAACACAAACAAGAGGCTTTTAACAGGACCCAGAGTCCAAACAATATAATACTCAAATGCCCAGGATACAATCTACAATTACCCAGACCAGGAAAATACGACTCATTCTCCAGGGAAAAGATAATCAACAGGTGCCAAGCCCATGATGACCCAGATGTTAAAGTTATCAAGAATTTAGCTACTATAACAACGGGGGGTAAAAGTAGATATTCCTGAAATGAATGGAATAATACAAGTTCTCAGGAAAGAACAGAAAGTGTAAAAAATAACCAAATGGAAACTTTAGAACTGAAAAATACCTGAAATGAAAAATTCACTGGTAGGCTTGATAATGGAAGATGCCAGAACAATCTCTGCATATATAGACAGATCAACAGAAATTATCCCATTAGACTCTGAAGCTACAGTGAGCCTGATAGCACAACCGCACTTCAGCTTGGGCAACAGAGTGAAACCCTGTCTCTATTAAAAAAAGAGACAGGAGGCCGGGCGCGGGGGCTCACGCCTGTAATCCCAACACTTTGGGTGGCCGAGGCAGATGGATCACGAGGTCAGCAGATCGAGACCATCCTGGCTAACACAGTGAAACCCCGTCTCTACTGAAAAAAAAAAAAAAAAAAATAGCTGGGCGTGGTGGTGGGCACCTAGAGTCCCAGCTACTTGGGAGGCTGAGGTAGGAGAATGGTGTGAACCCGGGTGGCAGAGCTTACAATGAGCTGAGATCATGCCATGGCACTCCAGCCTGGGTGATAGAGCGAGACTCTGTCTCAAAAAGAAAAAAAAAAAGAGAGAGACAGGAAAAAAAAAAAAAGAGAGAAATTAATTATTCCATTTGAACTACAAATTGTTTTAGAAAGAAATAGAGCCTCAGAGACCTGTACAGCAGCATCAGAGGTCTACCAGTTGTGTTTCTATAGTTCAAGAAAAGGAGGATAAAGAGATTGAGATTGGGACAGAAAAAATATTTCAAGAATAGTTGAAAACTCCATAAATTTAGTAAGACACATAAATTTACATAATCAAGGAGCTCAGTAAAGATAAACTGTGGGAAAAAAGCTGAAATATATCATTATCAAATTATTGAGGACCAAAGACTTGAATAATCTTTTTTAAAATTTAATTTTATTAAAAAAAATTTTTTTAGGCTAATGAAGTGAAGCAGTGGGAGTAAAGACGGGATTTAAAAAATCTTAAAAGCAGCCACAGGAAAAGGACACATTAGGCTTAGGGTGATAGCAGATTTTTTAAAAGTTTTTTTTAAATTAATTATTTTTTAGAAAATAGAGATGGGGTCTCGCTATGCTGCCCAGACTGGTCTTAAACTCCTGGCCTCAAGTGATCCTCCTGCCTTGGCCTCCCAAAGTGCTGGGATGACAGCAATGATCCACTGCACCTAGCCTGATCATAGACTACTAATCAGAAACTGAAACAGCCAGAAGTCACTGAAATGACATCTTTAAAGTTCTGAAGGAAAAGTCCAATCAACCCAGTGAAATTATCCTTCAGGAATGAAAGAAAATAATAACATTCTCAGCTAAATGAAAATAAGAGAATTTGTACCCAGCAGACCTATTCTCAGAAAAGTGCCAAAGGAAATTCTTCTGGGTGAAGTAAATGTAAAAAGGACACAGGGAACTTCAAGACTAGAGAGCAAAAAAAAAAAAAAACGATGACACTGGGTAGACATAAAAGACTATTTCTGTTCTCTTAAGTTCTTTAAAATATGTAAGAATACAGAAAGTAAATGTTAAAACACTACTAATAGGCCAGGCGCGGTGGCTCACACCTGTAATCCCAGCACTTTGGGAGGCCGAGGCGGGCGCATCACGAGGTCAGGAGATCGAGACCATCCTGGCTAACATGGTGAAACCCCATTTCTACTAAAAATACAAAATATTAGCCTGGCATGGTGGCGGGCGCGTGTAGTTCCAGCTACTCGGGAGGCTGAGGCAAGTGAATAGCATGAACCTGAGAGGCAGAGCTTGCAGTGAGCTGAGATCGTGGCACTGCACTGCAGCCTGGGTGACAGAGCCAGACTCTGTCTCAAAAAAAACAAAAACAAACAAAAAAAACCACACTAATAATATGTAGATTATATGTTTCAATGTATGTAGATTATATGTTATAAATACAACAACCATAACACAAAAAGAAGATAAAGAGACCTGTATACACTTACTAACTGGTCAAATACTAACTCTGGACTATAAATGGTCACGCATGCACATTATTATCCTTACAGTAACTACTAAAATAAAATAAACAAAAGATACAGCCAAGAGACTACAAATCTTTATAGATTTATAGATACAGAAAAAGCAAGTGACAACATTCAATATCCAATCTCAGCAATTTGAACTTTGTAAACCTGTTAAAGGACATCCATGGAAAATGTAAACTAGCATCATACTTAATGGTGAAGAACTGTTTCCCTTGAGATCCAGGACAAGATGAGGATGTCTGCTCTCACCACTCCTACTCAGCATCGTCCTGTAGGCCTCAGCTGGGGCAATGAAATAAGAAAAAGAAACGGCATACAGATGAGAAAGAAAGAAAACTCTGTTTGCAAATACCATAACTGTCGGCATAGAAAATCCTAAAGAATAAAAGTTTCTGGAATTAATAAGTGGATTTAGCAAGGCTGGAGGGCATAAGATCAATATAAAGTCAGCTGTATTTCTGTATCAGCAATCAACAACTGGAAATAAGCACCATTTACAATAGCACCCAAAATTATAAAATAGGTATACATCTAAAAAAAATTGTGCAGAGTGGGGCACGGTGGCTCACGCCTGTAATCCCAGCACTTTGGGAGACCGAGGCGGGCTGATCACGAGGTCAGGAGATTGAGACCATCCTGGCTAACACGGTGAAACCCCGTCTCTACTAAAAGATACAAAAAATTAGCCGGGCATGGTGGCAGACGCCTGTAGTCCCAGCTACTCGGGAGGCTGAGGCAGGAGAATGGCGTGAGCCTGGGAGGCGGAGCTTGCAGTGAACCGAGATCGCGCCACTGCACTCCAGCCTGGGTGACAGAGCAAGACTCCATCTCAAAAAAACAAAAAACAAAAAAAATGTGTGCAGAACCGGCCAGGTGCGGTGGCTCACGCCTGTAATCCTAGCACTTCGGGAGGCCAAGGCAAGCGGATCACAAGGTCAAGACCACAGTGGAACACTGTCTCTACTAAAAATACAAAAAATTAGCCGGGTGCAGTGGCGGTTGCCTGTAGTCCCAGCTATTCGTGAGGCTGAGGCAGGAGAATGGCGTGAAGCCGGGAGGCGGAGGTTGCAGTGAGCAGAGATCCTGCCACTGCACTCCAGCCTGGGCGACAGAGAGAGATTCCGTCTCAAAAACAAAAACAAACAAACAAAATCTCAATGGCATTTTCTCATAAATAGGAAAATCCGTCCTAAAATTCATATGAAATCCGAGGAGACCCCAAATAGCTAAAACAATTTTGAAAAAGAATAAAATCTGAGTAGTCAAACTTCCTGATTTCAAAACTTCTTGTAAAGCTATAGCAATCAAAATAGTGTAGTATTAGCAGAGAAACAGATATACAGACCAACAGAGTAGAGAACCCAGAAAGAAAACACTTGCATGTATGGTCAAATGATTTTGACAAGGAGACCAAGACCCATTCAATAAAGAAGAAATCATCTTTTCAGCAAATGGTACTAGAAAAACTGGATATCCACATGCAAAGGAAGAAGGTGGATTCTTACCTTATAGTACATACAAAAATGAACTGAAAATGGATCAATATTTGCAGTGATAAATATGCTAATTACCTTAATTTGAGTATTAAACGTTATATACATATCAAAACATGACTTTATACACCAGAAATATGCACAAATTATTACGTCAATTAATTTTTTTTTTGAGACGAGTCTCGCTGTTGCCCAGACTGCAGTGCAGTGGCAAGATCTTAGCTCACTGCAACCTCCGCCTCCCAAGTTCAAGCGATTCTCCTGCCTCAGCCTCACAAGTTGCTGGGATTACAGGCATGTGCCACCACGCCCAGCTAATTTTGTATTTTTAGTAGAGATGGGGCTTCTCCATGTTGGCCAGGATGGTCTTGAACTCCCTACCTCAGGTAATCCGCCCACCTCCACCTCCCAAAGTGCTGGGGTTACAGGCATGAGCCACTGTGCCGACCTAAAATTTTTTTTTTTTTTGAGACGGATGTCTCGCTCTGTCTCCCAGCTGGAGTGCAGTGACCGGGACTCCGGCTCACTGCAAGCTCCGCCTCCAGAGTTTACGCCGATTTCTCCTGCCTCCAGCCTCCGGCGCAGTAGCTGACTATCAGGCACCCCGACACCGATTCGCTCGCTCGTTTTTGTGTATTTTAGTAGAGACAGGTTTCACCTGGTATTAGCCAGGATGGTCTTGCATCTCCGACCTCGTGATCCGCCCGTCTTGGCCTCCCAAAGTGCTGGGATTAACCAGGCTTGAGCCACTGGCAACCTGGCCAAAATTTTTAATTATAAAAAAATTTTTTTTAATTTTAAACAAAGGATCAAAGACTTAAACATAAGACAAACTATAAAGCTCTTAGAAAAAGCATAAGGAAAAAGCTTCATGACATTGAAATTTTTTTTTTTTGAGACAGAGTCTCATCCAGTTGCCTAGGCTGGAGTGCAGCGTCACAATCTTGGTTCACTGCAACCTCCGCCTCCCGGGTTCAAGCGATTCTCCTGCCTCAGCCTCCCAAGTAGCTGGAACTACAGGCATGCGCTACCATACCCAGCTAATTTTTTTGTATTTTTAGTAGAGGCGGGGTTTCACTGTGTTAGCCAGGATGATCTCGATCTCCTGACCTAGTGATCCACCCACCTCGGCCTCCCAAAGTGCTGGGATCACAGGCGTGAGCCACCGCACCCAGCCTAATTTTTGTATTTTTAGTAGAGACGGGGCTCCTCCATGTTGGCCATGCTGGTCTTGACCTCAGGTGATCCGCGCCTCAGCCTCCCAAAGTGCTGGGATTAGGGCGTGAGCCACCCTGCCAGGGCATAACATTGAATTTGATAATGATTTCTTGGATCTCTGATACCAAATGCACAGGTAACAAAAGAAAAGAGACAAACTGGACTTCATTTAAAAACTTTATGCATCACAGGACTCACCAACATCACAGGACTCACCAACAGAGTAAAAAGACAACCCACAGAATGGGAGAAAATATTTGCAAATCATATATCTACCAAAGGATTAATATCCAGAATATATATAAAATTCCTAAAACCGAACAAAAAAACCTCATTCAAATATGTGAAAAGGATGAGGTATGGTGGCTCACACCTGTAATCCCTTTGGAAAGCTCAGGCAGGCAACCCAGGAGTTTGAGGCCACCCGGGTAACACAAAGAAACTCTGACTCTACAAAAAATACAAAAATTAAGTGGGCATGGTGGTGGCATGCCTGTAGTCCCAGCTACTCGGGAGGCTCACCTGCATCTGGGAAGGTCAAGGCTGCAGTGAGCCAAGATAGTACTACTGCACTTCAACCTAGGCATCAGACTGGGACCCTGTCTCACCAAAAAAAAAAAAAAAAAAAAAAAAAGAGAGAGAGAGAGAAAATGACTGGAATAGATATTCTTCAAAGAAGACATACAAATAGCTAATAAGCACATAAAACCATGCTCGGCATCACTTATCATTACAGAAATGCAAAATAAAACCAGAATGAGAGACTACTTCACGTTTCATAGATGCCAGAGGAAGGGAGGGAAGAAGGAAGGAAATAAATTGGCAGGGATGTGGAGAAGTTGCAAGTCTGGTGCACTGCTGATAGGAATGTAAAATGCTGTAGCCAATAGAAAAAAATAGTATGGTGGTTCCTCAAAAAAGTTAAAAACAAAACTACCATATGATGTATCAATTTCACTTCTGGGTACCCAAAGAACTGAAAGCAGGGCTCACAGAGATATTTGAACCCCCTATGCTCATAACAGCATTATTCACAACAGCCAAAAGATGGAAGCAAGTATATGTCAATGGATGTTAGAAAAACAAACTGTTGGCTGGGCGTGGTGGCTCACACCTGTAATCCCAGCACTTTGGGAGGCCAACGTGGATGGATCAATTGAGGTCAGGAGTTCCAAAACCAGCCTATCATGGTGAAACCCCATCTCTACTAAAAAACACAAAAAAATTAGCCAGGCTTGGTGGTGCTTACCTGTAATCCTAGCTACTCAGGAGGCTGAGGCAGGAGAATCACTTGAACCTGGGATGGGGAGATTGCAGTGAGCTGAGATGGCGCCATTGCACTCCAGCCTGGGCAGCAGAGTGAGACTCCATCTCAAAAAAAAAAAAAGAAAGAAAGAAAAACAAAATGTGATTTACATATAAAATGGAATATTATTCACCCTTACAAAGAAAAAAAATTTCTCATACATCTTTTTTTTCTGTTTTGTTTTTGTTTTTTTTTTTGAGACGAAGTCTTGCTCTTGTATCCCAGGCAGGAGTGCAGTGGTGCCATCTTGGCTCACTGCAACCTCCACTTCCCAGGTTCAAGCGATTCTCCTGCCTCAGCCTCCTGAGTAGCTGGGATTACAGGTGCCTGCCACCACAGCCAGCTAATTTTTTTTTTTTGTATTTTTAGTACAGACCAGGTTTCACCATGTTGGACAGGCTGGTCTCAAACTCCTGACCTCAGGTGATCCATCCACCTCGGCCTCCCAAAGTGCTGGGATTACAGGCGTGAGCCACTGCACCTGGCCCTTTTTTTTTGGGATGGAGTTTTGCTCTTGTTGCCCAGCCTGGAGTGCAATGGCACGATCCCAGCTCACTGCAACCTCTGCCTCCCGGGTTCAAGCAATTCTCCTGCCTCAGCCTCCCGAGTAGCTGGGATTACAAGCATGCGCCACCACACCTGGCTAATTTTGTCAGGCAGGTCTCGAACTCCTGACCTCAAGTGATCCACCCACCTCGGCCTCTCAAAGTACTGGGATTATAGGTGTGAGCCACCGCGCCCGGGCAAAGACATTACGCTAAGTGATATAAGGACAAATACTGTATGATTCCATTTACATGCAATACTTAAGAGTAGTCAAATTCATGAAGACAGAAAATAGAATGGTGGTTGCCAGGGGCTAGGAGGAAGGGAGAACGGGGAATTTATTGATTACTGGGCACAGAGTTTCAGTTTTGCAAGATAAAATGTTCTGTGGATAGATGGCAGTGATTGTACAATGTGAATGTACTTAATGCCACTGAACTGCACACTTCAATTGTTAAAACGATTTTAAAAATTAAACATTCAAATATGATTTTTAAAAAAACACTGTATGGTTCCACTTGTATGAGGGAGTCAAACTCATAGAAACAAAAAGCAGAATGGTGGCTGCCAGGGACAGGAGGAGGAGCAGTGCGGACTTGTTTAAGGGATACAGAATTTCAGTTTTGCAAACCGAAAAGGTCTGCATATTGGTTGCAACAATTGAACTGTACACTTAGAAATGGTTAAAATGGTAATTTTTTTGAGACAGAGTCTTGCTCTATCGCCCAGGCTGGAGTGCAATAGCGCGATCTTGGCTCACTGCAACCTCCCAGGTTTGAGCGATTCTCCTACCTCAGTCTCCCAAGTAGCTGGGATTAGAGGTAACCGCCACCGTGCTTGGCTAATTTTTTATTTTCAGTAGAGATGAGGTTTCATCATGTTGGTCAGGCTGGTCTTGAACTCCTGGCCTCAAGTGATCTGCCTGCCTCAGTCTCCCAAAGCACTGGGATTACAGCTGTGAGCTACCGCACCTGGCCCAAAATGGTAAATTTTGTTATGTGTGTTTATTTATATATTTTTTGAAATGGAGTTTCACTGTTGTTGCCCAGGCTGGAGTGCAATAGTGTGATCTCAGCTCACTGCAACCTCTGCCTTTCAGGTTTAAGTGATTCTCCTCCCAGTCTCCCAAGTAGCTGGAATTACAGACATGTGCCACCACACCCACCTAATTTTGTATTTCTAGTAGAGACAGGGTTTCTCCATGTTAGGCAGGCTGGTCTTGAACTCCCAACCTCAGGTGACCCAGCTGCTTCGGGCTCCCAAAGTGCTGGAATTACAGGCATGAGTCACCGCACCCAGCCGTGTTATGTGTATTTTACTACAGTTTTTATAAAGTGTTATACATGAATACAGAAGATACACATGGAAGATTTGCACACACACACACGGAATTTGTTTTGTCTTCAGAGTTCTCTTGGAGAAGGAGTGGGAGAAGTGCATTTAGTTTGCTGATGGTACCACCTGTGTGCCTGATGTAACACCAAATGGTTCCCCCAAAAGAAAATTACTGATTATCCTAAGTGAAATGACAAAAGCTTTTGAAATTTATCAGCTCTAGAACTGAATCTAAAAAACGTGGGCTATTTTTCTTCTCCTGTAAACTACTGATATATGACGTTTTCCATTTTAATAGGTTGAACTCATTCCAAACCAAGAAAAGGAATTGGACACTACAGGAACTCACAGAATACGATCAAGCCACTTTTGCCTCAAGCAAACACAAACATCAAAGGACTTCATTGATCAACTTTATAAAAAAATACTTTAACTTGTAAACCCTACTTTTCATCCAATTTGGTCTGAATTCTGGGAGTGGGGGTGATGCGATAGGTCATACAAACTGGGACTCCAAGAAAAGATTTTTAAAACCCCATTAACTTTTGTTCCTTACTCGAGAAGGGTCCCTATGTCTAACTTTCAGTTGTTTCATCTACAATACTATCATCCTCCTTTAAATCCAAACCCAGCTGAATATCAATACACGGTTGCTACGAATGTAGCAACTATCATTTCACCATGTGTCACTCTCTTCCTACTTAAGAGATTTACTTACTTGGTCAACTTGTGGCTTTTCATTGCTGTGAGAAATTCTCTGACAGTCTCAGGACTCTGGTGTCTGCATGGTGATTTTGATAAGTATTTTAATGTCTGGGAAAAAAAAAAAAGAAAAAAAGCCAAGCATAAGACAAAGAACCCTGAATCAGAAAAAAGGAAACGCAATGGCTATAATTAAAATTCTAAAATTTTGTTTTAAAAATCCTGTACAGGCCGGGCGCAGTGGCTCACACCTGTAATCCCAGCACTTTGGGAGGCCAAGGTGGCCAGATCACCTGAGGTCAGGAGTTCGAGACCAGCCTGACGAACATGGTGAAACGCCATCTCTACTAAAAATACAAAAAAAAAGCTGGGTGTGGTGGAAAAAAAGCTGGGTGTGACAATGCACGCCTGTAATCCCGGATACTACAGAGGCTGAGGCAGGAGAATCGCTTGAACCCAGGAGGCAGAGGTTGCAGTGAGCCGAGATCGCACCACAGCACTCCAGCCTAGGTGACAGAATGAGAGACTCTGTCTCAAAAAAAAAAAAATTCTTGTATAAAACAAACAAAGAGGCATTCAGGAGAACCAATCTTCATGCAATATGAATTCCTGAAAGAGAAAATCAGTAGCTAGAACAGGAAGAATAAGTAATGAAATTTTAGAAGAAAACTTTTCTGATCTTAAAAAAAAAACTCAATCTGACAATTATGTTATATTTCAGACAATTTTTTAAAAGAGGGGGATCCCAAAGAATAAATTGCCATGAGTCTACATGGATATATACTAATGAATAAATAAATGCGTAAGAAAAGACAACTTTTTCTCATGGAAGAATTCTAACTCATGTGAGCTGGGTGCAGTGGTGCACACCTGTAATTCCAGCACTATGGGAGGTCAAGGCAGGAAGATCACTTGAGCCCAGGAGTTTGAGACCAGACTGAAGTAACACAACAAAATCTTGTCTCTTAAAAAATATATATATACATATATATATAAAATACTAACTAATAAACATAGAAGGAATGAGAACAATTTTAAAATCACTCTCAGGCAACTGTACCATAGTCATAATTACTGCAGGAAAGATCCACCAATGAATGCTAAAATTGATGGTTAAAAGCTTAAGGAAGGGTAGGCTGTTTTCCTAGCCTCAAAGCATCTCCCACAAAATATTTTTTAATTACTGTGGTGGTTTTAACACATATACACAAATTCTTTGATATCCCTCCCTTTAAGAGGTGAAGCTTAATCTCCCCCTTCCCCTTGAATATGGGCTGAACTTGGTGAATCCTTTCTAACATAATATTGAAATGAAGAAACAGTAGCTTTACAGTGGAGAAACCGGGCAGATACCATCTTAACCAAATGACCAAAGTTAACAATATCAGCCATAAGAAACATCGACATCAGCCAGGCGTGGTGGCTCATGCCTGTAATCCCAGTACTTTGGGAGGCAGAGGCAGGCAGATCACAAGGTCAGGACACCGAGACCATCCTGGCTAACATGGTGAAACCCCGTTTCTACTAAAAAAAATACAAAAAATTAGCTGGGCATGGTGGCGAGCACTTGTAGTCCCAGCTACTCGGGAAGCTGAGGCAGGAAAATGGCGTGAACCCAGGAGGTGAAGGTTGCAGTGAGCCGAAATTGCGCCACTGCACTCCAGCCTGGGCAACAGAGTGAGACTCCATCCGCCCCCTCCCCAAAAAAAGAAACATCAATATCATGTACCCTGAGATACCATGACATGAGAAGGGGAGATCACCTCTGTGGTACTCTTCCTCAAAAGCCATAGGTTCTGGGTAGTCATAAGAAAATATCGGACAATCACAAATCAAGGGATGTTCTATAAAATACTTGACCAGCCCTTCACAAGTGTCAAGGAAGACAAAGGAAGAGTAAGGACACAGAACAAATGACATGATGGGGACATGTTAACTAAATACAAAATGGTATCCTCAACTGAACCCTGGAACCCAGAAGATAGCAGTGGGAAAACAGGGTATTCAAATAAAATTTTAGCTTAGTTTATTTAATAGTATGTACCACTGTTAATTTCTTGGTTTTGATCACTGTAACATGGTTATGTAAGATGTTAACATCAGAGAAAACTATGGGAAGCGTACATGAGAACTCCCAGCACTGTCTCTACAACTTTTATGTAAGAGAAAAATGGCTGGGTGCGGTGGCTCACACCTATAATTCGAGAACTTTGGGAGCCCAAGATCAGTGAATCACCTGAGGTCAGGAGTTCAATACCAGTCTGACCAACATGGAGAAACCCCTTCTCTACTAAAAATACAAAATTAGCCAGGCGAGGTCGTGCATGCCTGTAATCCCAGCTACTCAGGAGTCTGAGGCAGGACAATCGCTTAAACCTGGGAGGCAGAGGCTGTGGTGAGCCAAGATCACACCATTGCACTCCAGCCTGGGCAACAAGAGCGAGACTCCATCTCCAAAAAAAAAGAAAAATGATTTCAAAATAAAGGTTTTATTTTTTTTTAATTGATTTGCAATGGTCTGATATTTTCTCATGATTACACAGGATTTGTGTCTTTTGAGGAAGAATACAGATATAATTTGGGAGGAATTATAATTACATATTTTGGGAGGAATCTGAAACTTTATAAAATAAACAATAGCCTTAAGAGTCTAAGTCCCCACCACTTTGGAAAGATGCAGTGATAAGATAGCTTGAGCCCAAGGGTTTGAGACCACCCTGGACAACAACAAAAATTAGCCAGGCATGACAGTGCTTGCCCATAGTCCCAGCTAATTGGGAAGCTGAGCTGGGAGCACCACTTGAGCCTAGGAGGTTGAAGCTGCAGTGAGCTGTGATCCCCTTTCAAGGAGAAGTGAGGGCAATATTTTACACTATTCCTTCTAATTTTGTAGCTGGCTAAACTCTACACTTGACCAAACTCCTCCCACTTTTATAAACAGAATAAAAATCAGGTTACAGTAAAACTCTTCAGATCAGATAAAAGGCGATCTTGATTTTGGCAGCCAGTCATCAGCAGAATAAACCCCCCTCCCTCAGTGGTACTTTAGGTAGGTCTGCCAGAAGCCCAGGCTTACTTCATAGGTGATAGTGTTCAAGTTCTGTTGTCCAGAGCTGTGTTTATTCTTTCCACTTTCTTTACGCTGTTCTTTCAGATCAGTTAGTAAATGAAACACCTAGGAGGAGATACAAAAAAGATGTTTATGAATAAATTTGAGAAATATATCTATCCAAGGTCAGTGGTTTTGAAGGATAAACAGGAAAGTGTAGTACTTCCTTTTACCCGCCCATTACGCAGCTTCCAACTCTTGGATTTTGGCAAATATTAACCCCAGAGGGGATTGCATAAAAAAAAAAAAAATGCTCTTTTATATAAGCCAAATAATCGAAATTAATTAATTTACTTAAAATTAAAATTAAATTACCTAAAATATTTCAAATATGGCCGGGCGCGGTGGCTCACGCCTGTAATCCCAGCACTTTGGGAGGCTGAGGCAGGCCTCGTCAGGACTGAGGTCAGGAGATCAACACCATCCTAGCTAACATGGTGAAACACTGTGTCTACTACAAATACAAAAAATTAGCCAGGCCTGGTGGCGGGCACCTGTAGTCCCAGCTACTCGGGAGGCTGAGGCAGGAGAATGGCATGAACCCAGGAGGCAGAGGTTGCAGTGAGCTGAGATCGCGCCACTGCACTCCAATCTGGGCGACAGAGAAAGACTCCGTCACAAAAAAAAAAAAAAAAATTCAAATATTTCTGATCAATATACACATCACTAATCTCTTCTGATCTCAAAAATAGACTATTTGAAAGCAAATTTTCTTAAAACAAATATTTTGTTAAAAAAGAATTCTGCTTCTTTAGTATAAAAATCTAACATAGGCCGGGCACAGTGGCTTACACCTTTAATCCCAGCACTTTGGGAGGCCAAGGCAGGCAGATCATGAGGTCAGGATATCGAGACCATCCTGGCTAACACAGGGAAACCCCGTCTCTACTAAAAATACAAAAAAAAATTAGCCGGGCGCGATGGCGGGCACCCGTAGTCCCAGCTACTTGGGAGGCTGAGGCAGGAGAATGGCGTGAACCCAGGAGGCAGAGCTTGCAGTGAGCCGAGATCATGCCACTGAACTCCAGCCTGGGCGACAGAGTGAGATTCCATCTCAAAAAAATCTAACATAATAATTTCTTTCTGGAAAAGAAAAATTTTGAGGCAAGTGATAAAACAGAGTACCAAAAAAACAGGAAGAAAAAATGCTATAGATTTTTAGAAGTAAACTTTCCCCACAAGGATAAAACATACATGCATTAGTGCTGGGGGCAGGGGGGAATCTCAATCTCATTCCTGTTTTAGAGATTCTACCAGAGAAGTGAAGAAAATGCAGGCTCACACACCATTACTAGATACAATGGAACCCCTTTCATCTGCTGTTCCTTTCAGAAACAGTGACATGAGATCAATGAATGCAATGTTTCCCCAACGGATAAAACACCCAAACACCTAGCAAAGTCCAACCTGGACAAGGAAGCTCCTAAAAGCCAAAGGCTTGGCCAACAACCACTCAACCATTTCCTTCCTGTTCTAAGCTGCAACCACTTTAGGGAGGAAAGAATATGGCCAACTCTCTGTTTATTCTACTACTTTCTCTTCTTTAGGGAGAATGTGGCGGGGGGGGGAAGGGCAGTTACTTTCTTTTTGCTGTCTTCAACTCTGGGAGCTTTTCTTGTGGGGGGACAGGGTCTCAAAGGCTGTTTCCCAGGCTGGAGTACAGTGGTGATCACTGTAACTTCAAACTCCTAGGCTCAAGGGAACCTCCCCTCTGCCTTCCAAGTAGCTAGGACCATAGTAGGTGTCTGTTACCACGCCCAGCTAATTTATTTTTTAAGAGCAGGGGGTCTTGCTATGTTTCCCAGGCTGATCATCTCTAACTCATAGCCTCAAGCAATACTCTCCTTGGCCTTCTGAAATGCTGAGATTACAGGCGTGAGCCACCGCACTTAACCTACTACCTTCTAGACCTCCTCTGAGTCTTCCTGAGTTTAGACTCCGGCACATGGAAAATTCACGGTCAAGGTAGAAATGGTTCTTTCTACACCTGGAGCGAGCCTATCAGATGGTTTTGCTAGTGCCAAATAGGAGTCAAAAATGCTGGAATATCTCCTCTCTTACCAACCTTTTTCCTTCTTTACCTTTCCCAAGCAACCCTACCCTAAGCCCAAAAAATTATAAATTTGTTAATTTCTACGATTCAGAAAGGTGAGTCAACTAAACTCACTTTCAAAATAATGATGTTAATACCCAAAAGACTATTTGAAGATTAAAATAACAATGTATAAAAGCATTACGAATATATAAATATATCAAGGGTGATCATTACGAAAAAGCATAAATATTTTAATGGGAAATTGTGCAGAAACAGCTCTAAAATAGATGCTTCTATCCTATGACTACATCCCAAATGATTATCTAGAATCTTTGAGATTTACTGAAATTTTCCTATTCTCAATTAGAGTCTTCTCCAGCTTCCCTGAAGTACTATGTATAACATATTAAGTTTAGAGTATTTCAAGGTCCACCAGATGGTGCCACATGTCTTGTTTTAAAGTGGAAAATTCAAATAAATTCTTTTTTCTTTTTTTTTTTTTTTTTGGAGACGGAGCCTGGCTGTATTGCCCAGGCTGGAGTGCCGTGGTACAATCTTGGCTCACTGCAACCTCCACTTCCCGGGTTCAAGTTATCCTCCTAATTCAGCAGGGATCCCAAGGAGCTGGGACTACAGGCACATGCCACCACACCTGGCTAATTTTTGTATTTTTAGTAAAGATGGGGTTTCACTACGTTGGCCAGGCTGGTTTTGAACTCCTGACCTCAAGTGATCCACCTGCCTCGGCCTCCCAAAGTACTGGGATTATAGGTGTGAGCCATTGCAACTGGCCTGAATTCAGTCATTTCTAACCAAAATGAATTCAACAATCCTAGTTACAAAGGGCAAATTATCAGAGAGGAAAATGTAAAATGTAACAGTTCAATTTACCTTGTAGTTACTGAGAAGTGCAGAATTGGCATCCTGCCTGAAAAAGAAAAGTAAGCTATCATCAGTCTGCGCTCACAACCCTTTCTGGGTATCAAATATCTGTAAAAGAATTCCTGTCAAGATGGGGGCCGGGCGCGGTGGCTCATGCCTGTAATCCCAGCACCTTGGGAGGCCGAGGCAGGCGGATCACCAGGTCAGGAAATCAAGATCATCCTGGCTAATCAAGACCATGGTGAAACCCCGTCTCTACTGTAAATAAATAAAAAAATAAATAAATAAATAAAATTAGCCAGGCATGGTGGCAAGGGGCCTGTAGTCCAAGCTACTCGGGAGGCTGAGGCAGGAGAATGGCATGAACCCGGGAGATGGAGCTTGCAGTGAGCCAAGATCGCGCCACTGCACTCCAGCCTGGGTGGCAGAGACAGACTCCATCACAAAAAATAAAAATAAAAAAAGAATTCCTGTCAAGATGTAGTAGTCCAATTTTGGAATTTGGGGGCTGCAACCTAAAACTGAAACTGAGAAATGTCTTAAAGTCCACGACTGGGATAAAGTGCTGTCCCTACAGCCATGTCTTCCCCCCCATACTATCTGCCTCCATCAGTACTGAATCTGGCTGCCAATCCTCCTGCTGAATCAACAGAAATGGGCCCTTATAATGTCATTCACTGGGAATTCCGCATGGTCAAAGTATCTGCCAAATATCACCGTGTCAAAGCGTGTTTCACCATAATAACTCAATAGGCAGAGTAGGGGAGCAGGGCCAAAAGCCTGGTTCCTGTGTAAGAGTTAATCCAGGCAATATGCCTTTTCTGAGTGAAGAACAGCGATGTTACATATATTAAATTCCAGTCGATCCCCTTCAATGAGCACAACAGAAAGCATGCTTCAGCAGTCTGGAGGCAGTTGGAGTATGACAAAGAAATAGTTTTGAATCAGATTTCGATTCATATTCTAGCTCTGTCATTTATATGCCGTGAGAGTTTTAGTTAAGTTAATTACTCCCTAAGTTTTCCTTCTAAAATAAAAATGGGATGAAACTAGTATCTAAAAGTGTGGCCTGGATTTCAGTCCGGCTCCTGAATTCTTTGACTATATGAATCTGGGCAGGGTACTTCATCTCATTATGCTTAAATTTCCTATCTATGAAATGCAATTATAGTATCGACCCTATAAGACTTTTCACAGGGTTCACTGGAAACATGTAAAGTACCTGGAACATAGTAAATGCTCAATAAGCACCAACATTATCATGACCATTACCTGTGCAACTACCACTACCACCAGCTCCTCCTACCTCATCAAACTGTTATGATGAAGTGAGATAATAAATTTTAAAAGTTTAGAATCGTTATTATTTATAAGATATTATCTCAGTTAATTTTCATTAAAAACCCTGTGATGTAGAAGCTATTCATATGATTTCTACTCTATAGAGGGGAAGCCAAGGTTCAGAAATTAAATAACTTGCTCAAGATCACACAGTGAGAACTCTAAATGAAGTAGAAGGCAACTATGAAATTGAGGAAAATGAGACTGGACTGGATGAATGGAAACTGGTAATGCAGAATCCTGAAAAATCAGGTAGAAGGGTCTGCACTTGACATAATGTGCAACAGAGACATCTGTATTTTCTTAAACCAGGAGTGTGGCAAGATGATGCAAATGATGACCCAAGATTTCAAAAGCACGGACCAAACAGAGAGGTGATTTCCCAGCCAATAAATAAAGCAAAACCAACAGGGGTTCACACAGGGCTCGACCTAGGCCTTAGGTCATCAGCACAGTGATGTCAGCACTATAATCAAATCAGCTCTGTGCTACCTGTGATCCAAATGCTACCAGTGATTCAAGCTACGATTTCACAAAAGTGCTGCTTTGCCCAAATGACCACAAACACACTCAAGTCACAGAGTATCATATTTGAAAGGAACCTAACACAGGAAGGACAATGCATAATTAGTGCATGTGATGCAGTTCATTTAAAATTGAAAATGACAAATCAAACCACATGTCATCTTTGCCTACCTAATCAGGAAATCAGCCCACTGGCTTCCTCCTATCTTTGCTTGAAATTGATTTATAACTTAACTCCCTGTGCTCTCCAAAATAAGAGGTGTTAAGACATCCCAGGTGCACTGTTACAACTTCATTTCCAAATCATGGCCCTTTCTCTGTCATTCAGAATATTCCACGCTCTGGGAAATTTGTCCTTGGGCATTCCAAGTTACTACACCACTGAACAAGTCAATATTGTAATGCAAGAATCCAAAGAACACCCTCTGCCTCTTCTAGAACAAATATAAAGGAGGAAAACTCTCTTTCACATAAGTTTTAATGAATCTGTGTTTTGGGATCAAGAGAACAATCGATGTTTACCCAGGTACTGCATTTTGCAGACTCTGGCTGACAGAAGCTGATTTATTCATTGATTTTCTTTTATCAGGAAGATAATTCTTTTAAACCCAGCTAAATATTCTCAGAATAAATGCCAATGTATGCTAGGCCTTTCTTTATTTAATAAAAGGTCAAGAGGTACCTTATCTACCTTTTATGAAGTCCTAAACGAGCTGTATGTATTGGGGAATTTTTTTAAAGGCAGTTTTTATCATTGAGAAGTTACTGTAACCACCACTAAATGACAGGTTGTTGGCAACAGGATACGGTGAAACCGGACAGACATCAACTTAATCAAGTTATCCAATTTCACAGCACCAATGATGATATGACACATGAGAAAGACATACCCCTCAGAGTAATCCAGCCCCAAGATGTTTAATTCAAATCTATCCATGAGGATACAATCAGAGAATTCCAAACTGAGGAACAATCTTCAAAACAACTGGGTTAGAGTTAGACTTTTCAAATATCAGTGTCATTTGTCACGGTGCCCATGTCACAAAAAGAAGCTAAGGAAACTTCCAGAGTAAAGGAAATTAAAGAAACATGACATCTAAATGCGATGTGCAGTTCTTCACTGGATCCTGAATTGGGAGGAAAAAGAACAGTATTAGGACAACTGAAGGAATGTGAATTTACGTTATATCTTTTTTTTTCTTTTTTTTTCTTGAGACGAAGTCTTGCTCTGTTGCCCAGACTGGAGTGCAATGGCGCGATCTCAGCTCACTGCAACCTCTGCCTCCCAGGTTGAAGCAATTCTCCCACCTCAGCCTCCTGAGTAGCTGGGACTACAGGCGTGCACCACCACACCTGGCTAATTTTTGTATTTTTAGTAGACATGGGGTTTCACCACATTGGCCAGACTGCTCTCGAACTCCTGACCTCAAGTGATCTGCCCATCTGGGCTCCCAAAGTGCTAGGATTACAGGTATGAACCACCGCGCCTGGCCTACATTGTATCTTAATAATAGTAGATAAATTAGTGCTAAGTTTCCTGAGTGTGATAAGGCAATTAGAGCTACACAGAATGCCCTGTTTTTTCAAGAAGGGGTGAAATGATCTGATATCTACAACTCTCTAACGGTTCAGTTAAGTAAGTGTGTGCACCTGTGTATGGAGAGAAAGCTCATGCCTGTGCAAAAGAAATAAGGGAATGCCAGGCATGGTGGCTCACACCTGTCATCCCAGCTACTCCAGAGGCTGAGACAGGAGGAAGCTTCAGCCTGGAGTTTAGATCCAGCCTGGACTCAAGTATCTCTAATCAAAAAAAAAAAAAGAAAGCCAGCCTGGCCAACATAGTGAAACCCTGTCTCTACTAAAAATACAAAAAAATTAGCTGGGCGTGGTGGCAGGTGCCTGTAATCCCAACTACACAGGAGGGTGAGGCAGGAGAACCACTTGAACCTGGGAGGTGGAGGTTGCAGTGAGCCGAGATCGCGCCACTGCACTCCAGCCCAGGTGACAGTGAGAGACTCCGTCTCAAAAAAAAAAAAAGAAAGGAAGGAAAGAACGGAGGGAGGGAGGGAGGGAGGGAGAAAGGAAGGAAGGAAGGAAGGAAGGGAGGGAAGGAGGGAGGGAGGGAGAGAGGAAGGGAGGGAAAAGAAAAGAGAAAAAAGGAAGGGGAGGGGAGGGAATGAGCGGTGGGGAGGGGAGGGAAGAAAAGGCAGCAAATACCCGGATCAAAATGTTAACAAGTGGTGACTCCAGGTAAAGAGTATAATACAGGTATTTGCGGTACTGTTTTGCAGCTGTTTCAAAGGTTTTAAAATTTTCATGCTAAGAAGTTAAGGAATATGAAAATGTAAAACTAAAATAAAGAATGCCATAAGGTTAAAAATAAAATTACTATAACTTATAATTGAGAATGTAAAATACATTTGCCCCAAAAGTTTTTTTTGTTTGTTTCATTTTTTTGAGATGGAGTTTTGCTCTTGCTGCCCAGGCTGGAATGCAATGGCCTAATGTCATCTCACTGCAACCTCCACCTCCTGGGTCCAAGCGATTTTCCTGCCTCGGCCTCCCAAGTAGCTGAGATTAACAGGCATGTCCCAGCTAATTTTGTGTTTTTCGTAGAGATGGGGGTTTCTCCATGTTGGTCAGGCTGGTCTCGAACTCCCGATCTCAGGTGGTCCCTCCCGCCCCCCGCCATGGCCTCCCAAAGTGCTGGGATTACAAGCATGACCCACTGTGCCAGGCCTTCAAAAGTGTTTTAGAGCTACCAGAACTTAATAGACACATCTAGCAATTATAAATGTACAAGCTGTAGATCTCTACAAAGCAGAACTGTCCGCTCTACAGCTAATACTTTACTATTATGTAATACGTTCACATGCAATCAGACTTCCAGAAACTGCTTACCTATACAAAAACTTCATATTCTCCTGTAGGACTTAAAATAGTACTCATTTTATTTACATGTGTTTAAAGCAAATACTCCAAGTGCATTTTAAAGACTGTCTAAATCTATACTACAGGCAGGCAGTTACTTAATTTCCTTAAGTAATGAATTAGATGACTGAAGTTGACTTTCTAGTTGACAATTTGTAAAATTTGCTAACTTGGTGAGTCAATTAAATGGATATAAACAACTACTCCGGGAAACTGAATTCCAAATAAATAGAACAAAATGATCTATTGGTGAACTTTCCTTAGAAGCAAACACACACAAACGGCACATGCAAACAGTGCCTATTAACTGCCACACAGTTAACTCCTACGCAGGCAATGACTAAAAGAATTGCTCACATTCTCCTATGCCCAACCTATGCTATCAAGTCATGCTCTGAAAAACTAAACTGTGGTACAAGCAAACTGGGCAGCTTCTGAAGTCAATGAACAAATTACCCTGTAGCATTCTCTTGGGAGCTAGCACACAAACATCCTCCTTGCAGTCCTGTTACTGGGTTGTTATAGTACCTATTGCCCACCTTTTCTAAATATCAGTATTTCCAGCTGTAAAAGGAGAGAAATCCTGACACTACCTCAAAAAGATGATACAGAGGATAGTGTCCATTTTCCTAATTACATATATATTACATTCAATAATAAAAGAGTGGGCTGCCGGGTGCAGTGGCTCACACCTGTAATCCCAGCACTTTGGGAGGCTGAGGCGGGCGGATCACAAGGTCAGGAGATTGAGACCATCCTGGCTGATAGGGTGAAACCCTGTCTCTACTAAAAATACAAAAAATTAGCTGGGCGTGGTGGCAGGCGCCTGTTGCCTCAGCTACTCGGGAGGCTGAGGCAGTAGTATGGCATGAACCTGGTAGGCGGAGCTTGCAGTGAGCCAAGATCACGCCACTGCACTCCAACCTGGGCGACAGAGCAATATTCTATCTCAAAAAAAAAAAAAAAAAAGAGTGGGCTGCATGGTGGCTCACACCTGTAATCCTAGTCCTTTGGGAGGCCAAGGTGGGCGGATCAGGAGGTCAAGAGATGGAGACCATCCTGGCCAACATGATGAAACCCTGTCTCTACTAAAAATACAAAAAAGTTAGCCAGGCATGGTGGCGGCCGCCTGTAATCCCAGCTATTCGGAGGCTGACACAGGAGAATCGTTTGAACCCAGGAGGCAGAGGTTGCCATGAGCTGAGTTCACGCCACTGTACTCCAGCTTAGGTGACGGAGCGAGACTCCATCTCACAATAAATAAACAAATAAATAAAAAGAATAAAAGAGTTGACACAAACCTTTCCAGCCATATCAATGATCATGTATAGACAAAGTTAGCCAAATAGTAAATACCTTATATACAGAAATGCCTAGGCCGGGCGCAGTGGCTCAAGCCTGTAATCCCAGCACTTTGGGAGGCCAAGATGGGCGGATCACGAGGTCAGGAGATCGAGACCATCCTGGCTAACCCGGTGAAACCCCGTCTCTACTAAAATACAAAAAAAACTAGCCGGGCGAGATGGCGGGCGCCTGTAGTCCCAGCTACTCGGGAGGCTGAGGCAGGAGAATGGCGTGAACCCGGGAGGCGGAGCTTGTAGTGAGCTGAGATCCGGCCACTGCACTCCAACCTGGGCGACCGACTGAGACTCCGTCTCAAAAAAAAAAAGAAAAAAAGAAATGCCTAGCTTTGCTATATAAATATTTTGCATGGTGGCACATGCCTGTAGTCCCACCTACTCAGGAGGCTGAGGCAGGAGAATCGCTTGAACCCAGGAGGTGGAGGCTGCAGTGAGCTGAGATCGCACCATGCACTCCAGCCTAAGTGACAGAGCGAAACTCCATTTCAAAAAAAAAAAAAAATTTGCATCCTTTTATTTGAGGAAAATACATTTCCAAGTAATGGTCAAGAAGTCTTTATTTTTAAATTATCAATCAGATAAAGCATAAATATTCCTCCCCTTTAATAAATTTCTGGGCCGGGCGCCGTGGCTCATGCCTGTAATCCCAACACTTTGGGAGGCTGAGGCGGGTGGATCACCTGAGGTCAAACGTTCAAGACCAGCCTGGCCAACATGATGAAACCTCATCTCTACTAAAAATACAAAAATTAGCCAGGCAGCTACTTGGGAGGCTGAGGCAGGAGAATTGTGTGAACCCAAGAGGCGGAAGTTGCAGTCAGCCACCATTGCACTGCAGCCTGGGTGATAAGATCAAAACTCAGTCTGAAAAAAAAAAGAAATTTCTGGTATTATTAATGTTATTATTATGTATTATTTACTTAGTAGGTATTTACTCAATAAGAATTTTTAAAGTAGTAAAAACTTACGGGAGTTGTTCACTGTGCCTCCTCACTTCAGGTTCTGGGAGTGTCTGATGAGGTACAATACACAGTCATCCCCTGGTATTCATTGGAGATTGATCCCAGGACCCCCACATACACCACAATCCAAACATGCTTGTCTCCCAGAGAGCCCTGCAGAACCAGCAGCTAGGAAGTCAGCTCTCCACATACGCGGTATATTCTCAACCCTCAAATACCGTATTTTCATTCTCTGCATTGGGTTGCAGATGTGGAACCTGCAGATAAGGAGGGCCAACTGCATTTATTTTTTAACGTCTGCGTATAAGGAGATCCATGAAGTTCAAGCTCATGTTGTTCAAGGGTCAACTGTATCTGCAACTCAAGGTTCTGCTAAAGATCCCAAGGAGCAGACTTCCAAAGGCCACGCCTCCTGTTGAAGACCAGGTAAGGACCAGAAGTTAGGCTTCTAGACCTTTCCACTCCAGGGCCCTTCTACTCCCAAACCACACGTCTATATCCAGAAGTTAGGCTTCTAGACCTTTCCACTCCAGGGCCCTGCCACTCCTAAACCACACGTCTATATCAGGAAACCTCATTTTCCCATGAATTACTGGGGGCAAAATTCTAGACTGGTCACCGGAAGTCACTGACTACTTGGCAGAAGTGGACAGGCTGTTACAAGAACAAAAACTCCTTGATTCAAACCATTTCACTTAGGAAAGTCAGCAAATATACACGCCTAGCAACTAGGATGCTAGCTAATGAATTCCTATACAGTCGGTCCTCCTTAGCCTCAGGTTCCACATCCTTAGATTCAACCAACCTCAAATGAAAAACATGCAAAAAAAAATTTTAAGAAAATGCTACATTGTTGCTGACATGTACTATGTAGTTAGGCCTAGGATGGCTGCCTCTGTACTGAACATGGACAGACTGTTTTTTGTCATTATTCCCTAAACAACACAGTACAGTAACTATTTACACAGCCTTTACATTGCATCAGGTAT
>NW_016804648.1:108314-111592 GCF_001698545.2 Rhinopithecus bieti
TTTTTTGAGACAGAATCTCGCTCTGTCACCCAGTCTGGAGTGCAGTGGCACTATCTCGGCTCACTGCAAGCTCCGCCTCCTGGGTTCCCGCCATTCTCCTGCCTCAGCCACCCAAGTAGCTGGGACTACAGGCGCCCGCCACCATGCCCGGCTAATTTTTTGTATTTTTAGTAGAGACGGGGTTTCACTGTGTTAGTCAGGATGGTCTTGATCTCCTGACTCATGATCTGCCTGCCTCAGCCTCCCAAAGTGCTAGGATTATAGGCATGAACCACCGTGCCTGGTCAGAGCATCCCAACATTCTAACAAGACTGTCTTTCACCTTTACTGCTCTGAAGCTGTTCCAAGGCCGCTTCAGGAACCAGGGACAAAGGACAAGTATTTAACAAAAGTTATGCTTACTGTTTTAATCACTCAGGAAGTAACAAGGACTATGGCAGTTATGAGCCAGGAACCATGGACAAAAACTGGTATTATGTGTCATGAAATCACAATTTAAGTAATCTAGAGACAATTTAAAGTATATGGGAGAATGTGCATAGGTTATATGCAAATACCACACCATTTTACATAAGGGACTTGAGCATCTGTGAATTTTGGTATACGCAAGGGGTCCCAGAACCAATCCCCCAAAGACACTGAGCGATGACTATATTTATGAAGTTAATATTGTTATATTACTTTATTGAACAAGTATTTGCTGAATGCCTACTGTGTGTCAGATGCAATGCTAAGCACTAGGTGAACACACACTGGTCCCCACCCTCCAAACAAGTAAACATACATTTATCATTGCAACTTGTAATTATTTAAGGGAAAGTAAATCAAGGCGATGTGAAAGACAAAAAGAACTTATGTTAGACCTACTGAAGAGGAAAGGCAACTTTGAAAAGGGACACAACCTTCAAGAAGAGAACAGGTGGCCAGGTGTGGTAGCTCACGTCTGTAATCCCAACACTCTGAGAGGCTGAGGTAGGTAGATCACCTGAGGTCAGGAATTCAAGACCAGTCTGGACCAGTCTGGCCAGCATGGAAACCCTGTCTCTACTAAAAATACATAAATTAGCTGGGCATGGTGGCTACATTGTTGCTGACATGTACTGTGTAGTTAGGCCTAGGATGGCTGCCTCTGTACTGAACATGGACAGATACTTTTTGTCATTATTCCCTAAACAACACAGTACAGTAACTATTTACACAGCCTTTACATTGCATCAGGTATTATAAGTTGGTTGAGAATCAAACAGTTTTTCCTCTGCTCTCACCCGACAACAATCTATACAGAAGACTTCTGTGACCAGATGCGTGGGGATTTCTCTCTACCAATAAGCAGGCCATCAACTCTGCAGCCAACACCAGCTGGGTATCTTCCCGTCCAATTCAATCCGGACACTAACTACCTGGAAACAGTGTCAGATTCCACAGGCTGAGGGCTCAGTCCCAGAAGACTACCCCTACTTCAGACACCAGTCACACAAGTTAGGGCCTCCAGAACTTCTCAATAATGGGCTTCAAGCTGCAGTTCCCAGGACCTCCTCTTCAGGCTTCATTAATTTGAACACTTACTTAGGTTTAACTGGTTTATTATAAAGGATATTACCAAGGATACAGATGAAGTGGTGCACAGGGTGAGGGATGGAGAGGGGATGCAGAGTTCTATGCCCTCCCCAGGCGTACCACCCTCCAGAAACTTCCATCTGTTAGGCTATCCAGAAGTTCTCTTGGGCGTTTTGTAGAGATTTCACTGGAGAGAGATGATTGAAACATGGCCAACTTCACAGTACTTGACTGGATAAAGAGTGTGATCTAATACTAGCAGACTGAGTGCAGAAACCCAGCAAGGCCCATCCAGATTCTCCTTGGCCTCTCTGTATTCCTTCCTCGCAGGTATGGGGCAGGACCCCTTCTGAAACAGGGGTCTTATAATCTACAATCAGACAAGATACGTCAGAGATTCTTTATGGCTAGCTGTAAGACAGAAAGGCAGGGGATGATTGGGCAAGAGACAGAGCTTCTGTTTTCTGAGGCCTGCTTCTGAGGCTTAGAGCACCCCAACATTCTAACAAGACTGTCTTTCACCTTTACTGCTCTAAAGCTGTTCCAAGGCCACTTCAGGAACCAGGGACAAAGGACAAATACTTTAACAAAAGTTATGCTTACTGTTTCAGTCACTTAGGAAGTAATAAGGACTATGGCAGTTGTGAGCCAGGAACCATGGCCAAACCGGCATTACAGTTCACGGTATCATAATAAGTCATCTAGAGATGATTTAAAGTATATGGGAGAATGTGCATAGATTACATGCAAGAACTACACCGTTTTATATAAGGAACTTGAGCATCTGTGAATTTTGGTATACGCAAGGGGTCCCGAAACCAATCCCCCAAAGACACTGAGCGATGACTATATTTATGAAGCTAATAAAGTATTGTTATATTACTTTATTGAACAAGTATTTGCTGAATGCCTACTGTGTGCCAGATGCCATGCTAAGCATTAGGTGAACATACACTGGTCCCCCCATCCAAACAAGTAAACATAACATTTATCATTGCAACTTGTAATTATTTGAGGGAAAGTAAATCAAGGTGATATGAGAGACAAAAAGAACAAAAAGAATGTTAGTTAGACTTACTGAAGAGGAAAGGTGACTTTGAAAAGGGACACAGCCTTCAAGAAGAGAACAGGTGGCCAGGTGTGGTGGCTCACGTCTGTAATCCCAGCAGCAGGCAGATCACCTGAGGTCAGGAATTCAAGACCAGTCTGGCCAACATGGAAACGCTGTCTCTACTAAAAATACATAAATTAGCTGGGCATGGTGGCACACACCTGTAATCCCAGCTACTTGGTAGGCTGAAGCAGGAGAATCCCTTGAACCCAGGAGGGAGAGGTTGCAGTGAGCCGAGACTGCACCACTGGACTCCAGCCTGGGTGACAGAGTGAGACTCCCATCTCAAAAACAAATTTAAGGCCGGGCTCGGTGGCTCAAGCCTGTAATCCCAGCACTTTGGGAGGCCGAGATGGGTGGATCACGAGGTCAGGAGATCGAGACCATCCTGGCTAACACGGTGAAACCCCGTCTCTACTAAAAAATACAAAAAACTAGCCGGGCGAGGTGGCGGGCGCCTGTAGTCCCAGCTACTCGGGAGGCTGAGGCAGGAGAATGGCGTAAACCCGGGAGGCGGAGCTTGCAGTGAGCTGAGATCCGGCCACTGCACTCCAGCCTGGGTGGCAGAGCTAGACTCCGTCTCAAAAAAAAAAAAAAAAAAAAAAAAAAA
>NW_016804648.1:111834-119381 GCF_001698545.2 Rhinopithecus bieti
AAAAAAAAAAAAAAAAAAGAAAACACAAACTTAAAAAACACAATAAAAAGCAGAGAACAGGGTGAGGGCGAGGAGGAAAGTATACCAGACAGAGGGTACCACAACACAATGGTCCTCAGAAAGTGCTTAGAAGGTTAGAGGAGAAGGAAATACCTGTCAGTGGAAAGTGTGTGTCTCGGAGGTTGGGAGAGTGGCAAGTGGTCAGGCTGGGGAGTAGGTGAGGTTTTACAGGGTCTTGCAGGTCCTGGTAAGGGATGGAGATTTCCTCTAAGTGCAATGGAAAGTCAATGAAGGGTTTTACCCAGGGGGTGACATGTTCCAGTCATTACTTAAGATCACTCCAGTTGCCATGTGGAGAACAGAATGGAGGCTGGGGAAGAGTGAACACTCAAAGGCTATTGCTTAATCCAGCCCAGAGGTGATGGACTACAAAGCTGACAGTGGAGATGGTGAAAAGTAACTGCATTCAAAATTTTTCCTGCCTCAGCTCCTGAGTAGCTGAGATTACAGGTGCCCACCACCACACCCGGCTAATTTTTGTATCTTTAGTAGAGACGGCGTTTTGCCATGTTGGCCAGGCTGGTCTCCACTCCTAGGGTGGAGACAACAGGACCACTGATGGACTGGATTTACGGAGTGAGGAGAGAGGGCTAGATTTTTCATCTATGCAATTTCATAGATGATGAGAAGAGGGTAGAACACACCTTTGGGAACCATCAGCACACAGATGGGTTAAATGACAGAGCGTGGAGAGAAAGGGTCCCAGGACTGAGTCCTAAGATACCTCAACACTTAGACATCAAGCAAGGGAGGAACGGGACCCAGGGAAGGACACTGTGAAGTAGTCCTTGATGTAGGAGGAAATATCACAAAGGAACATATGTCACGAAGAAAGGAAAGTTTCTAGAGTTTCTGTATTAACCACTGCTGAGAGATCAAAAAAGTTGAGGCCAGAAAAGCAACCTCTGGATATGACAAGATGGAGGGATCAGGTTTTTTTTTGTTTTGTTTTGTTTTGTTTTGTTTTTTTCAGACAGAGTCTTGCTCTGTTACCTAAGCTGGGGTACAGTGGCACAATTTGGTTTACTGCAACCTCTACCTCCCGAGTTCAAGTGATTTTCCTGCCTCAGCCTCCTGAGTAGCTGAGATTACAGGTGCCTACCACCACACCCGGCTAATTTTTGTATCTTTAGTAGAGACGGCGTTTTGCCATGTTGGCCAGGCTGGTCTCAAACTCCTGACCTCATGCGATTCGCCCATCTTGGCCTCCCAAATTGCTGGGATTATAGGTGTGAGCCACTGTGCCCCCTGGATCAGGTAATCTTAACATTCATTTCTGTCCACCAGTGAGGATGAAAGCCCAATAGAATGGTTGAGAGAATGAGGGGCTAATCAGCACTTTCAAGAAGTTTTGTTGGGATGGGAAGCAGAAATGGAGTAAGAGGTTGGCATGTGGCCAGGCGCAGTGGCTCACGCCTGTAATCCTAGCACTTTGAGAGGCCAAGCTGGGTGGATTGCCTGAGCTCAAGAGTTCGAGACCAGCCTGGGCAACATGGTAAAACCCCATCTCTACTAAAATTCCAAAAAGAAAAATTTAGCCGGGCGTGGCGGTGTGTACCTGTAGTCCCAGCTACTCGGGAGGCTGAGGCAGGAAAATTGCTTGAACCCAAGAGGCAGAGGTTGCAGTGAGGCAAGATGGTGCCACTGCACTCCAGCCTGGCAACAGAGCAAGACTCCATCTCAAAAAAGATGAATACACTAAAGCAGGATTGTATGCTCACAGGAAATGCTTTAGAAAATAGGGAAAAATTAGTAATGATGGCTTGTACTACAGTAAAATATATTAATAGTTTTCGAGGTTGCAGATGAAATCCCATCAGTAGGTTGCAAAATTAATTCAGTGGGTCAACTTATATTTCTTTTTTTTAGACAGAGTCTTGCTCTGTCACTCTGGCAGGAGTGCACTGGCTGGATCTCAGCTCATTGCAGCCTCCTGGGATCAAGCGATCCTCCCATCTCAGCCTCGTAAGTAGCTGAGACTTCCGGCGTGCACCACCACACCCAGCTAACTTTTTAATTTTTTGCAGAGACAGGGTCTCCCTATGTTGCCCAGGCTGGTCTCCACCTCCCACGCTCAAGTGATCCTCCTGCCTAAGCTTCCCAAAGTGCTGGCATTACTGATATGAGCCACCAGGCTTGGCCCCTTCATTTTAATTAAAAAATAGACAATATGAGAGTGTACTCCATATATTATTGTTTCATGAGCCTTTCATTTCAGTTACACAGACATATTGTGTTAAGTCAAAAAAAAAAAAAAAATCAAAAGGAGTCAGGTGAGGTGGCTCACGCCTGCAATCCCAGCACTTTGGGAGTACAAGGCAGGAGGATCACTTGAGCTTAGGATCACTTGAGACGAGCCTGGGCTGTAGTGAGACACTCTGTCTACAAAAACTTTTTTAAAAAAAATTAACAGTGAGTGATGGTGTGGGCCTGTAGTCCCAGCTACTGGAGAGGCTGAAGCAGGATTGCTTGAGTCCAGAAGGTCCAGGCTGCAGTGAACCATGATTACACCACTGCACTCTCACCTGGGGAACACAGCAAGACTCTGTTTCTTGAGAAAAAAATTAATTAAATAAAAATATAAACATCTGAAATGCCATAGTACATATAACCATTAAACATGAGGCAAGAGAACGTACAGGAAACTGTATCAATCAGTTCACAGAGAACACAAGAGAGGTAATACCTACAAGTTAGTATCAATCATATAAAGCCCACATTCAGAGTAGATGCAAAAACTTCCATTTGCACTAGGCGCAAGGAGCAACCATGGAAAAGACCACGTGGAGTTAAATTGTCAGAAAACCTTTTACCCTCGCCTGCACACACCCCCACACTCCGTGCTGTTTCTCAGGTCCCAGTCCTGGCTCACATCCTTCCCTTCTCCACCCAAAAACTCACCGTTTCCCTCACAGTGTTGACTGCTCCCATCAAACCCTGAGGGCAGCTCTTCTGAGTACGGGCTCCCCAGGGCCCAGGTGAGGCAAGCAGAGCTCTACCCGGCCCTGATTCGTCTCTTCTCCAGCTACTTTCAGGGCAGACAGACTCAGGCCTTTATAGCCTTCTAAGTCCCGGCTGGGATAACAGGCTGGGCTCCACACCCGCACTGTGACCCAAAGATGCTGGTAAATGAATGAGAGAAGGAGGGGGCACATTGAAAAGCAGCCGGACACGGAGGTGCTCGGCCCCGCACCCCAGACACAGGGTGTGGAGGGGAAGCGCAAGTTCGGAGGGGCATAGCTTGAGTCCCGTTCGTCCCCGTCCCCACCCCGGGGCCCTCCCGGACAGGGCCGGCCCTCACTCCCTTACGACGGTCGCCCAGTCCCCAAGGCTCTCGGATCTCAGCGGTCCAACCGTTAGGCTCCTCGTCCCAAAAGGGACGCGCCCGAGGAGACTTACACTTCCATGACGTCCAGACTTGTCGCCTCTGGCTGCCAGCAGACAAGGAACTTCACACTCTACAGCTGTCCCCGCCGCCGCCCACGGCGCCAAGGTGCCAGCTCCGCACGCCAAGGTGCTCGCCAGGAGCGCCGCGCAGCATGCCGGGACCTTGGCGGACTCGCAACCTGGCGCCGCGGGTTCCCCATTCTCGGCGGGACGGATAGGGGAGTGCTCCAGTATCCTTCGCCCAGGACGACTTCAGATTGCTAAGCGTTTGCGGACAGGATTCTCTCGTGTTTTCTATTATTTGTTTGCTTGTTTGTTTGTTTTTGTTTTGAGACGGAGTCTTGCTCTGTCGGCTGGTGGGAGTGCAGTGGCGCGATCTCGCGTCACTGCAGCCTCTGCCTCCGCTGCCTCAGCCTCCCAAGTAGCTGGGATTACAGGCACCCGCCACCAGCTAATTTTTGTATTTTTTAGTAGAGACGGTGTTTCACCATCTTGGCCAGACTGCTCTTGACCTCGTGATCCACCTGCCCCAGCCTCCCAAAGTCATGGGATTACAGGATAAGCCACTGGGCCCGGCCACTTGGCTAATTTTTTTTTCTTCTTCTTCTTTTCTTTTTGAGACGGAGTCTCGCTTTGTCGCCCAGGCTGGAGTGCAGTGGTGTGATCTCGGCTCACTGCAAGCTCCGCCTCCCAGGTTCACGCCATTCTCCTGCCTCAGCCTCCCGAGTAGCTAAGACTACAGGGGCTCACCACCACGCCTGGCTTTTTTTTTTTTTTTTTTTTTTTTTTTTTTTAATAGAGACGTTGTTTCACCGTATTAGCCAGGATGGTCTCGATCTCTTGACCTCGTGATCTGCCCGCCTCGGGCTCCCAAAGTGCTGGGATTACAGGTGTGAGCCACCACGTCCGTTCCCACCTGGCTAATTTTCTAGAAAAAAAAAATTATTGTCGAAAGGGTCAGCTAGAATTTTTTTTTTTTCTGTAAAGATGGGAGAGTCTGTATGTTGCACAAGCTGGTCTTGAACTCCTAGCCTCAAGTGATGCTCGCACCTCCACCTCCCAAAGTGCTGGGATTACAGGTGTGAGCCACCACAATGGCCTCTGTTCCCTACTTTGTAAATAATAAATGTGTCTGATAATCCTTATAATGTGCCTGGCACTTTCTTAATTACTGTGGCAATAAAACCATGACTCTATGAAGTAGATTCCATTATTATTGACATTTTACAATTGAAGAAACTGAGGCAGACTTGGAGAGATTATGATTTACCAAAAGTCACTCCTCTAGGAACTTGTCCAGTGGGTATTGAACCCCAGTGATTCTGAAGAAATACAAGGGATGCATTAACTAGAGACTGATGAGTAGATGAATAAAATGTGCTACATTTGTACAATGTAAAACTACTTAAAAATAAAAAGGAGGCCAGGCTTGGTCCCAATACTTTGGGAGGCGGAGGCAGAATGACTTCTTGAGACCAGGAGTTCCAGACCAGCCTGGGCAACATAGCCAGACCCCCTCTCTACGAAAAGTTAGCCCGGTGTGTGGTGGTGAGCACCGGTAGTCTCAGCTACTGGGGAAGCTGAGGCAGGAGAATCACTTAAGTCGGGAGGTCAAGGCTGCCTCTATGATCACACCACTGCACTCCAGCTATGATCACACCACTGCACTCCAGCCTACAGAGTGAGAGACCTTGTTGCAAAAAATGCATATAACATATAGATAGATCAATAAATAACATGCTACAACATGGATAACCTCCCAAAACATGATGCTATTAATGAGTGAAAGACGCCAGACACAAAATAATACATATCACCTGGCCGGATGGCTCATGCCTGTAATGTCAGCACTTCAGGAGGCTGAGGTGGGTGGATCACCTGAGATCAGGAGTTCAAGACCAGCCTGGCCAACATGGTGAAACGCTGTCTCTATTGAAAATACAAAAATTGCCAGGCACAGTGGCTCACGCTTGTAATCCCAGCACTTTGGGAGGCCAAGGCAGGCAGATCACAAGATCAGGAGTTCGAGACCAGCTTGGCCAACATAGTGAAACCCCGTCTCTGCTAAAAATACAAAAAGTAGCCAGGCATGGTGGCAGGTGTCTGTAATCCTAGATACTCAGGAGGCTGAGGCAGGAAAATTGCTTGAACCCGGGAGGCGGAGGTTGTGATGAGCCGAGATCACGCCACTGCACTGCAGCCTGGGTGACAGAGCAAGACTCCTCAAAAAAAAACAAAAAACATACGTATGATTCACTTTATATAGAATGTCCAAGAAGAGGCCAATCTACAGATACAGAAAGAAGGCTAGGAGAGCGGTTAGGGGCAGGGATGGGCAGTGACTACTAATAGATACGGAGTTTCTCTTTGGGAAACAAAAATATCCTAAAAGTATTATGGATGGTAATGGTGGTTTCACAACCATGTGAATACACTGAAAACATTGAGTTGCACACTTTAAATGGCAAATTGTATGGCATATGAATCCTGCATTAATAAAGCTGTTAAACATTTTTTACTCTGCTGAGCATGGTAACCCACCTGTTATCCCAGCACTTTGGAAGATGAAGGCAGGTGGATCACTTGAGCCGGTTTGAGACCAGCCTGGGCCACGTGGCAAAACCTCATCTTTACCAAAAAAAAAAAAAAAAAAAAGAAATTAACCAGCAGTGGTGGCTCACACCTGTAATCCCAGCTACTCAGGAGGCTGAGGAAGGAGAATCGCCCAAACCCGGGAGGAGGAGGTTGCAGATCGCACCACTGCACTCCAGCCTGGGTGAAAGAGCAAGACTCCATCAGAAAACAACAACAACAACAACAAAAAGTACATAAAATGCCACCCAGGCCAGCTGGCCTGATTAGTGTGGAGAATTCCCTGTACCTTTGTTGAGAAGATCGGGCCCCACAAAGAAATGCTAAAGATGCTCCTTGTGTTATTCACTCAACAAATATGTGGCCATGGCCCATCGGGGGCTGATGATACAAATGTGACTAATACATACCCTCTGCACTGGCTAGCTGACAGCCTAGTCGGGGAACCAGCTCTGGACATAAATAACTACAATGCATTGTGTTTCAACGGGATGGGGCAGAGGAGGGAATGACTAATGAGGTGGAGACGCGTCCCAAAGCCACGGGCCTTTGAAGTGGGTGAGGGGAAAAGCACACAAGGTCTAGGAATTGGGTGCAGGTTTCAGTGGAGAAGAACAGTGCCTCTGACAGCCCCCATGATAAAACGGCTCAGGTGTGACTTAGAGTAGGGAGTTAGCTGGGTGTTCAAATGGTACCCACTAGGCTGGGTGCGGTGGCTCACGCTTGTCATCCCATCATTTTAGAAGGCCGAGGTGTTCGGAAGGGTGGATCACTTGAGTCCAGGAGTTCAAGACCAGTCTGGCCAACATGGTGAAACCCTGTCTCTACTAAAAATACAGAAATTAGCCAGGCATGGTGGCGGGCACCCATAATCCCAGCTACTCAGGAGACTGAGGTAGGAGAACGACTTGAGCCCGGGAAGCAAAGGTTGCAGCGAGCAAAGTAAAAGTTCTTTTTACTGTCTGCACCTCTGGCCCTGGATAGTAGCTGATCGCCATGACAATTAAGGGAATGGGCCTTGAGACGAAAAGCAAAGATTATCCTGGATTTTCTAGATGGTATCAACTTAATCACAGGGGTCATTAAAAGCATAGAATCATTCTTAGCTAATGTCAGAACCCAAGGGAGGTGTGGCTAGGGAAGAATGGTCTGAGAGATGCAATGTTCCTGCCTTTGATGGCAGAGGAAGGGACCAAGAGCCAACGAGTATAGGTAACCACTAGAAGTTGGAAAAAGCAAAAAAACAGATTCTCCTCTGAAGCTTCCAGAAAGGACTGCAGCCCTACCAACACCTTGATTTTAGCCAGTGAGACTCATGTAGGACTTCTGTATTAGTCCATTCTCACACTTCTATAAAGAAATACCTAAGGCCAGTCGCAGTGGCTCATATCTGTAATCCCAGCATGTTGGGAGGCCAAGGCGGGCAGATCACGACGTCAAGAGTTTAAGACCAGCGTGGCTAACATGGTGAAACCCCGTCTCTACTTTAAAAAAAAAAAAAAAAAAAA
>NW_016804648.1:122366-125282 GCF_001698545.2 Rhinopithecus bieti
TTTTTTTTTTTTTTTTTAAGGCAGGGTCTCACTAAAAGGGGCTAGAATGCAGTGGCATGATCCTAGCTCACTGTAACCTTGAACACCTGGGCTCAAGTGATCCGCCTGCCTCAGCATCATGAGTAAATGGGACTTCAGGTGTATGCCGCCACATCCAGCTAATTTTTTTAGTTTTAATTTTTTAGAAAGAGTCTCGCTATGTTTCCCAGGTTGGTCTCAAACTCCTGGCCTCAATCTCTCCTCCTGCATTTGCCTTCTAAGCGCTGGGATTACAGGCATGGGCCACTGTGCCCAGCCTAAACGTAACTTTTATTATTCAACCTCTGCCTCCTGGGTTCAAGTGATTCTCCTGCCTCAGCCTCCTGAGTAGCTGGTGTTACAAGTGTGCACCACCACGCCCGGCTAATTTTTGTATTTTTAGTAGAGTTGGGGTTTCACCCCGTCATGCTGGTCTCAAACTCCTGACCTCAGGTGCTGCCCGCCTCGGCCTTCCAAAATGCTGGGATTACAGGCGTGAGCCACCGCACCCGCCACTAAACATAACTTTTATATGCGCTGGGAAACCAAAAAATGTGTGTAACTCACTTGATTGTGACATTCACTTTATTGTAGTTGTCTGAAACTGCATCTGCAATGTATTTGAGGTATGTCTGTACACAATAATATTTCTTTATTTTTATTTATTTATTTATTTTGAGATGGCCTCTGTCACCAAGGCTGGAGTCAGTGGTGGCGTGATCTCGGCTCACTGCAACCTCCGCCTCCCGGGTTCAAACGATTTTCCTGCCTCAACCTCCCGAGTAGCTGGCGCTACAGGCGCGGGCCACCACACCCAGTTTATTTTTTGTATTTTTAGTAGAGACTGAGTTTCACCGTGTTAGCCAAGATGGTCTTGATCTCTTGATCTCATGATCCGCCCACCTCGGCCTCCTAAAGTGATGGGATTACAGGCGTGAGCCACCGCGCCTGGCCTAAAATAGCATTTCTATTTTTTCTTTTCTTTTTTTTTTTAATTTTATTTTTTTTAATGGAGACAGAGTCTCATTTACTGTCCAGGCTGGTCTCAAACTCCCGGCCTCAAGTG
The DNA here is from genome assembly GCF_001698545.2 of Rhinopithecus bieti. Taxonomy (NCBI): domain Eukaryota; kingdom Metazoa; phylum Chordata; class Mammalia; order Primates; family Cercopithecidae; genus Rhinopithecus; species Rhinopithecus bieti. The sequence goes on from NW_016804648.1 coordinate 123,451, forward strand.
ATTCTTCTGCCTTGGCTTCTCAAAGTGTTGGGATTACAGGCATGAGCCACTGCACCTGGCCGGCATTTCTATACAATAACAATCATTCATTAAAATATTGTGAAAATAAGGCTGGGCATGGTGGCTCATGCCAGTAATAGCAGCACTTTGGGAGGCTGAGGCTTGTGGATCACTTCAGTTCAGTAGTTCAAGACCAGCCTGGCCAACATGGTGAAACCCGTTTCTACTAAAAATATAAAAATTGGCTAACTGTGGTGGTGCACACCTGTAATCCCAGCTACTCAGAAGGTTGAGGCAGGGGAATCACTTGAACCTGGGAGGTGGAGGTTGCAGTAAGCTGAGATTGTGCCAGCACACTCCAACCTGGGCAACAGAGTGAGACTCCGTCTCAAAAAAAAAAAAAAAAAGAAAGAAAACACAGGTGAAATAAAGATATTTTCAGACATACAAAGGCTGAGAGGATTCATCACCAACAGAACTGCACTACACAAAATATTAAATACCTTTTTCACACAGGAGGAAAAGGATAACAAATGAAAATCTGAATTGACAGAAAGGAATAAAGAGCATAGGAAATGGAAAGTACATAGGACAATATATAAGACTTTTATTACTATTTAACTCTCTGTAAGTATAATTCACTGTTTAAACAAATATAGCAATAAACTAGAAAGAGAAGGAAACTTCCTCAACCTGATTATGGGCAAGTATGGAAACCCCAAAGTAGAGGATTAAACTGTGTCCCCAGAAATATACATTCAAGTCCTAACTTACAGTACCTGTAAATCTGGTCTTATTTGGAAATAGGGTCTTTTCAGATGTAATCAAGTTAAAACAAGATCATTCTGGATTAGCATGGACTCTAAATCTAACGGTTGATATATTTATAAGAGAAAAGAAAGGGAGTGTTAGTCCATTCTCACATTACCGGCTGGGCGCGGTGGCTCACGCCTGTAATCCCAGCACTTTGGGAGGCCGGGGCGGGTGGATCACAAGGTCAGGAGTTCAAGACCAGCCTAGCCAACATGGTGAAAACCCGTCTCTACTAAAACTATAAAAATTAGCTAGGCGCAGTGGCAGGCACCTGTAATCACAGCTGCTCGGGAGGCTGAGGCAGGAGAATCGTTTGAACCCTGGTAGCATAGGTTGCAGTGAGCCAAGATCGCGCCACTGCTCTCCAGTCTGGGTGACAGAGTGAGACTCCGTCTAAAAAACTACCTGAGACTAGGTAATTTACAAAGAAAAGACGTTTAATTGACTCACAGTTCCACAAGCTGTACGGAAGTCATGGCTGCGGAGACCTCAGGAAATTTACAATCTTGGTGGAAGGGCGAAGGGGAAGCAAGCATGTATTCACATGGCGGCAAGAGAGAGAGCCAGTAAAGGGGAAGTGCTACACACTTTAAAAAAACCAGATCTCGGCTGGGCGCGGTGGCTCACGCCTGTAATCTCAGCACTTTGGGAGGCCGAGGCAGGCGAATCACGAGGTCAGGAGACCGAGACCATCCTGGCTAACATGGTGAAACCCCGTCTCTACTAAATATACCAAAAATGAGCCGGGTGTGGCGGCAGGTGCCTGTAGTCCCAACTACTCGGGAGGCTGAGGCAGGAAAATGGCGCGAACCCAGGAGGCAGAGGTTGCAGTGAGCCGAGATCGTGCCACTGCACTCCAGCCTGGGTGACAGCGAGACTCCGTCTCAAAACAAAACAAAACAAAACAAAACAAAAAAACAGATCTCATGAGAACTTACTCACTATCATGAGAACAATAAGGGAAAAATCTGCCTCTATGATGCAATCACTTCCTTACTGAATTTTTTTTTTTTTTTTTT
>NW_016804648.1:125521-146933 GCF_001698545.2 Rhinopithecus bieti
AAGTAGAGACGGGGGTCTCACCGTGTTAGCCAGGGTGGTCTCGATCTCCTGACCTTCTGATCTGCCCGCCTCAGCCTCCCAAGGTACTGGGATTACAGGCGTGAGCCACCGCGCCCAGCTGCAATGACTTCCCACCATGTCTCTCCCCCAACACTGGGGATTACAATACAACATTAGATTTGGGTGGGGACACAGAGCCAAACGATATCAGAGGGAGATTTGGATACAGAGACACAGAGGAGACCCAGGGAGAAGGACATGAGAAAATGGAGGTACAAATCACAGTGATGCAGCTACAAGCCTAAGAATGCCAAAAATACAAAAAAAATTATCTGGGCATGGTGGCAGGCACCTGTGAACCCAGCTACTGGGGAGACTGAGGCTGAAGAATCACTTGAACCCGGCAGGCAGAGGTTGTAGAGAGCCAAAATCACACCATTGCACTCCAGTCTGGGCAACAAGAGCAAAACTCTGTCTCCAAAAAAAAAAAAAGAAAAGAAAAGAAAAAAAAGAATTTTATAGCATCAAAAAAGAATAACATACTGAGGCCAGGCGCAGTGGCTCACACCTGTAATCCCAGCACTTTGGGAGGCTAAGGCGGGTGGATCATGAGGTCAGGAATTCGAGACCAGCCTGGCCAACATGGTGAAACCCCCATCTGTATTAAAGATACAAAAATTAGCTGGGCACAGTGGTGGGTGCCTGTAATCCCAGCCACTCAGGAGGCTGAGGCAGGAGGATTGCTTGAACCCAGGAGGCAGAGGTTGCAGTGAGCCGAGATCATGCCATTGCCCTCCAGCCTGGACGACAAGAGCAAAACTCCATCTCAAAAAAAAAAGAAGAAAGTATAACATACTGAAAAGAAAATTTAGCCGAGACGGTACAAGAGTTATTCACAGAAAACTACAAAACATTATTGAATGAAACTAAGGAGGCTGAGCGCGGTGGCTCACGCCTGTAATCCCAGTCCTTTGGGAGGCCAAGGTGGGCAGATCACCAAGTCAGGAGATCGAGACCATCCTGCCTAACACGGTGAAACCCTGTCTCAACTAAAAATTCAAAAATTAGCCGGGCAAGGTGGTAGGTGCCTGTAGTCCCAGCTACACGGGAGGCTGAGGCAGGAGAATGGCGTGAAGCTGGGAGGCAGAGCTTGCAGTAAACTGAAATGACGCCACTGCACTTCAGCCTGGGCAACAGAGTGAGAGTCCGTCTCAAAAAAAAAAAAAAAAAAAAAAAACTAAGGAATGCAGAAACACATGGAAAGCCATTCCACATTCATGAATTGAATGAAAGATGTAATATTGTTGACCAGGCCTGGTGGCTCATGCCTGTAATCCCAGCACTTTGGGAGGCCGAGGCGGGCGGATCACAAGGTCAGGAGATCAAGACCATCCTGGCTAACACAGTGAAACCCCGTCTCTACTAAAAAAAAATACAAAAAAATTAGCCTGGCGTGGTGGTGGGCGCCTGTAGTTCCAGCTACTCAGGAGGCTGAGGGAGGAGAATGGCATGAACCCGGGAGGCGGAGCTTGCAGCGAGCCAACATCGCACTACTGTACTCCAGCCTGGGCAACAGAGTGAGACTCCATCTCAAAAAAAAAAAAAAAAAAAAAAAAAAAAAAGATGTAATATTGTTAAAATATAAATACTCTCCAAATTAATCTACAGATTATCCAAATTAATCTACAGATTCGACACAATCCCTATCAAGATTTCAGCTGCCATTTTTGCAAAATTTGACAAGCTGAGTATTAAATTTATATGGGAATGCAAGGGACCCTGAATGGCCAAAACAATCTCAAAAGTAGTCAAGATCATACAGTACTGGCATTAGGATATAGACATAGATTAATGGAGTAGAATTTAATATCGAGAAATAAAACCTGCTGGGCATAGTGGCTCACGCCTGTAATCCCAGCACTTTGGGAGGCCCAGGTGGGTGGATCACTTGAGGTTGGGAGTTCAAGATCAGCCTGATCAACATGGAGAAACCCCATCTCTACTAAAAATACAAAATTAGCCAGGTGTAGTGGCGCATACCTGTTATCCCAGCTACTCGGGAGGCTGAGGCAGGAGAATCGCTTGAACCTGGGAAGCAGAGATCTCAGTGAGCCAAGATCATGCCATTGCACTCCAGCCTGGCAACAAGAGTGAAACTCCATCTCAAAAAAAAAAAAAAAAAAGAAAAGAAAAAAAGAAAGAGAAATAAAACCTTACTTTTAGGTCAACTGATTTTTTACAAGAATGTCAAGACAATCTGATGGGGACATTTGAAAAGACAACCTAATATAAAAATGAGAAAAGAATTCGAACAGATATTTCTGCAAAGAAGATATACAAATAGTCAATAGACATTTGAAGAGATGCTCAGCATTATTATTCACTAAGGATGTGAATTTGATTCACATGGATGTGAATCAAATCCATGACCACAATTTGTCTCTTCAGCAAATACTGCAACGGTAACTACATATCCACATGCAAAAGAATCATTTGCACCCCCACCTCACCCCATATAGAAAAATTAACTCAAATTGAACCATAGACTTAAATTTAAGAGCTGAAATTACAAAACTCTTTGAAGAAAACAAGAGCAAATCTTTATGACCTTGGGCTAGGTAATGTTTTTTAAGATATGACACCAAAAGTACAAAAAAACAAAATAAAAAAATAAATATGTCGGAATTCATCAAAATCAAAACATTTTTGTTGCAAATGATGCAACCAAGAAAGTGAAAAGACAATCCACAGCATGGAAGAAAATAGTTTTAGACTGCTAATAGCTGTGGAGTTATTTTATGGAAATTTTTTTTTCTTTTTTTCTTTTGAGATGGAGTCTCACCCTGTCACCCAGCCTGGAGTGCAATGGTGTGATCTCAGCTAACTGCAACCTCTGTGTCCCAGATTCAAGCAATTCTCCTGCCTCAGCTTCCCAAGTAGCTGGGATTACAGGTGTGTGCCACCATGCCCCACTAATTTTTTGCATCTTTTTTTTTTTTTTCCGAGGCATCAGCCACGCACTTGGCCAATTGTTTTGTATCTTTAGTAGAGACAAGGTTTCACCATGTTGGCCAGGCTGGTCTCAAACTCCTGACCTTGTGATCTGCCCACCTTGGCCTCCCAAAGTGCTGGGATTACAGGCATGAGCCACCATGCCCCACCTATGAAAATGTTTTTAAATTATGTTGTGGCAATGGTTGCATAACTTTTGAGTGTACTAATCACTGAATTGTGCATTGTAAATGTGTGAATTTTATGCTATATGAATTATATCTCAATAAGGCTATTTTTAAACAATCAACACAACTCCTTTATTAAACTAAAAAAGAAAACCATTAGATTCAGAATATCTCTCAATAGATTCAGAGAAGTGTTTGACAGGATCAATTCAGCAAATTAGGAATAGAAGGGAACTTCCTCAAACTGATAAAGGACACCATCAAACAACCTACAAGTAACGACATGCTTGATGGTGAAAGACTAAATGCTTTCCCCTAAAGATCAAGTCAAGACAGGAATGTCCACTGCCGTCACTTCTATTCAGTACTGTACAAGATATTCTCTCTTTTTTCGTACAAAATAGTCTAGCCAGTGCAAAGAGGTTTTTATTTTTTATTATTTTTTTTCAGACAGAATCTTGCTCTGTCACCCAGGCTGGAGTGCAGTGGTGCAATCTTGGCTCACTGCAGCCTCTACCACCCGGGTTCAAGAGATTCTCCTGCCTCAGCCTCCTGAGTAGCTGGGATTGCAGGCATCCGTGACCATGCCCAGCTAATTTTTGTGTTTTTAGTGGAGACAGGGTTTCATCATGTTGGTCAGGCAGGTCTCAAACTCCTGACTTCATGATCCGCCCGCCTTGGCCTCCCAAAATTCTGGGATTACAGGTGTGAGCCACCATGCCCGGTCAGCTTTTTTTTTTTTTTTTTTTTTGAGACAGAGTTTCGCTCAGTTGCCCAGGCTGGAGTGCAATGGTGCTATCTCAACTCACCGCAAACTCCGCCTCCTGGGTTCAAGCAATTCTCCTGCCTCAGCCTCCTGAGTAGCTGGGATTACAAGCATGCGCCACCATGCTCAGCTAATTTTGTATTTTTAGTAGAGATGGGGTTTCTCCATGTTGGTCAGGCTGGTCTCAAACTCTCGATCACCTCAGGTGATCCGCCCACCTCGGCCTCCCAAAGTGCTGAGATTACAGGCGTGAGCCACCACCCCTGGCCAAACTCCCTCAGCTTTTGTTTATCTTGAATGTCTTAATATCTCCCTCCCCTTTTTTTTTTTTTTCGAGACAGAGTCTCCCTCTGTCACCCAGGCTGGAGTACATTGGCACAGTCTTGGCTCGCTGCAACCTCTGCCTCCCAGGTTCAAGCAATTCTTCTGCCTCAGCCTCCCGAGTAGCTGGGATTACAGGCATGTGCCATCACACCTGGCTAATTTTTATATTTTTAGTAGAGACAGGATTTCACCATGTTGGTCAGGCTGGTCTCAAACTCCTGACCTCGTGATTTGCCCGCCTTGGCCTCCCATTTTGGAGATAGAGTCTCACTCTGTCACCCAGGCTGGAGTACAGTGGCACAGTCTTGGCTCGCTGCAACCTCTGCCTCCCAGGTTCAAGCAATTCTTCTGCCTCAGCCTCCCGAGTAGCTGGGATTACAGGCATGTGCCATCACACCTGGCTAATTTTTATATTTTTAGTAGAGACAGGATTTCACCATGTTGGTCAGGCTGGTCTCAAACTCCTGACCTCGTGATTTGCCCGCCTTGGCCTCCCAAAGTGCTGGGATTACAGGCGTGAACCACCACACCTGGCCACTCCCTCACTTTTGAAGGATAGTTTTGCTGGATATAAGATACTTAGTTGACAGCTTTTTCTTTTACCACTTCACTGTGTTAACTTTTTTATCTCTATAGCTTCTGATGAGAAATCTGCTGATTTTCATCTTATTGAGGATTCCTTGCATGTGGAGTTGCTTCTCTCATGCTCTTTTCAAGGTTCTCTCCTTGGCTTTCAAAACTTTAATTATAATGTGCCTCACTATGGGTCTCTGAGTTCATCTTACTTGGAGTTCATTGAACTTCTTGGATTTTTTATATTTATGTCTTTTGTCAAATTTGGGAAGTTTTCAGCTATCATTTCTTCAAATATTCTCTTAGCACCCACCCCCCTTCTCCTTCGGAACTTTCACCATGCATACTTTGGTGCACATGATGGTTTCCCACAGGTCTCTCAGGCTCTATTCACTTTTCCTCAAGCTTTTTTCTTTCTATTCCTCAGACTCAATAATTTCCATAGTCCTTTCTTCAAATTTGCTCATTCTTTTTTTGTATTAGGCCATTCTTTGTGTTTCTATAAAGGAATACCTAAGACTGCATAATTCACAAAGAAAAGAGGTTTCATTGGCTCATGGTTCTGCAGGCTTTGTGGGAAGCATGGTGCTGGCATCTGCTTCTGGTGAGGCCTCAGGAAGATTACTTACAATCATGGTGGAAGGTGATAGAGAGCCAGCCCATCACACAGCAAGAGCAGGAGCAAGAGAGAGAGGAAGGAGGTGCCACACACTTTTCAACAACCAGATCCCACAATAACTCACTCACTATTGCAAGGGGAACACCAAGCCATTTGTAAGGGGTCTGTCCTCGTGACCAAAACACCTCCCACCAGGGCCCACCTCCAACATTGGGATTACATTTAAATATGAGGTCTGGGAGGACAGGCATTCAAACTATATCATTGATTCTGCCCATTTTTCATTTTATTTGTTATACTTTTTAGTTGCAAAATTTGTTCTTAGTTTCTTTTCAGGTTTTCTATCTCTTTATTGATATTTCCTTTTTTTTTTTTTTTTTTTAGACAGAGTCTGCTCTGTCACCCAGGCTGAAGTGCAGTGGCACGATCTTGGCTCACTGCAACCTCCACCTCCTGGGTTCGTGCCATTCTCCTGCCTCAGCCTCCCGAGTAGCTGGAACTAGAGGCACCCGCCACTGTGCCAGGCTAATTTCTTGTATTTTTAGTAGAGACGGGATTTCACCATGTTAGCCAGGATGGTCTCCATCTCCTGACCACGTGATCCACCCGCCTCAGCCTCCCAAAGTGCTGGGATTTCAGGTGTGAGCCACAGCGCCCGGGCTTTTTTTTTTTTTAATTGCCTGGGCTGGAATGCAGTGGTGTGATCTTGGCTCACGGCAACCTCCACCTCCTGGGTTCAAGTGATTATCCTGCCTTAGCCTCTCAAGTAGCTGGGATTACAGGCATGCACCACAACACTTGGCTAATTTTTGTATTTTTATTTTTGTTTTTTTTTTAAGAAAAGTTTTATTAATGTGTCAATATTTCAGCAAAGTTATCAACGGGTTGAAAACACAAACACACTATTACAGGCTTTAAAGTAACAAACGAGTTTTATACAACTGAAATATTACACATACTTATGGCATTTATTGAATGACTAACAGACTCACAAAATAAATTTTTTGTTTGTTTGTTTGTTTGAGACGGAGTCTCGCTCTGTTGCCCAGGCTGGAGTGCAGTGGCATGATCTCGGCTCACTGCAACCTCCGCCTTCTGGGTTCACACCATTCTCCTGCCTCAGCCTCCCGAGTAGCTGGGACTACAGGCGCCTGCCACCACGCCCAGCTAATTTTGTGTATTTTTAGTAGAGACGGGGTTTCACCGTGTTAGCCAGGTGGGTCTCAGTCTCCTGACCTCATGATCCACTCTCCTCGGCCTCCCAAAGTGCTGGGATTACAGGCGTGAGCCACCACGCCCAGTCAGACCCATAAAAGAAATTAAATCTGAAAAACGAAATCCAGTATTAGCACCTGCAATATCTCTGACAGTGAAATTTTTAATGGTTTCCCTCTCCTAATGTATTTTTAAACTTGCTCCCAAATACAGTGCTCTCAAACCCCAAGGATGAACGCAAAGGCATAAGCAGCCCTGATCCTAGAAATGTACAGCCAAAAGCAGAGCTACAAATAGGGACTCAGATTTGAGAGTTTTACTTAGAAGTAACTTACTGTACTTGAGCCAATCATAATGTGCACTGAATACTGTATATGAGAAAATTCTGTGAGTCATAAGGTTTGCATAGGGATAGTTAAAAATTAGTAATATACAGTATTATTCCTATCAAGTTTTTTTCTCATAAGCTATATTTATAGGAAAACTGTAATTAAAATATTTATTATGATGATTTTTTTGTTTTTGAGACAGAGTCTAGCTCTGTTGCCCAGGCTGCCACCACGCCCAGCCTAAAATATTTTTTATACCTGCTTATTCCATATCCAGGGACACAACAGGAACATCTATGTGTTTGATGGTTTGGCATCCACTTTATTGTGCTTACTGATTTTTGTGATAAGCAACACACATCACATCTTCACAACATTCAAGGTAATGCAACAATGATATAAAATTCTCCAAAGAAATAACTGGAAATTGCATTAAATACTGCTTTAATGAGGAATAATTGCTATAATAAAACAAATAACATTATACATTATTTTTTCAATGAGCTTCAGTTTGAAGAACTGAATAGTAGAAACAGATCTTAAGATTTGAGTCATGGTAAAACCGGTAAATCTTTGAAATCTAGGAGGTGCATTAGCACAACCACAGCCACAACCAACCCTTGCCAAAATCCTGGAGAAAAGCATTTTATTAATTTAGGGGAACAAGATGGAACACTGGTGAAGATACAACTTGTTGAGGTCTAAAGCTACCTAAGAAGCTGCCCCAGGGAATGAAGAGAACCAATGGTATGTACTGGTGGCAGATAATAAGCTTTGCACTGGGCTGACCAGCTGCGTTTTATTAAATGGCCTTGAATAAAAAAAGTGAAATGCTTCATTGTGTTTTCTCAGAAACTAGTCAAAAGATTACAGAATCCTACACAATTTAGAGACACAAAGTGGATGCTGAGAGACTAGAGGTCACTCCAGGTGTGGAACGCTACAAAGTAAGTCCTTGGAGTAAATGGCACCGTGGATCTAGCGGCAGATAGAAAGGAATGATGCTCTGGAGAGGAGGTAGGGACACTCTGTGGTCGGCCAATGGATACATGAGGGGCCCGGCTGGAAGTGGGATATTTAATTCTATGGTTTATCTTCTGTGGCTCATGCCTCTGTCTTCATAAATGGTAATTTCAATAACTCGCAGTCCTCACTCAGTGGGGTCTGTCAGGAGGAGGCCTTGTGGAACATAGATCTTCTCATTCTGCTCTTGAATGTGTTTGGAGACTTTCTTCAGAACCTTCTCATAATGAGTTTCCATGCATAGGAAGATGGTATATGCTGTTAAACAAGCCAAAGAACCTTTGAGATATGATTGGCTGCCAAGCTTCTCTGCTTCTGCATAAAGGTTATTTAGAGTTCGAACTATTTCTTCAAACTGCTGCCTATCAATCCAGTTCTCCAGCTCCGTGGGGAGCTCGGTCTGGATCTGGCAGTGTGTGCCACTGCTGCAATCTCGCTGAATGAACACCTTTCTGGACACTGGTGCCTGCTGTGGCTTCATGGCAAGGACAGGACGGGCCGCACTCTAATTTTTGTATTTTTGGTAGAGACATAGTTTCACCATGTTGGCCAGGCTGGTCTTGATCTCCTGACTTCAGGTGATCCATTCACCTCACCCTCCCAAAGTGTTGGGATGACAAGCATAAGCCACTGCGTCCTGCCCTCCTATGAGTCTTTAACGCCAAGTCAAGATAAAGTCTTTAATGCTTTGTCAAGATAAAGCCTCACGTCCATTTCAGTGTCAACCATCAGGGACTCAGCTGCAGACACTTTTGACTTATCTGCTTTTTGTTTATTTGTTTTTTATTTTTTGTGGGGTTTTTTTGCAAGCCTTTATGCTGCCTTCCTGTCTTTCTTTTTTTTCTTTTTAGACTAAGTCTTGCTCTGTCCCCAGGCCAGAGTGCAGTGGCGTGATCTCAGCTCACTGCAACCTCTGCCTCCAGGGTTCAAGCAATTCTCCTGCCTCAGCCTCCCGAGTAGCTGGGACCACAGGCGTGAGCCACCATGCCCGGCTTGCCTTCCTGTCTTTCTCCTCTTCCTGAGTTCCCTTCCCCATCCCTACAGCATGGACTCCACATATGCCAAACTTGCAAGCTTGCTGTTTGCTGCAAACAAACCTGGACTGATAATCTCTCTTTTGTCATCTGGGCAGCCAGACTGACTGTTCTCTTCTACCTGGGTGCCTGTGTACATGTCCTCTAACCCCTAACCCTTTGCAGCTTCTGTTTCTTTTTTTCTTTTTTTTTTTTTTTTTGAGATGGAGTTTCAGCCTTGTTGCCCAGGCTAGAGTGCAATGGTGCGATTTTGGCTCACTGCAACCTCTGCCACCCAATTCAAGCGATTCTCCTGCCTCAGCCTCCCGAGTAGCTGGGATTACAGGCATACGCCACCATGTCCAGCTAATTTTGTATTTTTAGTAGAGACAGGCTTTCTCTATGTTGGTCAGGCTGGTCTCGAACTCCTGACCTCAGGTGATCTGCCCGCCTTGGCCTCCCAAAGTCCTGAGATTACAGGTGTGAACCACCAAGCCCTGCCAGCTTCTGTTTCTTTATATATAAACAGCACTGTCGTGAAGATGCAATGAGATGAATTTTAGCTCAGAGCCTGCCACCTGGTGACTTACCCATGTTAGGTATTGTGGTTACAGCTCTGCTGTCAAACCACTTCTCCAACTCTCTTTCTAGCCTCAGTTCATTTGCCAAAGGGTTTGGCCCCAGTATTTTGCTGGATATTCAGAAGTACGACCTCACATCTGCAGAACGCCACTGACTTTCACACGAGGCCTCCCAGGAAGGGATTCTAGGCCTCAGACACTAGCTGGTGGATCTCGGGACTTGCCACTCCACTTTCGCATTTTTCAGGACCACAAGGCATACAGTTGGTCTAACAGTGTTTTCTGTCCTCCCAGTGGTCAGCTGCAGCCCAGTTCTAGGGCTTTTGTGGGGGAAGACAGGAGAGGGATGGGAGTCAGGGCATAGAAATGTGTCAGATGAGCCCTTGCTTGCAAGGAGCTCACCACTTGGGTGGTGGAGAAGGCCCAGAAGGCACTATGACAGTGCTCCCAAATCAGGAAAAGATTGCTAAATGCCCATACACTCAGGATCACACGGGAGCCCAGAGCTGGACACCTGGATCAGCTGGGAGTCTGCCTGACATTGATGATGTTTGGCTAGAATACTGATGGACGAATGGGAGGTAGCAAGACCGACACTGAGGGAAGGGCATCCCAGGCACAGGGAAGAGCATTTAGGAAGGCTTGAAACAGTCCGATGCATTCTGGGAACTCCAAGTAATTCCACTCTTGAGTTGAGCGAGGGCTAAAAACCTTCAAACCACAACACATTCCAGCCATCTGTCTCTTCTTCTCCCTCCATTTCATCCTCAATACTATAGCTAGATTTATCTTCCTTCCTTCCTTTCTTTCTTTTTTAAGATGGGGTTTCAGCTGGGCACGGTGGCTCACACCTGTAATCCCAGCACTTTGAGAGGCCGAGGCGGGCGGATCACTTGAGGTCAGGAGCTCAAGACCAGCCTGGCCAACATGGAGAAATTCTGTCTCTACTAAAAATACAAAATTAGCCAGGCATGGTGGTGCATGTCTGTAACCTTCCTACTTGGAAGGCTGAGGCAGGAAAATCCCTTGAATCTGAGAGGCGGAGGTTGCAGTGAGCCGAGACTGTGCCATTGCACTCTAGCCTGGGCAATAAGAGGGAAACTCTGTCTCAAATAAATAAATAAATAAATAAATATAAAATAAAATAAATTTGGCTCCTCTGATTTTAAAACTGATTTGGGCTCCCTATATGACCTACAGGGCCAAGAACAAACTCCTTTTCTTGACATTGAAAACTCTTCACAGCCTTTCCCCAAACTCCTTCCACCTCTCCTCCCTACCTTTTGTTATAATTATAGCCACTTGGATGATTTCCTGTTCTTAAAGCAGGCCAGTCACCTTTTTTGTCCAGACTTCTCCCTCTGCCTGGAATGTTCTTCTCCCCTTCCTCCCTGGGCAAATCCCCCCCATCTTCCAAGACCCAATTCAGAGGACAGGTTCACTAGAAGCCCCTTCAGGGTACTCCCAGTGCCTAGAATCCAGCCTGTCATTTTGGTTGAATAATTAATTAATCAGATCAAGGACATCTTCTCTGAGTACCCAATATAGCACCCCCATGCCCCACCCCCGTGCTTCCTGCACACCTCCTCTATGCTATGTTGGAACTTCTTGAAGTCAGGCTTCATTTCTTTTGTTTCGTTTCTTTCTTTCTCCTTCCTTCCTTCCTTCCCTCCTTCCTTCCTTTCTTTCTTCTTCTTCTTTTTTTTTTTTTGAGACGGAGTCTCGCTCTGTCGCCCAGGCTGGAGTGCAGTGGCACAATCCCGCTCACTGCAAGCTCTGCCTCCTGGGTTCACGCCCCTGGGATTCACTGCCATTGCTCCCTGCTCAGGTTCCGGAGTAGCCTGGGACTACATGGCGTCCCGCCAAACACCCCGGCTAATTGTTTTTTGGTATTTATTAGTGAGGACAGGGTTTCACCGTGTTAGCCAGGATGGTTTTCGATCATCCTGACCTCGTGATCCCGCCCCGCCTCAGCCTCTCAAAGTGACTGGAGATTACAGGAGCCACGGTGCCCGGCCTTTTTTCTTTTTTTTCTTTCTCTCTTTCTTTTTTGAGATGGAATCTTGCTCTGTCATCCAGAGCTGGAGTGCAGTGGCACGATCTCAGTTCACTGCAATCTCCACCTCCCAGGTTCAAGCGATTCTCCTGCCTCAGCCTCCCGACTCGCTGGGATTACAGGCACCCGCCACCGTGCCCGGCTAATTTTTGTATTTTTAGTAGAGATGGGGTTTCACCATCTTGGCCAGGCTGGTCTCAAACTCGTGACCTCATGATCCATCTGCCTCGGCCTCCCAACGTGTTGGGATTACAGGCGTGAGCCACCGCGCTTGGTCTCTGGCCGCATTTCTTTTCTTTTTTAGAGGAATCAGGCTGGAGTGCCGTGGCACAATATCTCACTACAGCCTCGAACTGCTGGGCTCCACTGCTCCTCCCACCTCAGCCTCCTCAATAGCTAGGACTGCAGGCGTGCACCACCACGCCCGGCTATTTTCTTTTTTAAATTATTTTTTTTGTAGAGGTGGGATCTTGTTACATTGCCCAGGCTGATCTCCAACTCAGCCTCAAGCGATCCTCCCACCTCTGCCTCCCAAAGTGCTGGGATTACAGCTGTGAGCCACCGCGCCTGGCACGGGCTTTATTTCTGATGGCCCTTCCTTTTTCCTCGATGCCTTTCTAACTCTGTACCTGGCACATGGAAGTGCTTGGTACGTGTTTGTTGAATGAATGAATTAACGGGCGAACATGCCATTTCACCTTATATATCTTGTGAAGCCGCCAGGCCCGGGCCTGATGTCATAGCCTTTACCCCTGGCCCGAGTCTCCAGTCCCCTGCGTGTCTGCTGACCGCAGCGCGAACGCCAGGGCACTACCCTCCCCAACCCGAGCCCAGCCCCCTTCCACGTCGGGGTCCCTCCCACCCTTTTCACGGCCCGCTTTCCTGCCGCGGTGCAGCTCAGCTCCTAGCTCAGCCGGAGGTGTCCCCGCCCACAGCCAGGATTGGAGGACGGAGGCAACGCCCAACCCACCGGGCTGCCTCCTATTGACGCGGCCCCCGCCAGGGGTGGGGACAGGGCCGGCGGCTGCTGACGCCATCCTATAGCCAGAAAAGCCCTGGCCAGTGGCGGGCGCGACAGTGTCCTTGCTACCAGGCGGAGGTGAGTGCGCGGCAGCCGGATGGGCGGGACGGGCGTGGAGAACGCCGAGAACGGTGGCGCGCGCTCACGTCCGTCTTCCCAAGGGCTGAGCTCGGCCAAGCGCAGTGCCCAGAACTCGGAGCCAGCCTGGCCCGGGGGACCCTGCTGGCCAAGGAGGTCGTCAGTCCTGTCTTGTCTTCCAGACCCGGTGGACCGAAGCTTCCGGACGACAAGGAACTGCCCAATATGGCCTCGGAGGTGAGTGGGACCTCGGGACGCCTGTCCTCCCAGCCCCAAACGAGAGGGTGGGGCGCCAGACCTGCCTCGGGCCACCCTGCTGGGAATCGCCCTCCAGGAAGTAATTTTGAAAATTACCCAGGAAGCTGGCATCCCCAACCCTCCCGGGCGCATCTTCTGGAGCTCAGCAGTCACCTTTACTGGGACTCACCTGTGTCCCCAGGCAGCCCTTTTGGCAAACCCACCAACCCACACTACTAGGGGTAGAGTGGCTCTGCCCTCACCTCACAGTGATGCCTGCCTGGCCAGGAAAAGTGCTCCCAAGCCTTCAGCCTTCCACCTCTTCATTCCTTCTTCCCCGTGTCCTCCTGTCAGGTCCCACCCCACACCACACCCCTTCTCCTGCTGGAGCAGTTGTCCCTGTTTATAGAATAAGGCTTAGCCCCTAAGTGTTCTTGTCCTTGACTGTGGCATGTGGAAAGAACCAGGAAAAAGGGGACTTCGCCTTGTGACTCCAGCAACCCCAGTGCCTGGTTGCCTTCCTGTCTCACTGGACCCTGCTCCTTAGGGTCAGTGGCTCCTGGCTTCTCTTCCTGACCACTGAGATGCCGGAGTCCTGGGCAGAGGTTTCCTTCCTTTGGGGCACAGTTGATTTATCTGGCAATGGGGGTAATAATAGCTGTTGGCCTCCCTCTGTAAGGCACTAGATTATGAGGCCATTGCTTTGGACACTTCAGGGGAAAGGGGCTGTTCACCTGATGCTTGATGAAGGGAACCCCGGGAAGCAGGAGGTCTGGGTTCCAGGCCCTTCTGGCCTTCATTAGCTAGCAATTCACTTCCTCTTTCTCAGTGCCCTGCAAGCTTCTGGGTCATGGGCGGGGGGCGGGGGAGCAGGGCCTGGACTTCGGAGCCAAACAGACTTGGTTTCTGTACCAGTCACTTGGGCCCTCCAAACCTCTTTCCTCATTTGTGAAATAGGGGTAATATTGCCCACCTCATAAAAGGCCATAATAACACATGTCAAATCCCTAGCACAGGGCTGAACAACAGTAGGTGCTCAATAAATGGTGGCTAACCACAACAGTACTGATATTTCTACTTTGGGAAGCTGAGGCGGGAGGATTGCTGAAGCCCAGGAATCCCAGACCAGCCTGGGCAACATAGTGAGATACTGTCTCTACAAAAAAATTTTGAAAATTACCCAGGTGTGGTGGCATACACCTGTAGTCTCATAGGAGGCGGAGGCAGGAGGATTGCTTGAACCCCGAAGTTTGAGACTGCAGTGAGCATGATCTCACCCTGCACTCCAACCTAGGCAACAGAATGAGATCCAGTTTCAAAAAATAAAAATAGAAAACCCTGCCAGGCATGGTGGTTCACACCTGAAATCCCAACACTTTGGGAGGCCGAGGCAGGTGGATCATCTGAGGTCAAGAGTTTGAGACCAGCCTGGCCAACATGGTGAAACCCCATCTCTACTAAAAATGCAAAAATTAGCCAAGTGTGGTGGTAGGTTCCTGTAGTCCCAGCTATTCGGGAGGCTGAGGCAGGAGAATCGCTTGAACACGGGAGGCAGAGGTTGCAGTGAGCCAAGATCGCACCATTGCACTCCAGCCCGGGTGACAAAGCAAGACTCTACCTCAAAAAAGGAAAAAAACCCACAAATCCCAAAACCAAAACTGATATTTCCCATGTACATTCAACCTTGACTGTTGCTCATTCAACCCAGCCCGACTCAGTGCCCCATCCTCTGGCCCTGAAGAGACCATTCTGGCCCAGATGTGTCCTGGCTTGCAGTAGAACCTTCTGCTACCACACTGGGCTTCCCCTCTCCTCAGTGCCCAAGGGGAGGCACCTCACTCTGATCTCCCCGTAAGGTCCTATTATGCCTGCCAGTAAGGATAGGAGTTTGGTCTGGAGCACAGTGGTCTGGCTTCCCACAAGCCCAGTGCTCCAGGTGACCTCAGCTTGCCCCCGACCTTCCTGTAGGTTGGCACTAATTGGTTTGGCTGCCGCTCCGCTTATTAAGTAGTTGTTTTTATTACTAACAACCTAGGCAGGGTGGCCCAGGAGCCCGCTGGGGGAGGCGGTGCCAGGTTCCCGGCTGAAGGGCAGGCTGGCCCCAATTCTGACTGGCTGGCTGGCTCCAGTGATCAGGACCAGGTCCCCACGTGGTGCTTTGCTGGAGATCTGGGCTTGGTGGGGCAGCTGTGGGGTAAGAGGCAGGACCAGCTCAAAAGACGGGGTGGGGGTGGAGCCTGCCTCTGCAGGGCAGAGTCCTTTGGCAGCTGGGGCTGTTGGGCATGGAGGGGTCAGCTCACAGCTCAGGGCCAGAGCACTGTAGAGGTCTCTGGGGTGCACCCAGGAACCAGGAGTAGAGCTGAAGCATGTCCTATCCCCTGCCAGCCCTCCCTTAGTAACAGCTGGCATTTCTCAAGTCCTTCCTGAACACCAGGCACCACGTTATATATGTAATTTGCAAATGCTATCTGATTAAATGCTCACAACAAGGTTATCAGATAGGTATTATTATTATCTTTAACTTATTATTATTATTATCTTTTTTTTTTGAGACGGAGTCTCGCTCTGTCGCCCAGGCTGGAGTGCAGCGGCGCGATCTCCGCTCACTGCAAGCTCTGCCTCCCGGGTTCACGCCATTCTCCTGCCTCAGCCTTCCAAGTAGCTGGGACTACAGGTGCCCACCACCGCGCCCGGCTAATTTTGTATTTTAGTAAAGACGGGGTTTCACCGTGTTAGCCAGGATGGTCTCGATCTCCTGACCTCGTGATCTGCCTGTCTCGGCCTCCCAAAATGCTGGGATTACAGGCGTGAGCCACCGCGCCTGGCCCTTACTATTATTTTTAAGAAGGAGTCTTGCTCTGTCACCCAAGCTGGAGTGCAATGGCGCCATCTCTGCTCACCACAACCTCTACCTCCAGGGTTCAAGCGATTCTCCTGCTTCAGACTCCCAAGTGGCTGGGACTACAGCTGCCCGCCACCGAGCCTGGCTAATTTTTGTATTTTTAGTACAAACAGGGTTTCACCATGTTGGCCAGGCTGATCTTGAACTCCTGACCTCAAGTGATCCACCTCCCTGAGCCTCCCAACCCTGAGGTTTAATAATAGGTGCCAGGCCAGGTGGTTAAGAGAAGTCTGGGGCATTGCAGGGGGACAGAGGAGGATATATGTCCCCATTGGCCATTGTAGACTCCCTTCCACAAAAAGGACGTCAGTGAAGTGACATGCCCACCTCCACCCCACCCTCCTCCCAGTCCTGGGCACTAGGGCTGTGCCCCAGGCATTCTGTACTCCCTCCCTGATCTGTCCCATGCCCTGGTCTCTGCCCTCTTTCAAAACATAGATGTGGCCAGCGCCTTGGCTCATGTCTGTAATCCCAGCACTTTGGGAAGCTGAGGCTGGAGGATGGCTTGAGACCAGGAGTTCAAGACCAGCCTAGGCAACATAGTGAGACTCTGTCTCTACCAATTTTTTTTATTTTTATTTATTTATTTATTTTGAGACAGAGTCTTGCTCTGTCGCCCAGGCTGGAGCGCAGTGGCACAATCTTGGCTCACTGCAAACTCCGCCTCTTGGGTTCAAGCAATTCTCCTGCCTCAGTCTCCTAAGCAGCTGGGACTACAGGTGAGCGCCACCACGCCCAGCTAGTTTTTTTGTATTTTCAGTAGAGACTGGGTTTCACCATGTTAACCAGGGTGGTCTCTATCTCCTGACCTCGTGATCCACCCACCTCAGCCTCCCAAAGTGCTGGGATTACAGGCGTGAGCCACCACTCCTGGCCCTACAATTTTTTTTTTTTTTCCTGTAACGGAGTCTCGCTCTGTCACCCAGGCTGGAGTGCAGTGGCGCGATCTCGGCTCACTGCAAACTCCACCTCCCAGGTTCACGCCATTCTCCTGCCTCCTCCCGAGTAGCTGGGACTACAGGCGCCCGCCACTACTCCTGGCTAATTTTTTGTATTTGTAGTGGAGGCGGGATTTCACCATGTTAGCCAGGATGGTCTCGGTCTCCTGACCTCGTGATCCACCCGCCTCGGCCTCCCAAAGTGCTAGGATTACAGGCGTGAGCCACCGCCCCCGGCCTGGCCCAGCCCTACAAAATTTTTGAAAACTGTCTGGATGTGGTGGCGCATGCTTGTAGTCCCAACTACTGGGGAAGCTGAGGCGAGAGGACTGGTTGAGCCCAGGCGTTTGAGGCTGCAGTGAGCTATGATGGTGCCACTGCACTCCAAGCTGGGTAACAGAGTGAGACCCTGTGTCTAAAAAAGAATTTAAAGGCTGGGTGCGGTGGCTCACACCTGTAATCCCAGCACTTTGGGAGGCCAAGGCAGGCAGATCACGAGGTCAGGAGATCAAGACCATCCTCGTTAACACAGTGAAACCTGGTCTCTGCTTAAAAAAAAAAAACAAAAACAAAAAATCAGCCAGGCGTGGTGGCGGGCGCCTGTAGTCCCAGCTACTTAGGAGGCTGAGGCAGGAGAATGGCGTGAACCTGGGAGGTGGGGCTTGCAGTGAGCCGAGATCCCGCCACTGCACTCCAGCCTGGGTGACAGAGCGAGACTCCATCTCAAAAAAAAAGAAAAAGAATTTTAAAAGTGTTTTAAACAAACAAAACGGGCTGGGCACGGTGGCTCATGCCTGTAATCCCAAGCACTTTAGGAGGCTGAGGTCAGGGGATCACCTGAGATCAGGAGTTCGAGACCAGTCTGACCAACATGGTGAAACCCTGTCTCTACTAAAAATACAAAACTCAGCCGGGTGTGGTGGCATACGCCTGTAATTCCAGCTAGTCGGGAGGTTGAGGCAGGAAAATTGGCTTGAACTCGGGAGGCGGAGGTTGCTGTGAGCCGAGATCATGCCACTGCACTCCAGCCTAGGTGACAGAGTGAGACTGTATCTCAAAAAAAAGAACAAAACGTAGATGCCTACATACCATTCCACTGCCCTTGGCTCCTAGGGAGTAAGGGGTCACCCAGTGACCTCCTAGAAGGCCAGTGACAATGGGGGGTGTCAGGGTGCTTTTCAGAGCCAAGGGAGTGGTAGGAATTGGGATCTTAGTCCAGCTCCAAGCTGTGAGGGAGAGTTGCAGAGCACTTAAGCTTGGTGGACACCCTCAAGGCCTCTTTGCCTATCCCTGCAGCAAAGGTTCAGGACACCAGAGCCAAGTCCAGAAGCCCTGGTGGAACAGGGGTGAAGAGCGTGGGTTCTGACTGGTGGAACAGGGGTGAAGAGTATGGGTTCTGACTTCAGACTGCTGGGCTGCAGCCCTGGCTCTCCCACCTCAGGTGAGGGCAGGCTGCATGCCCCTCTGTGCCTCAGTTTCCCCCTCTTCATAGTGGACTTGTGTTGGTGCCTACCCCAGAGGGTTGTGTCAACAATTAGGATGGCACCTGGCACCTTGGTCAGTGGCAGGAAAGGTTCCAGAAGCTCTGCTGTGGTTCCAGGGATGCCTCAGGCCCTGCCACCATCTCATTGGAGTGGGGCCATGTGGTGGGAAAGAATCCCAACTTTAAGGCCACACACAGTGGCTCATGCCTGTAATCCTAGCACTTTCAGAGGCCAAGGCGGGAGGATCACCTGAGGTCAGGAGTTCAAGACCAGCCTAGCCAACATGGTGAAACCCCATCTCTACTAATGATACAAAAATTAACGGGCTGTGGTGGCACGTGCCTGTAATCCCAGCTACTCGGGAGTCTGAGGCAGGAGAATCTTTTGAACCTGGGAGGCAGAGGTTGCAGTGAGCCAAGATGGCGCCACTGCATGCCAGCCTGGCCGCCAACAGAGTGAGATTCTGTCTCAAAAAAAAGAAAAAAAAAAAAGAACCCAAACTTTTGGTGTTCAGCCACGTTCCCATGCTCACTCCCATGCTCAGTCCCATGGTGACTCTGGGAAGGTCTCAGCCTCCTTGTCTGCCCAGTTAGAATGATCTGATGCCCCTGCTACCATCAGACTTGATAAGTTTCCCGAAGACTGCAAGAAGCACTGTTCTGGAGGGTGGAGGAGAGACTAATTGTTCTTGCTCTCCTGACCAGAGTGGGAAGCTTTGGGGTGGCCGGTTTGTGGGTGCAGTGGACCCCATCATGGAGAAGTTCAACGCGTCCATTGCCTACGACCGGCACCTTTGGGAGGTGGATGTTCAAGGCAGCAAAGCCTACAGCAGGGGCCTGGAGAAGGCAGGGCTCCTCACCAAGGCTGAGATGGACCAGATACTCCATGGCCTAGACAAGGTACTCGCCGTGGCCAACGCCCCACCCAAGGCCCTTTCCCTGTGGCCCCAGGCTCCCACCAAATCCCTAAGCAAATAGTGCAGTGTTGCTCATCTGTGGTTTCACATTGAACTAATTATATGCTCAAGTGCTGTTTAACTGTGTGCCTTGATGTCCACCTCTCTCCATCTTTTAATGATCCCTGTGACCCACATGGCTCATGGGTAAAGGTGGGCCTGAGATGCCCCTCTCCCAGGGTGCGCTTCCAGGACTCAGCTCCTGGATGGGGACAGTCAGTCATCACGGATAGGGTGGGACCAGGGCTGGGGCTCTCTTAGCTGCTGATGCCTGCTCACCTGACCCCTGGCATTGCTGCTACCCGCTATAGGTGGCTGAGGAGTGGGCCCAGGGCACCTTCAAACTCAGCCCCAACGATGAGGACATCCACACAGCCAACGAGCGCCGCCTGAAGGTATGACCCCTGGAGTCCCACCGCTGTCCTGGCCTCCCCCTCCACCTTGCCCAGGGCCACTTTGAGCATTAGCACCATCATTCTGTTTACTTCGCCATTGGCAGACAGCAGGTGAGACCTTAGGACATGGGCCAGGCACCCTGGCTCATGCCTATAATCCTAACACTTTGGGAGGCTGAGGTGGGAGGATCGCTTGAGGCCAGGAGTTCCAGACCAGCCTGGACAACATAACGAGGTCCCACAACTACAAAAATTAAAAAAAAAAAAAAAAAGAACAATAGGCCTCAGCAGAAATGGTGAGAGATTTGGGTAGGACCTGGAGCCCTGGGGTACGGAGGTAGGTTAGCGGGGCTGATAAAGAACCCTGCCCTGCCTGGATTGACTCCTTGGGGGATACAGACCGTGACCTTGGGTCTCCCTTCACCTCCAGGAGCTCATTGGTGAAACGGCAGGGAAGCTGCACACGGGACGGAGCCGGAATGACCAGGTGCCTCTAGCCCCTCCACCCCACTGCTCCATGTTGTCCCAAACTTGGGGAGCCCAGGGGGCACTTAGAGCTCTGCAACGGTCCTGGCTTCTCAGGGAAGCAACACGTCGGCCTCCCTGAGCACCACCTCCTCCTCGCACAGGTGGTCACGGACCTCAGGCTATGGATGCGGCAGACCTGCTCCACGCTCTCGGGCCTCCTCTGGGAGCTCATCAGGACCATGGTGGATAGGGCAGAGGCGTGAGTCCTACAGGGACACCCAGGGGGCAGACAGAGGTGTGATGGCAGCCTGAACAGGAAACCTAGGGGGCAGGGGTGAACAGGGTGGGGGTGCCAGGCCCTGGGGGACAGGGACATCCCAGAACTCCAGGATCGAGGCAGAGTAGCTAGGAGTGGGCCATTTCCTGCAGGCCCCAATGGTCCCATGCCAGTCTAGCTCAGCAGGCAGGGAAGACTCACCCATCGTGGGGCCGGGTGCGGTGGCTCATGCCTATAATCTCAGCACTTTGGGAGGCCAAGGTGGGTGGATCACCTGAGGTCAGGAGTTCGAGACCAGCCTGGCCAACATGGTGAAACTCTGTCTCTACTAAAAATACAAAAATTAGCCAAGCGTGGTAGTGTGTGCCTGTAATCCCAGCTACTCGGGAGGCTGAGGCAGGAGAACTGCTTGAACCCGGGAGGCAGAGGTTGCAGTGAACCGAGATTGTGCCATTACACTCCAGCCTGGGCTACAGAGCGAGACTCCATCTCAAAGAAAAAAAAGTAAAAAAAAGGAAACTCACCATTTGCAGAGTTGAGGGCAGGAAACTAAGCCAAGCACAGCTAGCTTGGCTATGCCTGGAGCAGCCAGAGTCACTCCCCACCCTGCCTGTCCCCCAGATCCCCCATCCCAAGCTTCGTGTCCCCAACTAGCACATCTGGCAAAAGACAGAGCCAAAGGCTGCCTCCTGCTGGCCTCATTTCAGGCTTTGGCTTCTGAGACCTGGTGTCTTTGGGACTGGATTTGTTCCTTACAGACCTGGATGAAGAGCTGCTGAGGAGTCTCCATGTGTTGTCAGAGACCCTCCTCTTCCTCAACTCCCTGTGATGCTTGTTTCGCAGACTTGGGGGGAAACAAGGGCACAAGAATTGTCACTCAGCAGGTAGGGCAGGGCTGCTAGGAGGAACAGGGAGTGTCTGCTACTGAGTTCAAGGTTTCTTTAAATTTTTTTTTTTTTTTTTTTTTTTTTTTTTTTTT
>NW_016804648.1:147186-157336 GCF_001698545.2 Rhinopithecus bieti
TTTTTTTTTTTTTTTTTTTTTTTTTTTTTGAGACAGGGTTTTGCTCTGCCGCCTAGTCTGGGGTATAGTGGCGCGATCTTAGCTAACTGCAAACTCTGCCTCCTGGGTTCAAGTGATTGTAGTGCCTCAGCCTCCCAAGTAGCTGAGATTACAGGTGTGCACCACCATGTCCAGCTAATTTTTGTATTTTTTTCAGTAGAGATGGGTTTTGCCATGTTGGCCAGGCTGGTCTCAAACTCCTGAGCTCAGGTGATCCACCCACCTCGGCCTGCCAAAGTGCTAGGATCACAGCCATAAACCACTGCACTCAGCTTAATTTTAAATTTTAACTTTTAAATTGTCTTTAGAGATGAGATCCTGCTCTGTCACCTAGGCTGGAGTACAGTGGCTCGATAATAGCTCACTGTAGCCTCAAACTCCTGGAATCAAATGATCCTCCCACCTCAGCTTTCTGAGTAGCTAGAACTACAGGTGTGCACCGCCTGTGAGATGGAGTCTCACCCTGTCGCCCAGGCTGGAGTGCAGTGGCACAATCTCTACTCACTGTAGTCTCTGCCTCCCAGGTTCACGACATTCTCCTGCCTCCGCTTCCCGAGTAACTGGGAGTACAGGTGCCTGCCACCACGCCCGGCTAATTTTTTGTATTTTTAGTAGAGATGGGCTTTCACCGTGTTAGCCAGGATGGTCTCAATCTCCTGACCTCGTGATCCACCCACCTCGGACTCCCAAAGTGCTGAGATTATAGGCATAAGCCACCATGCCCAGCCGCGAATGTTTTAAATATTTTGTAGAAACGGGATCTCTCTATGTGGCTCAGGCTGGTCTCAAACTCCCGGCCTTAAGTGATCCTTCCCTCTTGGCCTCCCAAAGTGCTGGGATTAAAGGCTTGAGCCACTGTGCCTGGCCTTGAGGACAGAATTTATTTATGGGGTGATGAAAATGTTATAAAATTGGTTATGGTGATGGTTGTACAGTAAAGTGTAAATTTTAATGAGTACATTGTTTGTGAATGATATCTCAGTAAAGCTAGTTTATTTAAAACAACAGGCCAGGCGCAGTGGCTCACGCCTGTAATCCCAGTACTTTGGGAGGCTGAGGCAGGTGGATCACCTGAAGTCAGGAGTTCGAGACCAGCCATGGCCAACATGGTGAAACCCCATCTCTACTAAAAATACACAAAATTAGCCGGGTGTGATGGTAGGCACCTGTAATCCCAGCTATTTGGGAGGCAGGAGAATCTCTTGAACCTGGGAGGCAGAGGTTGCAGTCAGCTGAGATCATACCACTGCATTCTAGCCTGGGCAACAAAAGCAAAACTCTTTCTCAACAACAACAACAAACAGGCCAGGTATGGTGGCTCACATTTGTAATCCCAGCCCTTTGGGAGGCCAAGGCAGGAGGATTGCCTGAACCCAGGAATTTCAGACCACCCTGGGCAACATGGCAAGACCCCATCTCACAGAGTGAGATGGAGTCTCACTCTGTCGCCCAGGCTGGAGTGCAGTGGTGCAATCTCGGCTCACTGCAAGCTCTGCCTCCTGGGTTCACGCCATTCTCCTGCCTCAGCCTCCCGAGTAGCTGGGACGACAGGTGCCCGCCACCACACCCAGCTAATTTTTTGTGGTTTTAGTAGAGACAGGATTTCACTGTGTTAGCCAGGATGGTCTCTATCTCCTGACCTCGTGATCCACCCGCCTCGGCCTCCCAAAGTGCTGGGATTACAAGCATGCGCCACCGTGCCCGGCCACAAGACCCCATCTTTACAAAAAATTAAAAATTGGCCAGGCATGGTGGCATGTCCCTTTAGTCCCAGCTACTCAGGAGGCTGAGGCAGGAGGATCACTTGAGCCCAGGAGATAGAGGCAGCAGTGAGCTATGATCATGCCACTGCACTCCAGCCTGGGCAACAGAATGAGACCCTGTCTCTAAAAACAAAAACAAAACAAAACAACAAGAAAACAGGACCATCACTCACAGCACCTCTGCCTCTGCCCTGCCTACTTGAATGTGGTACAGGGCATCTTACCTGCTCAGAGCAGCCCTTGAAGGAGCCTCAGCTATTTCTAGGGTCCTCAAACGAAACCTCTCACAGTCAAGTCATACCCAACATGGGCCTCCTCCCCTGTTCTGGCCCCCGCTCAGAGATGCTGAGTTACAGAGGCTGGACTTTGGGTGTTTCTGGCAAAGCCTCACCCCAGGAGGCCCCACAGCTCAGGCCTAGTCCTTGGGTCACACGGCCCCACTTCCGGCCTTTTTCCCTTAAGACCGACTTGTCCCTGGGAGATCACCAGATCCCTCATTCAGGTGGAGTGCTGCAGGGCGACACTTTTTCCAGGGGTGACAGGGTCCCAGTGTCACAGGCAGGCCTTGCATGAGCCTCCACCTGACCTCCTGCTCCTCCTCTCCCACAGGGAACGTGATGTCCTCTTCCCGGGGTACACCCATCTGCAGAGGGCCCAGCCCATCCGCTGGAGCCACTGGATTCTGAGGTGAGCCAGGTGAGGTGCAGGGGCCGTGCTAGAGGGGAGGACCCTGGCTGCCCTGACCCTCCTGCTCCTGGCTTCCCACAGCCACGCCGTGGCGCTGACCCGAGACTCTGAGCGGCTGCTGGAGGTGCGGAAGCGGATCAATGTCCTGCCCCTGGGGAGGTGGGTGAGGCTCCAGTGCCCGGAGGGCCTGGTGGGGGTGGCTGCTGCATAGCCTTAGGGATTGACAGAGCTGGGAAGGGCAGAGTGGGACAGAAAGCCGCCTTATCTGCTCAGCGGGGGACCCTGCATGGAGCCCCAGCTCTCGCTAAGGTGGGGACGACCAAGCCATTGAATGTGTCTGAGCAGGGCCAGAGCCCTCCAGCAAGGCTCCTGGCAAGCCCAGCCTGCTGTCTTCAGCCTGACATATGGGAACATGTGTCAGGAGACAAGTGTCCTGCACCCAGGGTGACTCAGTGCTTGGGGACAAGTGTTCTGTGGACACTTAGGGACAAGTATTCTGTACCCAAGGCGACTGGGCCAGGGAAGAGGCTGAGCTCCAGGTGGTTGCCCTGGCAACCAGGACTGGGTTCTCTGTGTGTGCTTGAGTGCGTGTGTGTGTATGTGTCAGGGCTGCCTGCAGGAGCCCTGGTCACCATGAATCCCTGTCCCTGCAGTGGGGCCATTGCAGGCAATCCCCTGGGTGTGGATCGAGAGCTGCTTCAAGCAGGTGAGACGCCCTGCCCCTCCTCCCCAGGGAGAGTCACCCTCAGCACCCGCCAGGACCCGCAGACACACCTGAAACCAGAGGGCAGGGGCCTGTAGCTCCTGGTGAAACCTTCATTCATTGCCTACGGGCACTGAGTTCATCAAGTCTAGGGGTCACTCATGGCAGGGGTGCTTGGTACTGAGAGACTCAGGGCTCCTGCTTCCCTCCTGGGACTGTGCAAAAGATCCCTCCCCCAGCTGCCACCCCACCCTGATTAGGGGTGGGAGCTGGGCAACCTAGTTGGGGGAGAGGGAGCCACTTCCTGTCCTCCAGCCCAGCCCCGCTTTCTCCCACTCCCCAGAACTCAACTTTGGGGCCATCACTCTCAACAGCATGGATGCCACTAGTGAGCGGGACTTTGTGGGTAAGTCTTGGGGAGCCAGTCCCCTGCCCTGTGCCTCACTTTAGTCCCTCAGCCCAGCTTCTCTCCAGTCTCTTCCCACCCCCCTACGGACAGGCTGGTTGTGATGGTTGTACACTGAAGTGTAAAGCTTAAATGGGTAAATTTGGTGGGGCACAGTGGTTCACGCCTGTAATCCCAGCACTGGCCAACATGGTGAAACCCCATCTCTACTAAGAATACAAAATTTAGCTGGGCATGTGGTGGCAGGTGCCTGTAATCCCAGCTGCTCGGGAGGCTGAGGCCAGAGAATTGCTTGAACCCGGGAGGTGGAGGCTGCAGTGAGCTGAGATCTCACCAGTGCACTCCAGCCTAGGCAACAAGAGTGAAACTCCAACTCAAAAAATAAAATTAAAAAAAAAAAAATAGGTCAGGCATGGTGGCTCACGCCTGTAATCCTAGCACTTTGGGAGGCCAAGGCAGGTGGATCACCTGAGGTCAGGAGTTCAAGACCAGCCTGGCCAACATGGGGAAACCCCGTCTCTACTAAAAGCACAAAAATTAGCTGGGCATGGTGGTGCATGCCTGTAATCCCAGCTACTCGGGAGGCTGAGGAAGGGGATTCGCTTGAACCTGGGAGGTAGAGGTTGCAGTGAGCTGAGATCACGCTACTGCACTCCAGCCTGCGTGATGGGAGTGAGACTCCATCTCAAAAAAATAAATAAATAAATGGATAAATTGTATGTGGGTGATAACTCGGTAAAGCTGGTTCATTTAAAACAACAATAACAAAAAACAGGCTAGGTGCAGTGGCTCCCGTTTTTAATCCCAGCACTTTGGGAGGCCAAGGCAGGAGGATTGCTTGAGCCCACGAGTTTCAGACCAGCCTGGACGACATAGCACGACCCCATCTTTACGAAAAATGAAAATTTAGCTGGGTCCCCCCACCGCCTAACCTCCTCCCGACCCCTATATGGTCAGGCTGGGTGGGGATGGGAGAGGCCTGGTGACTGGGAACCTTTTCTCCCTCCCAGCTGAGTTCCTGTTCTGGGCTTCGCTATGCATGACCCATCTCAGCAGGATGGCCGAGGACCTCATCCTCTACTGCACCAAGGAATTCAGCTTCGTGCAGCTCTCGGATGCCTACAGGTAAGCCCTGAACTGCCACCTCCATCTGCCCCTGCCGGCCTCTGTATTCCCCGCCCCCCGCGGGCGTGGCTTCCTTCCTCCCCGCCCCACCCCTCCGCCAGACCTGGCCTATGAGCTACTGGACCAGCCAAGGATCCAGCCCTTTCAGCGCCAGCACCTCTGTCCCCAGCACGGGAAGCAGCCTGATGCCCCAGAAGAAAAACCCCGACAGTTTGGAGCTGATCCGGAGCAAGGCTGGGCGTGTGTTTGGGCGGGTGAGCAAGGCAGGGGGAAGGGCGAAGCCTCTGGGCTGATGGTGGGTGACCAGGGGGTAGGATCCCGGGTCCAGCCCCTGTGCCTCCCTCTTCCCGCAGTGTGCCGGGCTTCTGATGACCCTCAAGGGACTTCCCAGCACCTACAACAAAGACTTACAGGTGCGAGGCCAGGGGAGGCCTGCCTACTACGTGCCAGTTCTCAGGGCTCTGGCACACCCAGGCAGGGCCTCACCCGGGTATTGCCATACATCCTCCCATCCTGTGCACACAGCCTCATCCATGGCTGCCCTTGGACTTTCTGCCCTTCCTTTGTTGGGGTACTGAGTGTTCTTCCCATGGAAGGCAGTGGGGATGCCTCAGTTGGGGGTGTGGGGCTGTGGGGACCCTGGGTGCAAGGGGGCTGCTAGGCCCTCACCTCCTGCCATGTGCCTCCCAGGAAGACAAGGAAGCTGTGTTTGAAGTGTCAGACACTATGAGTGCCGTGCTCCAGGTGGCCACTGGCGTCATCTCTACGCTGCAGGCAAGACATCACCCACCTGCCTCTCCTCCCCTAGGTCCCAGGCACTGGGGTGGGCATACAGGGAGGGTGGCCTTGGGAGGAGGTGAGGTAGGGCTGGAGGACCTGGGGCAGGGAAGGAGAGGTGTGCTCGCTCCTGCTCCTGAGGAACAGGGAAAGGACAGAAACTGCTGCCTTGTAGTGGAAGCAGATGAGACTCAGGGGGCCTTGGGTCTGTCAACTGGCCAGACCAGAACTCTTTTTAAAAAAAGAAAATCTATACAAAAGGCCAGGTGCAGTGGCTCATGCCTGGAATCTCACACTTTGGGAGGCCGAGGCAGATGGAGCACTTGAGGTTGAGGGTTTGAGACCAACCTGGCCAACATGGCATAACCATGTTCTCTACTAAAAATACAAAAATTAGCCAGACATGATGGCTCACATCTGTAATCCCAGCTACTCAGGAGGCTGAGGCAGGAGAATCACTTGAACCCATGAGATGGAAGTTGTAGTGAGCCAAGATCATGCCACTGCACTCCAGCCTGGACTACAGAGTAAAACTCCATCTACAAATATATAAATTAAATTAAATTAAATATCTAAAAAAACCTTTGTTTAGAGACAGGGTCGCTCTCTGTCACCCAGCCTGGAGTGCAGTGGTGCAGTCGTAGCTCACTGTAGTCTCAAACTCCTGGGCTCAAGTGATCCTCCTACTTCAGTCTCCAGAGTAACCGGGACTATAAACATGCGCCACCATGCCTGGCTAATTTTTTTATTTTTTGTAGTGACAGGGTCTCCCCATGTTTCCCAGGTTGGTCTCGAACTCCCAGCCCCAAGCAATCCTCCCACCTTGGTCTCCCAAAGTTGGGATTATAGGCATGAGCCACTCTCCTGGCTGATTTCTTTTAAAACCAATTATTATGGGAAATTTATGTATATAACAGCTAGAGAATGCATAATGAACCCTATGTACCGACACCTAGCTTCAATAATAATCAACTCACAGACATCCTGGCTCCAGCAGTCTTTACCTACAGCTCTCCCCCACTCCTTTACCCCCTTATTTTGAAGCAAATTCCCATCATCACATCATTTCATTCCTAGATAGTTCAGGATGTGTCTTGAAATCGGTCTTTCTTGGCTGGGTGCAGAGCCTCATGCCTGTAATCCCATCAATTTGTGAGACTAAGGTGGGCAGATCACTTGAGGTTAGGAGTTGGAGACCAGCCTGGCCAACATAGCAAAACCCCATCTTTACTAAAAATATAAAAATGAGTTGGGTGTGGTGGTACACGGCTATAATTCCAGCTACTCAGGAGGCTGAGACAGGAGAATTGCTTGAACCTGGGAGATGGAGATTGTAGTGAGCAGAGATCGTGCCACTGCACTCCAGCCTGTGTGATAGCAAGACTCCATCTCAAAAAATAATAATAATAAATAAATAAAAAACAGTGTTTTTGAAAGCTAGTCCCCCAACTAGCAGCACCAGCATCACCTCAGAACTCATGAGAAATGCAATGTGAGGCCCCACTCCAGATGGCTGAATCAGAGACTCTGGGGGTGGTCCCCAGCAATTTGTACTTTTTTCTTAGTAAATTCTCCAGTGGCTAGGCCTGGTGGCTCGTGCCTGTAATCCCAGCACTTTGAGAGGCAGAGGCAGGAGAAGCACGTGAGCCCAGGAGTTCAAAACCAGCCTGAGCAACATAGCGAGACCCTGTCTCTAAAATTAAAAAAATTTAAAAATTAAAAAAAATTAAATTAGCCAGTCGTGATGGCATGTGCCTGTGGTCCCAGCCACTCAGGAGACTGATGTGGGAGGATCCCTTGAGCCCAGGAAGTCAAGGATGCAGAGAGCCAGGATTGTGCCATTGCACTCCAACTTGAGCGACAGAGCAAGACCCTGTCTCAAAAAAGCCCAAAACAACAACAACAAATTAGCTTGGCATGGTGGCATGCATGGCTGTAGTCCCAGCTATTTGGGAGGCCCAGGCTGGAAGATCCCTTGAGTCCAGGCTGCAGTGAGTTATCGTGGCCACTGCACTCCAGCCTGGGCAACAGAGCAGTCTCCTGTTTTAGGAGACACTGTCTCCTAAAACAGAAAACAAATCCTCCAGGAACATCTGATGCATGCTAAAGATAAGGACGCTTTGAAAACATAAAGGCCAGTAAAACATACAGACCAGTAAGCATTAATAGCATACGCAAATATTATAGATAATTATGAGAAGATGGTTCAAGTTGAGAGTGAGACAGAGCCGAGTGGGTAGGAGAGTATCTGTCCAAGGCAGGGACATCCTGGCAGAGGGGCAGGTCCTGGACCTGGCAGCTTCAGACCCCAGGGTCCCCAGGGCTCACCACTCGCCCACCTGTGTCCCCAGATTCACCGAGAGAACATGGGACAGGCTCTCAGCCCCGACATGCTGGCCACTGACCTTGCCTATTACCTGGTCCGCAAAGGGGTAAGTGTGTAGCAGCCAAGGGGAGGGTGAGGAGATGGGGTGCCCCCCAGAGGGTGGGAGAGCTCAGGAAGGGGTGCAGGTGGCCCAGCCTGGGCCTGTAATGCCAGCACTTTGGGAGGCCAAGGCAGGTGGGTCACTTGAGGCCAGGGGTTCAAGACCAGCCTGGTCAACATGGTGAAACCCTGTCTCCTTTGTTGTAAAATGCAACAATTGTAAAAATACAACAATTAGCCCAGTGTGGTGGCACACTCCTGTAATCCCAGCTACTCGGGAGGCTGAGGCAGGAGAATCGCTTGAACCTGGGAGGTGGAGGTTGTAGTGAGGTGAGATCATGCCTCTGCACTCCAGCCTGGGCAACAGAGCAAGACTTTGTGTCAGAAAAAAAAAAAAAAAAAAGGAAGGGGCGCAGGCAGTGGAGGCAGATCAGGGCATGGAGGAAGCTGCCTCAGCACCATCTTCCTCCCTGGCACCCAGATGCCATTCCGCCAGGCCCACGAGGCCTCCGGGAAAGCCGTGTTCATGGCCGAGACCAAGGGGGTCGCCCTCAACCAGCTGTCACTGCAGGAGCTTCAGACCATCAGGTGCGGCCCATCCCCTTCCCCATGCTGCCTCCTAGGAAGTGAGCCTGGGTACCTGGAGCCCAGGGTGGCCCAGCTCCCTGGCCCACCTCTTCCTCTCTCCCCAGCCCCCTGTTCTCGGGCGACGTGAGCTGCGTGTGGGACTACGGGCACAGTGTGGAGCAGTATGGTGCCTTGGGTGGCACTGCATGCTCCAGTGTTGACTGGCAGATCCGCCAGGTGCGGGCACTACTGCAGGCACAGCAGGCCTAGGTCCTCCTGCACCTGCCCCCTAATAAAGTGGGTGCGAGAGGAGGCTGCTGCGTGTTTCCTGCCCCAGCCTGGCTCCCTCGTTGCTGGGCTTTCTGGGGCTGACCAGTGGGGACGGTCAGACTGGAGAGGCAAGGTGGGGTGGCCTGTAATCCCAGCCCTTTGGAAGGGCAAGGTGCAAGGATGCTTGAGGCCAGGAGTTTGACACCAGCCTGGGCAACACAGGGAGACCCGTGTCTCTACCCAATAATGAAACAAATAGCCTGGCATGGTAGCCTGTGCATATAGTCCCAGCTACTTGTAAGGCTGAGGTGACAGGATACTTGTGTCCAGGAGTGGAGGCTGCAGTGAGCTATGATCACACCACTGCATTCCAGCCTGGACAACACAGTGAGACCTTGTCTCTAAAAATAAAAAATAAAAAATAAAAAATAAAGGGAAGCAGAGAAAACTGGGCAAGGGCAATGAGAGTCATAGATGAAAGGGAAGGGGGGCTCCCATCATAGCCTCTGCTCTGTCCAGGCCCCATCCCCTTCAAACAGGGTATCACGGTGACCTCCTAGGCCAGGAGCGATGGCTCACGCCTGTAATCCTAGCACTTTGGGAAGCCTGGGCAACATATCAAGACTCCAGCTACCACATTAAAAAAACAAAAACAGAAAACAACTAGCCAAACCGGGCGCAGTGGCTCACACCTAATCCCAGCACTTGTAGGAGGCTGAGGCTGGTAGATCACTTGAGGCCAGGAGTTCGAGAACAACCTGGCCAACATGGGGGAACCCCATCTCTAATAAAAAATACAAAAATTAGCCGGGTGTGGTGGCGCATGCCCGTAATCCCAGCTACTCAGGAGGCTGAGGCAGCAGAATTGCTTGAACCCAGGAGGCAGAGGTTGCAGTGAACCGAGATTGCATTATTGCACTCCAGCCTGGGCCACAGAGCGAGACTCTGTCTAAACAACAACAACAACAAAAACTAGGCGGTTGTGGTGATGTGTGCCTATAGTCCCAGCTACTTGGAAGGCTGAGGCAGGAGGATCGCTTGAGCCCAGCAGTGGGAGGCTGCAGTGGGCTGCGATGGCACCACTGTACTCCAGCCTGGGAAACAGAGCAAGACCCTGTCCCTAAAAGAAAAAAAGAAGTAAAAAATGTCTGAAACTTACGTTTTATTAACAACAAAGATAAACAAGCTAAACTCAAGGAAGAATGAATAACCCCTACCATGTGACTTTGGGAGCAATGACAGATTTTGTTAAAGAACCAAGGCTGGGTGCAGTGGCTCACACCTGTAATCCCAGCACTTTGGGAGGCCAAGGGGGGAGCCAGGAGTTTGAGACCAGCCTGGCCAACATGGTGAAACCCCATCTCTACTAAAAATGCAAAAAAAGGCTG
>NW_016804648.1:157372-163614 GCF_001698545.2 Rhinopithecus bieti
GGCTGGGCGCAGTGGCTCAAGCCTGTAATCCCAGCACTTTGGGAGGCTGAGACGGGTGGATCACGAGGTCAGGAGATCGAGACCATCCTGGCTAACACGGTGAAACCCCGTCTCTACTAAAAAAATACAAAAAACTAGCCGGGCGTGGTGGTGGGCGCCTGTAGACCCAGCTACTTGGGAAGCTGAAGCAGGAGAATGGCGTAAACCCGGGAGGCAGAGCTTGCAGTGAGCTGATATCCGGCCACTGCACTCCAGCCTGGGCGACAGAGCAAGACTCCGTCTCAAAACAAACAAACAAACAACAACAACAACAACAACAACAAAAATACAAACAACAACAACAAAAATCAGCCGGGCACGGTGGTGCATGCCTGTAATCCCAGCTACTTGGGAGGCTGAGGGAGAAGAATCACTTGAACCTGGGCGGTGGAGGTTGCAGTGAGCTGAGATTGTGCCACTGCACTCCAGCCTGGGCGACAGAGGGAGACTCCGTCTTAAAAAAAAAAAGAACCAAAAGCCAGACTCCAGCAGTAAGGACGTGACACCAAATCCCCAAAATCAAAGCTGTGGGTCACAGATAAAATCTTCCAGAGCAGTTGTTCTCAGACTGTCATTCCTGGCCATCGTAATTTTCACCGAGGAGCTTATTAGAAATGCAAACTTTCTGGCTGGGCACAGTGGCTCACGCCTATAATCCCAGCACTTTGGGAGACCAAGGCGGGCGGATCACTTGAGGTCAGGAGTTCAAGACCAGCCTGGTCAATATGGTGAAACCCCGTCTCTACCAAAAATACAAAAATTATCCAGGCGTGGTGGGGCATGCCTGTAGTCCCAGCTACTCAGGAGGCTGAGGCAGGAGAATCACTTGAATCTAGGAGGGGGAGGTTGCAGTGAGCTGAGATCATGACACTGCACTCCAGCCTGGGTGACAGAGCAAGACTTTCAAAAACAACAACAGAAAACACACAGTGACCTAAAAAAAAAAAAAGAAAGAAAAAAAAAAAGCATGGCATGATGGTACACACCTGTAATCCCAGCTACTCAGGAGGCTAAGCCAGGATTGCTTGAAGCTAGGAGTTCAAGACCGGCCTAGGTAACATTGTGAGACTCTGTTTCATTGGGGTGCGGGGCAGAAATGACCTGCCTTGGGTGTCATTGGCAGGACTGGTGGGACCTGATGGTGTGGGCGGCCCCATCAGTCACTGTCCATCTCCCTTCCTTCCCAGTGTCCCCTGGGCTCCCCCTGCCCTCATTCGCCCCTTGCTGAACCTACCCTTTCCTGAACTACTCAGGCACCATCACAGGGTATTAACTCGGGCTGAGGCCTGTACCAGTGCTGCAAGGGTGACCTGTGCCCTTCTAAGGGGCATGGTGTATGGAGTGGTAAGGTCAGCCACCCAGCTAGTATGTGATGCCAGCCACTGGGTTAGCTTCCTGCTAAACCAACACCTCCTCCACCCTAGAGAGTGATGTATAGATAAATTCTCCCGCAGTGACCTTGAGGGGAGGGTGACTGGGATGTAGGGCCTGGAGGGGACCTGCCCCTTGTTGCAGTCAAGGGAGGCATGGCCACACCAAACCTGCAGAGAGCCCTGAGGCCAGGCTGGGCACATGGCAAGTGTTCTGTAGAGAGCCCGTGGTGACACAAAGACCTCTTCTACGCAAATCTCACCAAACTCCTGATAAGAGATACCTGAAATTAGAGGCCAAGTATGGTGGTTTATGCATGTAATCCACACTTTGGGAGGCCATGGTGGGAGGATTGCTTGAAGCCAGGAGTTCAGTTCAAGACCAGCCTGGGCAACATAACAAGATCCCAGCTACCACATAAAAAAAAAAAAAAAGCGAGGTGCGGTGGCTCACGCCTGTAATCCCAGCACTTTGGGAGGCCGAGGCGGTTCAAGACCAGCCTGGCCAAAATGGTGAAACCCCATCGCTACTAAAAATGCAAAAAATTAGCCGGGTGCAGTGGCAGGTGCCTGTAATCCCTGCTACTTGGGAGGCTGAGGCAGGAGAATTGCTTGAACCCGGGCAGTGGAGCTGAGAGTGAGCTGAGTTGCAGTGAACTGAGATCGTGCCATTGCACTCCAGCCCAGGGGACAAGAGTGTGACTTCGTCTCAAAAAAAAAAACCAAGCCAAACCAGGCACAGTGGCTCACACCTGTAATACCTGAAATCCCAGTGCAGTGGGAGGCTGAGGCGGGTGGGTCACTTGACACCAGGAGTTCGAGACCAGCCTGGCCAACATGGTAGAACCCCATCTCTAATAAAAATACAAAAATTAGCCGGGCGTGGTGGTGCACGCCTGTAGTCCCAGCCACTCGAGAGGCTGAGGTGGGAGAACTGCATGAACCTGGGAGGCGGAGGGTCAAGCCACGGATGTCCCTCCCACTCATTTCCAGCAAAAGAGACAAAGGGATATTTCTAAAAAAAAAAAAAAAAAAAAAAAACTTTTAAAATAATTTTATTTTATTTTTAAAAATTGAGATGGGCTCTCACTATGTTTCTCAGGCTAGTCTCAAACTCCTGAGTTCAAGCTTTCCACCTGCCTCACCCTCCCAAAGTGCTGGGATTACAGGCATGAGCCACCATGCCCAGCCTACCACGAATTTAATGGCTCAACATAACGTGTAATGTTTTAATTCTGGACGTCACAAGTCTGAAACTGGTTTTACCGAGATGAAATCGTCAGCCAGGATCTAGAGGAGGATCCATTTCCTTATTTTTTTTTCCAGTTTCTAGGGGCCACCTGCATTCCTTGGCTTGTCGTTCCTTCTTCCCTTTGCAAGACCAGTGGTGTAGCATCTTCAATTCTCTCTCTGCTTCCATTGTCGATATTATTATTATTATTATTTTATTTTTCAGACATAGTCTCGCTCCGTTGCCCAGGATGGAGTGCAATGGTGCGATCTCGGTTCACTGCAACCTTCTCCTCCCGGGTTCAAACGATTCTCCTGCCTCAGCCTCCCAAACAGCTGGGATTACAGGCACCTGCCACCAGGCCTGGCTAAATTTGTTTGTATTTTTAGTAGAGATGGGGTTTCACCATGTTGGTCAGGCTGGTCTTGAACTCCTGACCTCAGGTAATCCAACCACCTCAGCCTCCCAAAGCGCTGGGATTACAGGCGTGAGACGCTGTGCCCGGCCTAGTGCCATTACTTTCAATGGCAAAACCTGCAATTACTTTTGGACGGATACAATAGTAACATTAAGGATCACCGGTCATAGATCAGCATGACAGATATTATTACAATAATAATAGGCCGGTGCGTTGACTCACACCTGTTATCCCAGCACTTTGGGAGGCCAAGGCAGGTGGATCACCTGAAGTCAGAAGTTCAAGACCAGCCTCACTAACATGGTGAAACCCCATCTCTACAAAAATGCTAAAAATTAGCCAGGCGTGATGGTGCATGCCTCTAGTCCCAGCTACTTGGGAGGCTGAGGCAGGAGAATCGCTTGAACCCGGGGGGTGGAGGTTGCGGTGAGCTGACATCATGCCATTGCACGCCAGCCTGGGCAACAAGAGCAAAACTCTATCTCAATAAATAAATAAATAAACTAATTAAAATAAATAAAATAATAATGCTGGGCACAGTGGCTCACGCCTGTAATTCCAGCACTTTGGGAGGCCAAGGCAGGTGGATCACCTGAGGTCAGGAGTTCAAGACCAGCCTGGCCAACACAGTGAAACCCCGTCTCTACTAAAAATACAAAAATCAGCTGGACATGGTGGCGGGCACCTGTAATCCCAGCTACTCGAGAGGCTGAGGCAGAATTGCTTAAACCCAGGAGACAGACGTTGTAGTGAGCCAAGATCGCACCATTGCACTCCAGCCTGGGTGACAAGAGCAAGACTCTGTCTTAAAAATAAAATAAAATAGTGGCTGGGCACAGTGGCTCATGCCTGTAATCCCAGCACTTTGGGAGGCCAAGGCAGGTGGATCACCTGAGGTCAGGAGTTCAAGACCAGCTTGACCAACATGGTGAAACCCCGTCTCTACTAAAAATACAAATATTAGCCTGGTGTGGTGGTGGGAGCCTGTAGTCCCAGCTAGTCGGGAGGCTGAGGCAGGAGAATTGCTTGAACCCAGGAGGTGGAGGTTGCAGTGAGCTGAGGTCACGCCACTGCACTCCAGCCTGGGTGACAGAGGGAGACTGTCTAAAAATAAATAAGTAAATAAGAAGAAAAAAGGAGGAGTAGGAGAGGGAGGAGGAGGAGCAGGAGGAAACAGCCAGGCACAGTGGCTCAAGCCTGTAAAGGAGGAGGAGGAAGAAACAGCCAGGAGCAGTGGAGGAGGAAGAGGAGGTGAGAAGGAGGAAAGGAGGAGGAGAGGAGGAGGAAAGGAAGAGGAGAGGAGTAGGAGGAGGAAAGGAGGAGAAGGAAACGAAGAAGAAAGGAAGAGGAGGAAAGGAAGAGGAGAGGAGGGGGGAGAAGGAGGAGGGGTAGGAGGAGGAGGAAAGGAGGAGGGGGNAGGAGGGGAAGGAGGAGGGGAGAAGGGGGGAGGAGGGAGAGGGGGAGGAGGAAGAGAGGGAGGAGGAAGAGAGGGAGGAGAAGGAGGGGGAGAATAAGGAGAAGAGAAAGAGAAGGAAACTGCCAGGTTCGGTGGCTCAAGCCTGTAAAGGAGGAGGAGAAGGAAACAGCCAGTCGTGGTGGCTCACACCTATAGAGGAGGAGAAGGAAGAAACAGCCAGGCTAGGTGGCTCAGGCCTGTAAAGGAGGAGGAGAATGAGAAGGAGGAAGAAACAGCCAGGCACAGTGGCTCTCACACCTGGAAAGGAAGAGGAGGAGCAGGAGGAAACAGCCAGGCATGGTGGCTCATGCCTGTGAAGGAGGAAAAGGAGGAAGAAACAGCCCAGCACAGTGGCTCAAGCCTGTAAAGGAGGAGGGGGAAACAGGTGCAGTGGCTCACGCCTGTAGAGGAGGAGGAGGAGACAGCCAGGAACAGTGGCTCATGCCTGTGAAGAAGAGGAAGAAGAAGAAGAAAAAAAACAGCCAGGAACGGTGGCTCATGCCTGTAAGGGAGGAGGGGAGAAGGAAGAGGAGGAGGAGGAGGAAACAGCCAGGTGAGGTGGCTCACGCCTATAAAGGAAAAGGAGGAGGAGGAAAAAATAGCCAGGCACAGTGGCTCATGCCTATAAAGGAGGGAGAAGGAGGAGGAAACAGCCAGGTGCGGCGGCTCATGCCTGTAAAGAGGAGGAAGAAGAAACAGCCAGGAAGGGTGGCTTATGCCTGTAAGGGAGGAAGAGGAGAAGGAGGAGGAAACAGCCAGGCGAGGTGGCTCACGACTGTAAAGGAGAAGGAGGAAGAGGAAGAAACAGCCAGGCGTGGTGGCGCAGCCTGTAAAGGAGAAGGAGGAGGAAACAGCCAGGCGAGGCAGCTTAACGCCTGTAAAAGAGGAGGAGGAGGAGGAAAAAACAGCCGGGCGCAGTGGCTCATGCCTGTAAAGGAGGGAGGAGGAGAAGGAAACAGCCAGGCATGGTGACTTACACCTGTGCAGGAAGAGGAGGAGGAGGAGGTGGAGGAAGAAACAGCCAGGAGTGGTGGTTTACGCCTGTAAAGGAGGGGGAGAAAAAGGAGGAGAAAAAATAACTAGCCAGACTGGCTGGTTCACACCTGTAAAGGAGGAGGAGGAAGAAACAGGCAGGGAAGCTCATTCCTGTAAAGAGGAAGAGGAGGAGGAGGACGAGGAAAAGGAAGAGAAAAAGGAGGAGGAGGAGGAGGAAAAGGAAGAGAAAAAGGAGGAAAAAAAGCAGCCAGACTGGTTGGTTCACTCCTGTAAAGGAGGAGGAGGAAGAAATAGCCAGTTGCAGTGGCTCATGCCTGTAAAGAGGAGGAGGAGGAGGGGGAGAAGGAGGAGAGGAGGAGGAGATGAGGGGGAAGAGGAGGGGAAAGGAGGAGGAGGAGGAGAAGAAGAAGGATAAAAAGGAGGAGAAAACAGCCAGACTGGGTGGTTCACGCCTGTAAAAGAGGAGGTGGAAGAACACCAGTTGCGGTGGCTCATGCCAGTAAAGGAGGAGGAGGACAGGGAGAAGGAGGAGGAAGTGGGGGACAAGGAGGAGGAGGAGGAGAAGGAAACTGCCTGGCTCGGTGGCTCAAGCCTATAAAGGAGGAAAAGGAGGAGGAGGAAACAGCCTGTCGTGGTGGCTTACACCTATAGAGCAGGAGGAAGAAATAGCCAGGCCCGGTGAGTCAGGCCTATAAAGGAGGAGAGGGGAGCGGGGAGAGGAGCGGCGGGGGG
>NW_016804648.1:163872-185327 GCF_001698545.2 Rhinopithecus bieti
GGAGGAGGAGGAGAGGGAAACGGCCAGGTGCGGTGGCTCATGCCTATAATCCTAGCAATTTGGGGTGAGCAGCAAGGAGGAAGGAAGGGAGGAGGAAAAGAAAGAGGAGGAGGAAAGAGGGAGGAAGAAAAACAAGAGGAGGAGGAGGAAAAGAGGAAAGAGGGAGGAGGAAAAAGAAACAGCCAGGTGGGCTTGGTGGCTCACGCCCGTAGTCCCAGTTACTCTGGAGGCTGAGGCAGAAGAATCGCTTGAACTCAGGAGGCGGAGGTTGCGGTTAGCCGAGATCGGGCTACTGCACTCTGGCTTGGGCAACAGAGTGAGTCCGTCTCAAAAAAAAAAAAAAAAAAAAAAGAAAAGAAACAGCCAGGTGCAGTGGCTCACGCCTGTAATCCCAGCAATCTGGGAGGCTGAGGTGGGAAGATAGCTAGAAACCCAGAAGTTTGAGACCAGCCTGAGCAACATAGTGAGACCCATTTTTACAAAAAATAAAAAATAAAAATTAGCCAGGAATGGTGGTACAGGCCAGTCGTCCCAGCTACTCAGAAGGCTGAGGCAGGAGGATCACTTGAGCCCAGTCAAACCACTGCACTTGAGCCTGGGCAATGGAGTAAGACTGTCTCTCAAAAAAATAGTAATAAAGTTTGAAATACAATAATAATTACCGAAATGTGACACAAAGACACCAAATGAGCACATACTGTTGGAAAAACGGCACCAATACACTAGCTCAACACAGGGTTGCCACAATCCTCTATGTTAAGAAATGGGCCAGGCATGGTGACTCACGCCTGTAACTCCCAGCACTTTGGGAGGCTGAGATGGGAGGATAGATTGAGGCCAGGAGTTCGAGATCAGCCTGGTCAACGTAGTGAGACTCCATCTCAATTGTTTTAAATATTATTATTATTATTATCATCATCATTATTTTGAGACGGAGTCTTGTTTTGTCTCCCAGGCTAGAGTGCAGTGGCGCAATCTCAGCCATTCTCCTGCCTCAGCCTCCCAAGTAGCTGGGACTACGGGCGCCTGCCACCACGCCCGGCTAATTTTTTTTTGTATTTTTAATAGAGACAGGGTTTCACTGTGTTAGCCAGGATGGTCTCAATCTCCTGACCTCATGATCCGCCCGCCTTGGCCTCCCAAAGTGCTGGGATTACAGGTTTGAGCCACTGCGCCCAGCCTATTTGTATTTTTCAATTAAAAAAAAAAGTTAAGAAATGCAGTATATGTGAAGTGCAACAAAGTGAAGTTAAAAAAAAAATGAGGCCAGGCATGGTGGCTCACACCTGTAGTCCCAGCACTCTGGGAGGCCAAGGCGGGTGGATAGCCTGAGGTCAGGAGTTCGAGACCAGCCTGCCCAAACATGGTGAAATCCCGTCTCTACTAAAAATTCAAAAATTAGAAGGGCATGTTGGTGCATGCCTGTAGTCCCAGCTACTCTGGAGGGTGAGGCAGGAGGATCTGTTAAGCCCTGGAGTTTGAGGCTTCATTGAGAGTTCTTACCACGTCACTGTACTCTAGGCTAGCTGACAGAGTGAGACCATGTCTAAGAAAAAAAATTATAAAATGGTATATTAAGGCTGGGCGCAGTGGCTTATGCCTGTAATCCCAATACTTTGGGAGGCCAAGGCAGGCGGATCACGAGGTCAGGGGTTCGAGACCAGCCTGGCCAACATGGTGAAACCCCATCTCTACTAAAAATACAAAAATTAGCCAGGTGTGGTGGTGCACGCCTGTCATTGCTACAGCCATCTCAACCTTCAGGAACCACCACTTTGATCAGTCAGCAGCCACCAACATCAAGGTAAGACCCTCCATTAACAAAACTGTAATGACTTACTGAAAACTCAGATGATCGTTAATATTTTTAAGTTAAGGTATGTCCTTTTTTGTTTTTTTGGGTTTTTTTTGAGGCAGAGTCTCGCTCTGTCAGCCAGGCTGGAGTGCAGTGGCATGATCTTGGCTCACTGCAACCTCTGCCTCCCGGGCTCAAGCAATTCTCATGCCTCAGCCTCCCGAGTAGCTGGGATTACAGGCATGTGCCACCACACCCAGGTAATTTTTGTATTTTTAGTAGAGATGAGGTTTCTCTATGTTGGCCAGGCTGGTCTCAAACTCCTGCCCTCAGGTAATCTGCCCACCTCAGCCTCCCAAAGTGCTGGGATTACAGGCGTGGGCCACTGCGCCTGACCTGTACATTGTTTTTATAGACATAATTTTATTGCATACTTAAGAGACTACAGAGGCGGGCAGATCATTTGAGGTCAAGAGTTCGAGACCAGTCTGACCAACATGGTGAAACCCCATCTCTACTAAAATACAAAAATTAGCCGGGCAGGGTGGCGTGTGCCTATAATCCCAGCTACTCGGGAGGCTGAGGCAGGAGAATCACTTGAATCCAGAAGGTGGAGGTTGCAGTGAGCCAAGATCAGCCAAGATCAGGTGACAGAGCGAGACTCCCTCTCAAAAAATTAATTAATTAATTAAATAATAAAAGACTACAGAAGAGTGTAAACATAATTTTCTTTCTTTCTTTCTTTTTTTTTTTAGACAGAGTCTCACTCCATCGCCCAAGCTAAGCTGGAGTGCAGTGGCACCATCTCGGCTCACTGCAAGCTCTGCCTCCTGGGTTCACGCCATGATTTCGCCTCAGCCTCCTGAGCAGCTGGGACTACAGGCGCCTGCCACCATGCCTGGCTAATTTTTTTGTATTTTTTAGTAGAGACAGGGTTTCACCGGGCTAGCCAGGATGGTCTTGATCTCCTGACCTCATGATCCACCTACCTCGGCCTCCCAGAGTGCTGGGATTACAGACTTGAGCCACCGCGCCCGGCCACAAAATATATTTCTTTTCTTTGAGATGGAGTTTTGCTGTTTCACCCAGGCTGCAGTGAAGTGGCATGATCTTGGCTCACTGCAATCTTTACCCCCCAGGTTCAAGTGATTCTCCTGTCTCAGCCTATTGAGTAGCTGGGATTACAGGCACCTGCCACCATGTCTGGCTAATTTTTGTATTTTTAGTAGAGATGGGGTTTCACCATGTTGGCCAGGCTGGTCTCAAACTCCTGACCTCAGGTGATCCACCTACCTTGACCTCCCAAAGTGCTGGGATTACAGGCGTGAGCCACCACACGCGGCCCCAACTTTTCTTCTGCAGCTTCCTCACCCCTCTTTGCCTTCATAGAATTCAGGAGAGTTAGGGCCTTCCTCCGGATTAGGCTTTGGCTTAAGGGGATGTTGTGACTGGTTTGATCTTCTATCCAGACCACTCAACCTTTCTCTGTATCAGCAATAGGGCTGCTTTGCTTTCTTCTCATTTGTGTGTTCACAGGAGTAGCACTTTTAATTTCCTTCAAGAACTTTCCCTGCCAGGCACGATGGCTCACGCCAGTAATCCTAGCACTTTGGGAGGCCAAGGCAGGCAGATCATCTAAAGGTCAGGAGTTCAAGACCAGCCTGGCCAACATGGTGAAAGCCCGTTTCTACTAAAAATACAAAACATTAGCCGGTTATGGTGGCACGTGCCTGTAATCCCAGCTACTTGAGAGGCTGAGGCAGGAGAATCACTGGAACCCTGGCAGCAGTGGTTGCAGGGAGCCGAGATTGCACCACTGTACTCCAGCCTGGACCACAGAGCAAGACTCCATCTCATAGAGAGAGAAAAAAAGAGCTTTTCCTTTGTGTTCACAACCTGGTTAACAGGTACAAGAGGCTTTGCTTTTGTTCATCTCAGTTTTCAACATGTCTGCCTCACGATGTTTCCATCTTTTGACATTAAGTGAGATACGTAGGACCCTTCCTTTCACTTTAACACTTAGAGACCATTGTAGGGTTATTAATTGACCTAATTTCAATATTGTTCTGTCTCAGGAAATAGGGAGACTCAAGAGGGCAAGAGGGCGTGAGACGGAGGCACAGTTGGTCAGAGAGGCAGTCAGAACACACACATTTGTTGATTAAATCACCATCTTATTTGGGCACAGTGTATGATGTCCAAAACAACTGCAGTAGTAACATCAAAGACCACTGATCACAGATCACCACAGCAGATACAGTAATAATGAAAAAGTTTGAAATATTGCAAGAATTAGCAAACTGTGACACAGAGGTATGAAGTGAGTATGTGCTGCTGGAAAAATGCCACTGACAGACTTAC
This sequence comes from Rhinopithecus bieti, assembly GCF_001698545.2. Lineage (NCBI taxonomy): Eukaryota > Metazoa > Chordata > Mammalia > Primates > Cercopithecidae > Rhinopithecus > Rhinopithecus bieti. The sequence continues at coordinate 168,029 of NW_016804648.1, forward strand.
TCAACACAGGGTTGCCACAAACCTTCAATTTGTAAAAAAAAATGCAGTTTCTGTGAAGCACGATAAATCAAAGTGCAGTATAACAAGGTGTGCACGTATGTGCTGTGTCTGATTTATACTAAGTGTTCAATAAATAATAGTTGCTATGATTAATACATAAGGGCCTAGTGGGTCAAGATAAAGCTGGTATGAAGTAATAACAATTAAGATTGCTATGTTTCTGTTTTTGAGATGGAGTCTCACTCTGTTGCCCAGGCTGGAGTGCAGTGGCACGATCTTGGCTCATTGCAACCTCCACCTCCCAGGTTCAAGCAATTCTCCTGCCTCAGCCTCCTGAGTAGCTGGGATTACAAGTGTCCACCACTACACCCGGCTAATTTTTTAATTTTTAGTAGAGACGGGGGTTTCACCATGGTGGCCAGGCTTGTCTCGAACTCCTGACCTCAGGTGTTCCACCCGCCTTGCCCTCCTGAAGTGCCGGGATTACAGATGTGAGCCACCGCGCCTGGCCAGGACTGCTATGTTTTCAATGATTTTTATGTGCAAAGTACTATATGTGTATACCTGTTGTCTTTTGCTGTGTAAGGAGACATCCCAGGTTGTAAAACAACTGTCACAATTATTACCTCTGGTAATTCAGGGGGTTGAATTAGCTAGGAGGTCTTGCTTATGTTTCCTCATATGGTTACAGTACTGGTTGAGATCTTGTCTCAAAAGGGAGTCATGAAGACCAGACCATGTTTTTATTTTTATTTTTTATTTTATTATTATTATTTTTTGAGATGGAGTCTTGCTCTGTCACCCAGGCTGGAGTGCAGTGGTTTGATCATAGGTCACTCTAACCTCCACCTCCTGGGTTCAAGCAACTCTCCCTCACCTCCCGAGTAGCTGAGATTACAGGTGCGCACCACCACGTGGGGTCATTTCAAAAGCTTCCTCAGTCACATGTCTTGTATTTAGACTGGGAAGACTCAAATGACTGAGGGCTGGAACAGACAGGACATCTCACAGTATAACCGTGTGATCTCTCCATGTAATCCCTCCGGCATGGTGGCGTGGAGGCAGCTGAGCTTCTTATAGGCTGGCTCCATGCTCCAAAGACCCATATCCCCCAGAGCCAGGTCGGAGCTGCATTACCTTTTCTGACGCAGCCTCAGCAGTCATGCAGTCTCTTTGACCACATTCTACCTCTTAGAAGTGAGTCAGAGCCAGACGTGGTGGCTCACGCTTGTAATCCCAGCACTTAGGGAGGCCGCGGTGGTCAGATCACCTGAGTGAGGTCAGGAGTTCAAGAGCAGACTGGCCAACGTGGTAAAACCTCATCTCTAGTAAAAATACAAAAACTAGCTGAGTGTAGTGGCACATGCCTGCAGCTACTCGGGAGGCTGAGGCAGGAGAATCGCTTGAACCCGGGAGGCAGAGACTGCAGTGAGCAAAGATTGCACCATTGCACTCCAGCCTGGGAAACAGAGGGAGGCTCCGTTTCAAAAAAATAAAAATAAAAATAGAAGAATTAGAAGTGAGTTGGCCAGGCACAGTAACTCTCGCATATAATCCCAGCACTTTGGGAGGCTGAAATGGGAGAATCACTTGAGCCGAGCACTCTTGCATTCCAGCCTGGGCAACAGAGCAAGATTCTGTCTCAAAAAAAAAAAAAAGAATTTGCAGACATATTTTAGAACTGCATGTTTATGATCACATTTCTTAATTTCAGTGGTACCAAAACAGCAGGATTCAGCCTAGCTCCAGCTGCTGGCCGCACAAAAAACCAGCCTGTGCAACGGTGGTGAAACTCCAATCTTTACAAAAAAAAATACAAAAATCAACTGGGAGCAGTGACTCACACCTATAATCCCAGCACTTTGGAAGGCTGAGGTGGGCGGGTCACCTGAGGTCAGGAGTTTGAGACCAGTCTGGTCAACATGGTGAAACATCATCTCTACTCAAAAATACAAAAAGTAGCTGGGTGTGGTGGCAGGCACCTGTAATTCCAGCGACTTGGGACCCTGAGACGGGAAAATCGCTTGAACCCCGGAGGCAGAGGTTGCAGTGAGCTGAGACCGCGCCATTGCACTCCAGCCTGGGCAACAAGAGCATTAGTCCATCTCGGAAAAAAAAAAAAAAATTCAGCTGGGTGTGGTGGTGAGCACCTATGGTCCTAGCTTCTCAGGAGGCTGAGGTGGGCGGATAGCCAGAGCCCAGGAGGTCGAGGCAGCAGTGAGCTGATTGCACCACAGCACTCTAGCCTGCAAAACAGAGTGAGATCCTGTCTCAAAAGAAAAGGAGGTGAGTCACGAAGACCAGACCATGTTCAAGGTGGGGAGGAATTAGACTCCACTCCATGAGGGGTGTCAGAGAATTCGCAGACATGGGCTGGGCACGGTGGCTCATGCCTGTAATCCCAGCACTTGGGAGGCCAAGGCAGGCAGATCACAAGGTCAGGAGTTGGCAACCCGCCTGACCAACACGGTGAAACCCCTGTCTCTACTAAAAATACAAAAATTAGCTGGGTGTGGTGACAGGCACCTGTTATCCCACCTACTCAGGAGGCTGAGGCAGGATAATTGCTTGAAACCGGGAGGCAGAGGTTGTGATGAGCTGCGATCACGCCACTGCACTCTTGCATTCCAGCCTGGGCAACAGAGCGAGACTCCGTCTCAAAAAAAAAAGAATTTGCAGACATGTTTTAGAATCACTGCATGTTTATGATCACATTTCATAATTTTAGCGTTACCAAAACAGCAGGGTTCAGCCTAGCTCCAGCTGCTGGCCGCACAAAAAGCCAATCATTGAGACAATGATTATTGCCAAGGAAGATTTTAATGGGGTGCTGCAGCTGAGGAGATTGGGAGATCAGTCTCAAATCCATCTCCCTGACTACTAAAATTAGGGGTTTATACAGCAGGGAAGAAATGCAACTATGTGTGAGAAAACAGGAACTCAGGAGGGGTAAGGAAGCAATCATGATGAATGAGGGGTCTGGAGTCTCATTGTCAGGATGCCATGACCTGGTTAGTTTCAGTTCTTTAATAATCTTTGAAAGGCCTGGGGATCCCCTCCTGAGGAAGGAACTCAGGTAAAATAAATATACTTTTCAAGCTTTATTGCCAAAAGTGTCCATTTCTTTTTTTTTAGTTTCTTTTTGTTTTTTTTTTGAGACAGAGTCTTACTCTTGTCACCCAGGCTGGAGTGCAGTGGTGTGATCTCAGCTCACTGCAGCCTCTGCTTCCCAGGTTCAAGGGATTCTTATGCCTCTGCCTCTTGCGTAGCTGGGATTACAGATTCCCACCACCATGCCCAGCTAATGTTTGTATTTTTGATGGAGACAGGGTTTCACCATGTTGGCCAGGCTGGTCTTGAACTCCTGACCTCAGGTGATCTGCCCACCCCAGCCTCCCTCAGTACTGGGATTACAAGTGTGAGCCACCCACCCGACCAGGACTTGTTTTCTTAATCCCTATGCTATAGAAATTATACTAGACAGAAATATAAAGGCGATGTGTTTCTTTGTTTCTTTTGAGACATAGTGTTGCTCTGTCACCCAGGCTGGAGTGCAGAAGCACAGTCTCGGGTCACTGCAACCTCCGCCTCCCAGGTTCAAGTGATTCTCCTGCCTCAGCCTCCCAAATAGCTGGGATTACAGGAACCCACCACCACACCCAGGTAACTTTTGTATCTTTAGTAGAGACAGGGTTTCATCATGTTGACCAGGCTGTTCTCAAACTCCTGACTTCAGGTAGTCTGCTTGCCCCGGACTCCCAAAGTGCTAGGATTACAGGAGTGAGCCATTGTGTCCAGCTGGGATTTGTTAATAAGCACTTTTTTTTTTTTTTTTTTTTTTTTGAGATGGAGTTTCACTCTTGTTGCCCAGGCTGGAGTGCAATGGCACAATCTTGGCTCACTGTAACCTCCACCTCCCGGGTTCAAGCAATTCTCCTGCCTCAGCCTCCCGAGTAGCTGGGATTATAGGCACGCGCCACCACACCCAGCTAATTTTCTGTGTTTTTAGTAGAAACGGGGTTTCACCATGTTAGCCAGGCTGGTCTTGAACTCCTGACCTCAGGTGATCCGCCAGCCTCAGCCTCCCAAAGTGCTGGGACTACAGGCATGAATCACCGCACTTGGCCCTCTCTTTTTTTTTTTTTTTTTTTTTGAGATGTGTCTTGGTCTGTTGTCCAGACTGGAGTGCAGTGGTGCAATCTCGGCTCACTGCAATCTCCACCTGCCAGGTTCAAGAGGTTCTCTTGCCTCAGCCTCCTGAGTGGCTAGGATTACAGGCACGTGCCACCACAACCGATTGATTTTGTGTTTTAATAGAGACGGGGTTTCACTATGTTGGTCAGGCTGGTCTCGAACTCCTGACCTCAGGTGATCAACCTGAGGTGATCGGCCTCTCAAAGTGCTGGGATTACAGGTGTGAGGCACTACGCCCAGCCTCTTTTTTTTTTTAAAAAAAAAGAGACAGCATCTTGGCTGAGCTCGGTGGCTCACGCCTGTAATCCCAGCACTTTGGGAGGCCGAGGCGGGCAGATCATGAGGTCAGGAGATCAAGACCATCCTGGCTAACATGGTGAAACCCTGTCTCTACTAAAAAGATACAGAAAATTAGCCAGGCTTGGTGGCGGGCACCTGTAGTCCCTGCTACTCGGAAGGCTGAACCAGGAGAATGGCGTGAACCCGGGAGGCGGAGCTTGCAGTGAGCAGAGATCTGGGCCACTGCACTCCAGCCTGGGCGACAGAGCGAGACCCCATCTCAAAAAAAAAAAAAAAANGCTAACATGGTGAAACCCTGTCTCTACTAAAAAGATACAGAAAATTAGCCAGGCTTGGTGGCGGGCACCTGTAGTCCCTGCTACTCGGAAGGCTGAACCAGGAGAATGGCGTGAACCCGGGAGGCGGAGCTTGCAGTGAGCAGAGATCTGGGCCACTGCACTCCAGCCTGGGCGACAGAGCGAGACCCCATCTCAAAAAAAAAAAAAAAAAAGAGAGACAGCCTCTCACACTGTCACCCAGATGAGTGCAGTGTTGCTCACAGTAACCTCAAACCTTAAGGCTCAAGTGATTCTTCCATCTCAGCCTACTGAGTAGCTGGGACTGCAGGCACATGCCACCCTGCCTGGCTAATTTTTTGTAGAGACATGTCTCACTGTGTTTTTCCAGCTAGTCTTGTATTCTTGAGCTCAGGCAATCCTCCCACCTTGGCCTTCCAAAGTGCTGGGATGACAGGCATAGGCATGGCATCTGGCCAATAAGCATTCTTATGCAGTGTTTACTAAGTGCCAAGCACTATCTCAAGCACTTTTCTGGGGACTGCATATGTTTATGGGAAAAAGCCCATGGCAGAGGCCCCAGGAGACAGGCCTGCCTAGAGGGCTGGGTTGGGAGTGAAGAGCAGGCCCCCTCAGGACCAGGGAGCCTCCAAGAAAGAGTCCCTCCTCCCAAGGGTGCAGATCTAAGGTTCCTGCTTGGTTGGAAGGTCCAAGGGGCAATCCTGAGTGGAACACTGTGACCGTCACTCTGATTGTCTCCCTACAAGGCCCCACAGACTCCAGCAGACAGAGAATCAAAATAATAATAAATTAAAGCAGCTCAAGGCGTCTGCAGACATGGTGTCAGGCAGGAGGCCATGCCTCAGGGCCCCAGAATAACAGCAGCCTGGCCTGCTGCAGCAAGGTAGCAGCCCCTACTGCGGAGGCCAGTGGCAGCCACTATTGGGGGCACAGACTCTGGGGGTGCTCGTGCATGCGTGTGTGTGTGTGTATGTGTGTGTGTGTGCGTGGGCGCGCATATGACATTTTGAGACACCTGGATCTATCTAGGAGGTATCTGAGGGGTACTCAGCTTCCTGCAGAAAACATAGGGACAAACCTGGAGAAGTAGCATTTTATAACTTTGGACCCTGAGTAAGCAGGAGACAGTCTGCACAGAACAACAGATGTGTACGGGAATATACTGATTTTCTCTTACTGCAGTAACATACTACTGCACAAAACCCCACAAATTTATTGTTTTAAAATTCTATAGGTTAGAACAAAGGTCCCCAAACCTTGAACCACAGACCAGTACCAGTCTGTGGCCTGCTAGGAACCACATCTCACAGCAAGAAGTGAGTGGTAGGCGAGTGAGAGAAGCTTCTTCTGTATTTATAGCAGCTCCCCATTGGTCGCATTCCCACCTAAGGTCTGCCTTCTGTCAGATCAGTGGCAGCATTAGATTCCATTAGATTCTCATAGGAGTGTAAACACACATGCATGGGATCTAGGTTGCGCGCTCCTTATGAGAATCTAATGCCTGATGATCTGTCACTGTCTTCCATCACCCCCAGATGGGACTGTCTAGTTGCAGGAAAACAAGTTCGGGGCTCCCACTGATTCTACATGATGGTGAGTTGTATAAATATTTCATTATCTATTACAAGGCAATAATAATAGAAATAAAGTGCACATTTAATGTAACGTGCTTAAACCATCCCGAAACCTCCCTGTCTCCCAGTCTAGAAGACAGTGGAAAAACTGTCTTCTACAAAACAGGTTCCTGATGCCAAAAAGGTTGGGGACCACTGGATTAGGAGCTGATATGGTTTGGATCTGTGTCCCCACACAAATCTCATGAAGATTTTAATCTCCAGTGTTGGAGATGGGACCTGGTGGGAGGTCATTGGATCATGTGGGTGAAGTTCTCATGAATGGTATAGCACCGTCCCTTTGGTGCTGTTCTTAATAGTCAGAGAGTTTTCACAAGATCTAGTTGTTTAAAAGTGTGTAGATCCAGCCCAGTGTGGCAGCTCATGCCTGTAATCCCAGCACTTTGGGAGGCCGAGGTGGGCAGATCACCTGAGGTGAGGAATTGGAGACCAGCCTGGTCAACATGGAAAAACCCTGTCTCTACTAAAAATACAAAAATTAGCCAAGTGTGGTTGTGTGTGCCTGTAGTCCTAGCTAGTCAGGAGGCTGAGGCAGGAGGATCGCTTGAACCCCTGAGATGGAGGTTGCAGTGAGCCAAGATTGCACTACCGCACTCCAGCCTGGGCAACAGAGTGAGACTCTGTCTCAATAAATAAATAAATAAATAAATAAATAAATAAATAAATAAATTGGCCAGGTGCGGTAGCTCACGCCTGTAATCCCAGCACTTTGGGAGGCTGAGGCAGACAGATCACAAAGTCAGGACTTTGAGACCAGCGAGGCCGATATGGTGAAACACTGTCTCTACTAAAACTTAGCTGAGTGTGGTGGTGCACGCCTGTAATCCCAGCTACTCAGGAGGCTGAGGCAGGAGGATCGGTTGAACCCCGGAGGTGGAGGTTGCAGTGAGCCAAGATTGTGCCACTGCACTCCAGCCTGGGCAACAGAGTAAGACTCTGTCTCAAAAAAATAAATAAATTGGCCGGGCGCGGTGCCTCACGCCTATAATCCCAGCACTTTTGGAGGCTGAGGCGAGCGGATCACAAGGTCAGGAGATCGAGACCATCCTGGCTAACACGGTGAAACCCCATCTCTACTAAAAAATATAAAAAATTAGCCACGTGTGGTGGCGGGCGCCTGAGGTCTCAGCTCCTCGGGAGGGGCTGAGGCAGGGAGAATTGGTGTTTGAAACCCGGGGAGGCAGAGCTTTGCAGTGAGCTGAGATCACGCCACTGCACTCCAGCCTGGGTGAGAGAGCAAGACTCCTCCATCTCAAAAAAAAAAAAAAAAAAAAGAAAGAAAAGCAATAATAAAAAAGTGTGGTCTCCCCCTCCTCTTGGTTCCTTGGCTCCCCTTTCACCTTCTTGTCGTGAGTAGAAGACCCCTGAGGGCCTCCCAGAAGCCAGATTGCTTGCTTACTTCCTCTAGGAGGCCTATGGAGCTGTAACCTGGATTAAACCCACCTTTTTTTACCCAAATTATTCTAGTCTCAGGTATTTTTTTTCTTTCTTTCTTTTCTTTTTTTTTTGAGATGGAGTCTCTGGGCTGTGTTTTGCCAGGCTGGAGTTGCAGTGGCGCAATCTTCAGCTCATGCAACTCGCCTCCTTGGGTGAAAGCGATTCTCCTGCCTCAGGGCTCCCCAGTAGCTGGATTACACATGTAGCGCCACCACACCTCGGCTAAATATTTTTGTATTTTTAGTAGAGATGGGGGTTTTTCACCACATTGCAAAGGCTCGTTCTTAAACTCCTGGACTTCGTGGATTCTGCCCGCCCTCAGTCTTCCCAAAACTGCTGGGTATTACCAGACGTTGAGGCACCGTGGCCACCGGCCTTCAGGTATTTCCTTTTTTTTTTTTGAGATGGGAGTTCTTGCTCTGTTGGCCCAGGCTGGAAGTGCAAGTGGGGGGCCGGATTCTCAGCTCACTGCCAAGCTCTGCCTCCCGGGTTCACGCCATTCTCCTGCCTCCAGCCTCCCGAAGTAGCTGGCACTACAGGCGCCTGCCACCCTCACCCGGCTCAGTTTTTTTGTATTTTTTTAGTACGAGATGGGGTTTTCCAACATGTTAGCCAGGATTTGGTCTTCAATTCTCCCTGACTTCATGATCCGCCCTTCGGCCTCCCTAAGTGCCTAGGATTACAGGGCTTGAGCCACCGCACCCGGCCAGGTATTTCTTTTTTTTTGAGACGGAGTCTCGCTCTGTGGCCCAGGCTGGAGTGTAGTGGCACCATCTCAGCTCACTGCAACCTCCGCCTCCCGGGTTCAAGTGCTTCTCCTGCCTCAGCCTCCCGAGTAGCTGGGATTACAGGCGCCCACCACCATGCCTGGCTAATTTTTGTACTTTTAGTAGAGATGGGGTTTCGCCATGTTGGCCAGGCTGGTCTCAAATTCCTGACCTCAAGTGATCCACCCGCCTCAGCCTCCCAAAGCGCTGGGATTATACGCGTGAGCCACCGCACCTGGCCGCCTTCGGGTATTTCTTTATAGAAGTGTGAAAATGGAGTAATACAGAAGTCCTACATGGATCTCACTGGGTTAAAATCAAGGTGTTGGTAGGGCTGCAGTCTTCTTTTTTTTTTTTTTTTTTTGAGTCCGAGTCTCGCTCTGTCACCCAGCCTGGAGTGCAGTGGCATGATGTTGGCTCACTGCAACGTACCCCTCCCAGGTTCAAGCGATTCTCCTACCTCAGCCTCCCAAGTTGCTGGGATTACAGGTGCCCGCCACCACACCCAGCTAATTTTTTTTAAATTTTTAGTAGAGACAGGGTTTCACCATGTTGGCTAGGCTGGTCTTGACCCCTTGATCTCAAGTGATCCACCTGCCTTGGCCTCCCAAAGTGATGGGATTACAGGTGTGAGCCACCGCACCCAGCCAGGCTGCAGTTCTTTCTGAAAGCTTCAAAGGAGAATCTGTTTTCTTGCCTTTTTCAGCCTCTAGAGGTTCCCTACATTCCTTGGCTTATGGCTCCTTCCTCCATTTTCAAAGGCAGGAACATTGCATCTCTCAGACCATTCTTCCCTAGCCACACCTCCCTTGGGCTCTGACATCAGGGGAGAATGATTCTATGCTTTTAATGACCCATGTGATTACGTTGATACCATATACAAAATCCAGGATAATCTTTTCTTTTCATCCCAAGGTCCATACCCTTAATTGTCATGGTGATCAGCGACTGTCCAGGGCCAGAGGTGCAGACAGTAAAAAGAATTTTTACTCAGCTCACTGCAACCTCCGCTTCCCGGGCTCAAGTGGTTCTCCAACCTCAGTCTCCTGAGTAGCTGGGATTACAGGCGCCTGCCACCATGCCTGGCTAATTTTTGTATTTTCAGTAGAGATGAGGTTTCACCATGTTGGCCAGGCTGGTCTTGAACTCTTGGACTCAAATGATCCACCTGCCTTGGCCTCCCAAAAAGCTGGGATGACAGGCATGAGCCACCATGCTCGGCCTAGTGGGTACCATTTGAACACCCAGCTAACTCGCCACTCTAAGTCACACCTGAGCCATTTTATCATGGGGGCTGTCAGAGGCACTGCTCTTTTCCACTGAAGCCTGTACCCAATCCCTAGACCTTGTGTGCTTTTCCCCTCACCCACTTCAAAGGCCTGTGGCTTTGGGACGCGTCTCCACCTCATTAGTCATTCCCTCCTCTGCCCCATCCCGTCGAAACACAATAAAAACGCATTGTAGTTATTTATGTCCAGAGTTGGTTCCCCAACTAGGCTGTCAGCTAGCCAGTGCAGAGGGTGTGTATTAGTCACATTTGTATCATCAGCCCCCAATGGGCCATGGCTACATGTTTGTTGAGTGAGTAACACAAGGAGCATCTTTAGCATTTCTTTGTGGGATCCAGTCTCCTCAATGAAGGTACGGGGAATTTTCCACACTAACCAGGTCAGCTGGGTCTGGGTAGCATTTTATGTACTTTTTTTGTTGTTATTTTGTGATAGTCTCGCTGTTTCGCCCAGGCTGGAGTGCAGTGGCGTGATCTGCAACTTCCTCCTCCCAGTTTCAGGCGATTCTCCTGCCTCAGCCTCCTGAGTAGCTGTGATTACAGGCGCGAACCATCACGCTGTTTAATTTCTATTGTTTTGGTAAAGATGATGTTTCGTCATGTCGCCCAGGCTGGTCTCAGACTGGGCTTAAGCGATCCACCTGCCTTCATCTTCCAAAGTGCTGGGTTTATAGGTGTGGGCCACCATGCTTAGCCAGTAAAAAATGTTTAACAGCTTTATTAATATAGGATTCATATGCCATACAATTTGCCATTTAAAGTGTACAACTCAATGTTTTCAGTATATTCACAGGGTTGTGCAACCACCATCACCATCTATAATACTTTTAGATGATTTTTGTTTCCCAAAGAGAAACTCCCTACTTATTACCAGTCACTTCCCATCCCTGCACCCAACCTAGCCTTTTGTCTGTATCCATAGATTGGCCTCTTCTTGCACATTCCATATAAAGTGAATCATACAATATGTATTCTTTTTTGGGGGGGAGGGGACAGAGTCTCACTCTGTCTCCCAGGCTGGAGTGCAGTGGCGCGATCTCCGCTCATTGCAAGCTCCACCTCCTGGGTTCGTGCCATTCTTCTGCCTCAGCCTCCCAAGTAGCTGGGACCACAGGCACCCGCCACCATGTCCAGCTAATTTTTTTTTTTTTGTATTTTTAGTAGAGACAGGGTTTCACCGTGTTAGCTAGGATGGTCTTGATCTCCTGACCTCATGATCCGCCTGCCTGGGCCTCCCAAAGTGCTGGGATTACAGGCGTGAGCCACCGTGCCTGGCCTTATGTTTTGAGAAGCAGTCTCACTCTGTCACCTAGGCTGGAGTGCAGTGGCGTGATCTTGGCTCACCGCAACCTCCATCTCCTGGGTTCAAGCAATTTTCCTGCCTCAGCCTCCTGAGTAGCTGGGATTAGAGCTGCCCGCCACCACGCCTGGTGATTTTTGTATTTTTAGTAGAGACGGGGTTTCACCATGTTGGCCAGACTGGTCTGGAACTCCTGACCTCAGATGATCCGCCCACCTCGGCCTCCCAAAGTGCTGAGATTACAGGCATGAGCCACCCAGGCAGGTGATATGTATTATTTTGTGTCTGGCTTTTTTCACTTATTAATAGCATCATGTTTTGGGAGGTTATCCATCTCACAGCATTTATCTATCTATTTATATATTTTTTTGCAACAAGGTCTCTCACTCTGTAGGCTGGAGTGCAGTGGTGTGATCATAGCTCCCTGCAGCCTTGACCTGTTGGCTCAGGCGATTCTCCCACTTCAGCCTCCCCAGTAGCTGGGACTACAGGTGCTCACCACCACACACCTGGCTAAGTTTTCGTAGATGGGGGTCTGGTTATGTTGTCCAGGCTGGTCTGGAACTCCTGGTCTCAAGAAATCCTCCTGCCTCCGCTTCCCAAAGTGTTGGGACCAAGCCTGGCCTCCCTTTTATTTTTATTTTTGGAATGCAGTCTTGCCCTGTCGCCCAGGCTGGAGTGCAGTGGCACGATCTCGCTCACTGCAAGTTCCACCTCCTGGCTTCACGTCATTCTCCTGCCTCAGCCTCCCGAGTAGCTGGTACTACAGGCGCCCCCCACCACACCCAGCCAATTTTGTTTTGTATTGTTAGTAGAGATGGGGTTTCACCGTGTTAGCCAGGACGGTCTCAATCTCCTAACCTTGTGGTTTGCCTGCCTCAGCCTCCCAAAGTGCTGGGATTACAGGCGTGAGCCACTGCACCCGGCGGGCCTCCTTTTTAGGTAGTTTTCCATTGTACAAATGTAGCACATTTTATTCATCCACTCATCAGTCTCTAGTTAATGCATCCCTAGTATTTGTTCAGATTGACTGGGGTTCAATACCCACTGGACAAGTTCCTAGAGGAGTGACTTTTGGTAAATCATAATTTCTCCAAGTCTGCCTCAGTTTCTTCAATTATAAAATGTCAGTAATACTGGAATCTACTTCATAGAGAGTCATGGTTGTATTGCCACAGTAATTAATAAAGTGCCAGGCACTTTATAAGGATTATTTAACACACTTATTATTTACCAAGTAGGCAACAGAGGCTATTGCGGTGGCTCACACCTGTAATTCCAGCACTTTGGGAGGTGGAGGTGGGAGGATCACTTGAGGCCAGGAGTTCAAGACCAGCCTGGACAACATAGTGAGACTCCCATCTCCACAAAAAAAATTTTAAAATTTTCTAGCTGACCCTTTGGACAATAAAGAATTTTATTTTAGAAAATTAGTCAGGTGGCCAGATGCGGTGGCTCACGCCTGTAATACCAACACTTTGGGAGGCTGATGTGGGTGGATCACAAGGTCAGGAGTTCAAGACCAGCCTGGCCAAGATGGTGAAACTCCGTCTCTACTAAAAAATACAAAAATTAGCTGGGCATTATGGCGGCGCCTGTAATCCTAGCTACTCGGGAGGCTGAGGCAGGGAATTGCTTGAACCCGGGAGGCAGAGGTTGCAATGAGCCAAGACTGCACTCCAGCCTGGGCAACAGAGTGAGACTCATCTCAAAAAAAAAAAAAAAAAATTAACCAGGTGTAGTGGAGCGCACCTGTGGCCCCAGCTACTCTGGCAGGCTGAGATGGGAGGATTGTTTGAGCCCAGGAGTTCAAGGCTGCAGTGAGCTCTGACTGCACCAGTGCATTCCAGCCTGGGCGACAGAGGAAGACCCTGCCTCTTAAAAAAAAAAAACAAAAAAAACAAAAAAAACAAAAAAAAACTTCAATGTTTCTGGCAGCCCAGATGCCACCAGCCTCACTACTCTCTGAGGGGTGGGATTTTAACATGCAAAGGCCCACTAACCCGATCACATCTCGCAACTTGAGCTGATTAATACTATACTTTGTTAAAACCTGGACAACGAAAACAGAGATAGGCCGGTGAGGTGGCTCACGCCTGTAATCCCAACACTTTGGGAGGCCGAGGCGGGTGGATCACGAGTTCAGGAGTTCAAGACTAGTCTGGCCAAGATGGTGAAACCCCGTCTCTACTAAAAAATATAAAAATTAGCTAGGCATTATGGCGGGCGCCAGTAATCCCAGCTACTCGGGAGGCTGAGGCAGGGAATTGCTTGAACACCGGAGGCAGAGGTTGCAGTGAGCCGAGATCGCGCCACTGCACTGCAGCCTGAGCGACAGAGCGAGACTCTGTCTCAAAAAAGAAACGACAGAGCGAGGCTGTTTCAAAAAAAAAAAAAAACAGGCTGGGAGCGGTGGCTCACACCTGTAATCCCAGCACTTTGGGAGGCCAAGGCAAGCGGATCACGAGGTCAGGAAATCGAGACCATCCTGGCTAACACGGTGAAACCCCGTCTCTACTAAAAATACAAAAAATTAGCCGGGCTTGGTGGCAAGCGCCTGTAGTCCCACCTACTTGGGAGGCTGAGGCAGGAGGAGAATCGCTTGAACCCAGGAGGCGAAGGTTCCAATGAATCGAGATCGCGCCACTGCACTCCAGCCTGGGCGACAGAGCGAGACTCTGTCTCAAAAAAAAAAAAAAAGAAAACATAAAAAAAGAAAAGAAAACACGAGATAATCCTGTCCGCAAACGCTTAGCCGTCTTACGGCGGCCTGGTGAAAGGATGCAGGAACACTCCCCCACCCGCGCCCCCGAGAAAGGCGAACGCGCAGCGCGAGGTTCCGGGTCCGCCAAGCTCCCGGCATGCAGCGCTGCAATCCCGGCGAGCACCTTGGCGCGCGGAGCTGGCACCTTGGCGCGGTCGGCGGCGGCGGGGACAGCTGTGAAGTGTGAGGTTCCTGGTCTGCTGGCAGCTGGGGTGACGAGGCGGGACGTCATGGAAGTGTAAGTCTCCTCGGGCGCGTCCCTTTTCGGCCGAGGAGCCCAACGGTTTGACCGCTGAGAGCCGAGATCCGTGGGAACTGGGCGACCCTCGTACGGAAGTGAAGACAGGGGGCCGGCCCTGTCCGGGAGGGCCGCGGGGTGGGGACGGGGACGAATGGGACTCGCGCTTTGCACCTTCGAACCTTCGCTTCCCCTCCTCACCCTGTGTCTGGGGTGCGCGGCCGAACACCTCCGGGTCTGGTTGCCTTTCAGTGTTCCCCCTCCTTCTCTCATTCATTTACTAGCGTTTTTGGGTCACAGTGCAGGGGTGGAGCCCAGCCTAGTATCCGAGCCAGGACTTAGAAGGCTATAAAGGCCTGAGTCTGTCCGCCCTGAAAGTACCTGGAGGAAAGATGAATCAGGGCCGGGTAGAGCTCTGCTTGCAGCACTGGGCCCCTGGGGAGCTCTCACTCGGAAGAGCTGCTCTCAGAGTTGGATGGGAGCAGTCAACACTGTGAGGGAAGGGGCTGGTTTTTGTGGGGAGAAGGGAAGGATGTGAGCCAGGACTGAGACCGGAGAAACAGCACAGGGTGTGTGGGTGTGTACAAGGCGAGGGTAAAAGATTTTCTGACAATTTAACTCCACGTGGTCTTTTCCATGCTTGCTTGTTGCACCTCGTGCAAATGGAAGTTTTTGCATCTACTCCGAATGTGGGCTTTATATGGTTGATATTAACTTGTAGGTATTTACCTATCTTGTGTTCTCTGTGCACTGATTATTTGATTCAGTTTCCTTTATGTTCTTTTGCCTCATGTTTAATGGTTATATGTACGATGGCATTTCAGATTTTTACATTCTTAATTGTTTTTTCTTAAGAAACAGGGTCTTGCTCTGTCCCCCAGGTGGGAGTGCAATGGTGTAATCATGGTTCACTGCAGCCTCACCTTCCCGACTCAAGCAATCCTGCTTCAGCCCCTCCAGTAGCTGGGACTACAGGCCCACACCATCACTCACGGCTAATTTTTTTAAAAGGTTTTGTAGATACAGGATCTCACTACAGCCCAGGCTGGTCTCCAGCTCCTAAGCTCAAGTGATCCTCCTGCCTTGTACTCCCAAAGTGCTGGGATTGCAGGCGTGAGCCACCTCACCTGGTCCCTTCCCATTTTTTTTTTTTTTTAACTTAACATATGTCTGTGTAACTGAAATGAAAGGCTCATGAAACGATAATGTATGGAGTACACTCTCATATTGTCTATTTTTATTAAGATGAATGGGGCCAAGCGTGGTGGCTCATATCAGTAATACCAGCACTTTGGGAAGCTTAGGCAGGAGGATCACTTGAGCCTGGGAGGTGGAGACCAGCCTGGGCAACATACGGAGACCCTGTCTCTACAAAAAATTAAAAAGCTAGTTGGGTGTGGTAGTGCATGCCTGTAGTCTCAGCTACTTACGAGGCAGAGATGGGAGGATCGCTTGAGATCAGGAGGCTACAGTGAGCTGAGATGGAGCCACTGCACTCCTGACAGAGTGACAGAGCAATGCTCTGTCTAAAACAAAACAAAATATAACAAAAAAGGTTGACCCACTGAATTAATTTTGCGACCCACTGAATTAATTTTGCAACCCACTGATCGGATTTCATCTGCAACCTGAAAAACTATTCATATAATTTACTCTAGTCCAAGCCATCATTACTAATTTTTCCCTCTTTACTAGAGCATTTCCTGTGAGCATACAACCCTGCTTTAATGTATTCATCTTAGAAAATCCCCTGTCCCCACATACATGTCCACCTCTTACTCCATTTCTGCTTCCCATCCCAACAAAACTTCTTGAAAGTGCTGATTAGCCCCTCATTCTCTCAACCATTCTGTTGGGCTTTCATCCTCACTGGTCTATAGAAATGACTGCTAAGATTACCTGATCCAGCAGGGCGCAGTGGCTCACGCCAGTAATCCCAGCACTTTAGGAGGCCAAGGTGGGTGAATCGCCTGAGGTCAGGAGTTTGAGACCAACCTGGCCAACATGGCAAAACCTTGTCTCTACTAAAAATACAAAAATTAGCCAGGTGTGGTTGTGGGTGCCTGTAATCCCGGCTACTCAGGAGGCTGAGGCAGGAGAATCACTTGAACTCAGGAGGCAGAGGTTACAGTGAACCAGATTGTGCCACTGCGCTCCAGCCTGGGTGACAGAGCAAGATTGCATCTCCAAAAAAACAAAAAACAAAAAACCTGATCCCTCCATCCCTCCATCTTGTCAAATCCAGAGGTTGCTTTTCTGGCCTCAACTTTTTTGATCTCTCAGCAGTGGTTAATACAGAAACTCTAGAAACTTTCCTTTCTTCGTGACATATGTTCCTTTGTGATATTTCCTCCTACATCAAAGACTACTTCACAGTGTCCTTCCCTGGGTCCCGTTCCTCCCTTGCTTGATGTCTAAGTGTTGAGGTATCTTAGGACTCAGTCCTGGGACCCTTTCTCTCCACGCTCTGTCATTTAACCCATCTGTGTGCTGATGGTTCCCAAAGGTGTGTTCTAGCCTCTTCTCATCATCTATGCAATTGCATAGATGAAAAATCTAGCCCTCTCTCCTCACTCCGTAAATCCAATCAGTGGTCCCGTTGTCTCCACCCTAGAATGTATTTTGAATGCAGTTACTTTTCACCATCTCCACTGTTAGCTTTGTAGTCCATCACCTCTGGGCTGGATTAAGCAATAGCCTTTGAGTGTTCACTCTTCCCCAGCCTCCATTCTGTTCTCCACATGGCAACTGGAATGATCTTAAGTAATGACTGGAACATGTCACCCCTGGGTAAAACCCTTCATTGACTTTCCATTGCACTTAGAGGAAATCTCCATCCCTTACCAGGACCTGCAAGACCCTGTAAAACCTCACCTACTCCCCAGCCTGACCACTTGCCACTCTCCCAACCTCCGAGACACACACTTTCCACTGACACACACTTTCCACTGACAGGTATTTCCTTCTCCTCTAACCTTCTAGGCACTTCCTGAGGACCATTGCATTGCGATACCCTCTGTCTGGTATACTTTCCTCCTTGCTCTCGCCCTGTTCTCTTCTTTTTATTGTATTTTTTAAGTT
>NW_016804649.1:0-321 GCF_001698545.2 Rhinopithecus bieti
AATAGATATTATATATATGGGTATAAAGTATAGACATAAAAGATATAGTAGATACAGGTGTAAAATATAGACATAATAGATATGATACATATAGGTACAAATTATAGACATAATAGTTACAATAGATATAGGTATAAAATATAGACATAATAGATACAGGTATAATATTTAGACATAATAGATATAATAGATATAGGTATAAAATATACACATAATAGATATAATCGATATAGGTATAAAATATAGACATAACAGATATTGGTATAAAATAGAGACATAATATATATAATAGATATAGTTGTAAAATTTAAACGTAATAGA
>NW_016804650.1:0-3413 GCF_001698545.2 Rhinopithecus bieti
TTTTATGAAACTTCTTTGTGATGTGTGAAGTAATCACACAGACGTACACCGTTCTTTTCATTGAGTAGTTTACTAACACTGTTTTCTTGGAATCTGCAATGGAGTATTTCAGGGTGCATTGAAGCTCATGGTGACAAAAGAAATATCCTCAGACAAGAACTGGAAAGAAGCTTTCTGAGAAACTGTTTTTTAATATGTGAATTTATCTCACAGAGTTGCACTGTTCTTTTCATAGAGCAGTTTGCTAACACTGTTTTCATGGAATCTGCAAAGGGATATTTGGGAGCACATTGAAGCCAATGGTAAAAAAGGAAATATTCTCAGATTAAGTCTAGAAAGAAGTTTTCTGAGAAACTGCTTTGTGATGTATGAATTCAACTCACAGAGTTATACCTTCATATCATGGAGTAGTCTCTAACCATTGCTTTTGGGGAATCTGAAAGGATATTTTGGATCACATTGAAGCCTACACTGGCAAAGGAAGCATCTTCAAATAAAAATGAGAAAGAAGCGTTCTGAGAAACTGCATTGTGACGTATGACTGCAAGTCAGAGAGTTACACCTTTCTTTTCATTGATCAGTTTGCTAACACTGTTTTCTTGAAATCTGCAATGGGATATTTCTTAGGGCAAAGAAACTTACGGTGACAAAGGAAATATCCTCAGATAAAAACGAGAAAGAAGCTTTGTGAGAAACTGCTTTGTGATGTGACAATGCATCTCTAAGAGTTACACTTGCGCTTTGAGGAGACGTTTGCTAGCATTGTTTTTGGGTACAGTGAGAAGGGATAATTTGGATCGCTTTGAAGAATATGGCTACTAAGGAAATATCCTCAGATAAAAACTAGAGAAACATTTTCTGAGAAAATTCTTCATGATGTGTGAATTCATCTCACAAAGTTACACCTTTCTTTTCGTGGAGCAGTTTGCTAACAGTGATTTCGTGGAATCTCCAAAGGCATATTTGGGAATGCATTGAGGCCTCTAGTGAAAAGGAAATATCCTCAGTTAAAACCAAAAGAATCTTTCTAAGAAACTGCTTTGTGTTTTGTCAATTCATCTCAAAGGGTTACACCTTTCTTTTCCCAGTGCAGGTTGCTAACACTGTTTTCGTGGAATCTGCAAAGGGATTCTTTGAAGTGATTTGATGCCCATGGTGGAAAATCAAGTATTCTCAGATAAAAATATCCTCATAGAAAACCTAAAAAGAAGCTTTCTGAGAAACTGCTTTGTGATGGGTGAATCCATCTCACAGAGTTACTCCATTCTTTTCCTACAGCTGTTTGCTAACACTGTTTTGGTGGAATGTGCACTAGGATAATTGAGAGTGCATTGAAGCCTATGGTGACAAAGGAAATATCCTCAGGTAAAAAATATAAAGAAGCTTTCTGAGAAACCACTTTGTGATTTTGAATTCTTCTCACAGAGTTACATGATTCTTTTCATGGATCAGTTTCATAGCACTGTTTTGGGAATCTGAGTAGGGATATTTTTGATCGCATTGAAGCCTATGGTGACAAAGGAAATATCCTCATATAATCTGCAAAGGGTATTTGGGAGCATATTGAGGCCCCCGACGAAAATGGAATTATCCTCTGATAAAAGGTAGAAAGAAGTTTTCTGAGAAACTGCTTTTTGATGTGTCAGTTCACCTCATGGTGTTACACTGTTCTTTTCATGGAGCAGTTTGCTAGCACTGTTTTCTTGGAAACTGCAATGAGATAATTCAGAACACAATGAAGCTTATGGTGACAAAGGAAACGCTCTCAGATAAAAAGCATTACACGATTCTTTTCATGGATCAGTTTGCTAGAACTGTTTTTGGATATCTGAGAAGGGATATTTTGCAAGGTATTGAAGCCTATCATGACATAAAATATGCTCTGATAAAACTAGAGAGAAGTTTTCTGAAAACTGCTTTGTGATGTGTGAAATCATCTCAAAATATTACACCTTTCCTTTCATGGAGCACTTTACTAACACTGTTTTCATGGAATATCCAACAGGATATTTGGGAGCACATTGAAGCCTATGGTGACAAAGGAAATACCCACAGATAAATATTACAAAGAAACTTTCTGAGAAACTGCTTTGTGATGTGTGAATTCATCTCAGAGTGTTTCACTGTTCATTTTATTGAGCAGTGTGTGACACTGTTTTCTATGAATCTGTAATGGGATTTCTCATAGCGCTTTGAAGCTCATGGTGTCATAGGAAATATGTTCACAGAAAAGGTAGAAATAAGCTTTCTGAGAAATCGCTTTGTGATGTGTTAATTCATCTCACCTAGTTACATGATTCTTTTCATGGATCAGTTTGATAGCACGGTTTTTGGGGAATAAGAGAAGGGATATTTTGGATCGCTTTGAAGCCTATGTTGACAAAGTAAATATCCTCAGATAAAAACTAGAAAGAAGACTTCTGAGAAAGATCTCTGTGATGTGTGAATTCATCTCACATAGTTACACCTTCCTTAACAAGGAGCCACTTATTAACACTGTTTTCATGGAATCTGCAAAGGAATATTTTGGAGCACATTGTGGCCTATGTTGAAAAACTAAATATCCTCAAATAAAAACTAGAAAGAAGCTTTCTGGGAAAGTGCATTATGATGTGTGAATTCATCTCACTCAGTTACGCTGTTCTTTTCACTGAGTAGTTGGCAAACACTGTTTTCCTGCAATCTGCAAAGGGATATTTGGGAGTGCAGTGAGGAATATAGTGAAAAAAGAAATATTCTCACAGAAAACCTAGAAAGAAACTTTCTGAGAAACTGCTTTTTGATTAGTGAATTCATCTCACAGAGTTATACTGTACTTTTCATTGAGCTATATGATCACAGTATTTTCATGGAATCTGCAATAGGATATTTGGGAGCAAAATGAAGCCTATCATTAAAAAGGAAACATCCCCAGATAAAAAAAACCAGAAGAAACTTTTTGAGGAACAGCTTTGTGATGTTTGAATTCATCTCACAAAGTTACACGGTTGTTTTCATTGATCAGATTGCTAACATTGTTTTCTTGGAATCTGCAACGGGATATTTTGGAGAGCATTGAAGTTTATGTTGACAAAGGAAATATCCTCAAACAAAAACTAGATAGAAACTTTCTGAGAAACTGCTTTCTGATTTGTGAATTCCTCTCACAGTTATACCTTTCTTTTCATCGAACAGATTTTTAGTACTGATTTTGGGGAACTTTAGAAGGGATATTTTGGATGGTATTGGAGCTTATGGTGACAAAGGAAACACCTCAGATTAAAAACTAGACAGAAGCTTTCAGAGAAACTGCTTTGTGATGTGTGAATTCATCTCACAGAGGTACACGATTCTTTTCTTTTTTTTTTCTTTTTTTCTTTTTTTCTTTTTTTATTATACTTTAAGTTCTAGGGTACATGTGCATAACGTGCAGG
>NW_016804650.1:5028-10322 GCF_001698545.2 Rhinopithecus bieti
ATTTTTTGCATCAATGTTCATCAGGGATATTGGTCTAAAATTCTCTTTTTTTGTTGTGTCTCTGCCAGGCTTTGGTATCAGGATGATGTTGGCCTCATAAAATGAGTTAGGGAGGATTCCCTCTTTTTCTATTGATTGGAATAGTTTCAGAAGGAATGGTACCAGCTCCTCTTTGTACGTCTGGTAGAATTCAGCTGTGAATCCATCTGGTCCTGGACTTTTTTTGGTTAATAGGCTATTAATTATTACCTGAATTTCAGAGCCTGCTATTGGTCTATTCAGGGATTCAGCTTCTTCCTGGTTGCCTTGGGAGAGTGTAAGTGTCCAGGAAATTATCCATTTCTTCTAGATTTTCTCGTTTATTTGTGTAGAGTTGTTTACAGTGTTCTCTAATGGTAGGTTGTATTTCTGTCAGGTCAGTGGTGATATCCCCTTTATCGTTTTTTATTGCGTCTATTTGATTCTTCTCTCTTTTCTTCTTTATTAGTCTTGCTAGCTGTGGATCAACTTTGTTGATCTTTTCAAAAAACCAACTCCTGGATTCCTTGACTTTTTGGAGGGTTTTTTGTGTCTCTATCTCCTTCAGTACTGCTCTGATCTTAGTTATTTCTTGCCTTCTGCTAGCTTTTGAATGTGTTTGCTCTTGCTCCTCTAGTTCCTTTAATTGTGATGTTAGAGTGTCCATTTTAGATCTTTCCTGCTTTCTCTTACACTATTCTTTTCACGGATCACTTTGATAGCACTGTTTTTGGATGATCTGAGAAGGGATATTTGGGAACACATTGAGTCCCATAGTGAATAAAGAAATATCCTCATAGAGAAAGTAGAAATAATCTTTCTGAGAAAGTTCTTTGTGATGTGTGAACTCATCTCATAGAGTTACACTGTCTTTTCATTGAGCAGCTTGTGAAAACTCTTTTTGTGGTATCTGCAAAGAGATATTTGGGAGCACATGGAGGCCTATGGTGAAAATGGAAATATCCTCAGATAACACTGGAAAGAAGCTTTCTGAGAAACTTCTTTGTATTGTGTGAATTCATCTCAAAGACCTGCTCTGTGCTTTTCATTGAGCAGTTTGCTAACACTGTTTTCTTGGAATTTGCAACAGGATATTTCAGAGTGCTTTGAAGATCATGGTGACAAGGGAAATAACCTTATATATAAACTAGAAAGAAGTTTTCTGAGAAACTGCTTTGTGATGTGTGAATTTATCTCGCACAGTTACACTCTTCTATTCATTAAGCAGTTTGTTAACACTGTTTTCATGGAATCTGCAATATGATATTTCAGAGTGCATTGAAGCTTATGGTGATAAAGGAAATATCCACAGAAAAAACTAGAAAGAAGTTTTCTGACACAGTTCTTTGTGATTTGTGAATTCATCTCACAGCCTTACAGCTTTCATTTCATTGAATAGTTTGCTAACACTGTTTTCATGGAATCTGCAAAGGGATATTTGGGAGAGCATTGCAGCCTATGGTACAAAAGGAAGTATTCTCAGATAAAAACTGGAAAGAAGCTTTCTGAGACACTGTTTTGTGATGTGTGAATTCAACTCACAAAGTTACATCATTCTTTTCATTGAGCAGTTTGATAACACTGTTTTTGTGGAATCAGCAACACGATATTTGGGAGTGCATTGAAGCCTATGGTGACACAGGAAATACTCTCATATTAAAACTAGAAAGCAGTTTTCTGAGAAACCTCTTTGTGATGTGTGAGTTCATCTCACAGAGCTACACTGTTCTTTTCATTGAGCAGTTTGATAACACTAACACTGTTTTCGTTGAATCTGCAATGCGATATTTCAGAGCACATTGAAGCTTATGGTGATAAAGGAAATATCCT
The DNA here is from genome assembly GCF_001698545.2 of Rhinopithecus bieti. Taxonomy (NCBI): domain Eukaryota; kingdom Metazoa; phylum Chordata; class Mammalia; order Primates; family Cercopithecidae; genus Rhinopithecus; species Rhinopithecus bieti. Next base: position 6,877 of record NW_016804650.1, read on the forward strand.
CAGACAATAACGAAAAAGAAGCTTTCTCCGAAATTGCTTTGTGATTTGTGAATTCATCACACAGAGTTACAAGATTCTACTCATGGAGCAGTTTGGTAGCACTGTTTTTGGGGAATCTGAGAAGGGATAATTCAGATCACTTTGAAGCTTATGGTGATGAAGGAAATATCCTCAGATTCAAACTAGAAAGAAGCTTTCTATGAAACTTCTTAGTGATGTGTGAATTATTCTCACAGAGGTACACCTTTCTTTCAATGGAGCAGTTTGCTAAAACTGTTTTTGTGAAATCAGTGAAGGGATATTCCCTATCGCATTGAGGCTTATCGTGATAAAGGGAATATCCTCAAAGAAAATGTAGACAGAAGCTTTCTGAGAAACTGCTTTTGATTTGTGAATTCATCTCACTGTGTTACACTGTTGTTTTCATTCAGTTGTTTGCTAACACTGTTTTCATGGAATCTGCAATAGGATATTTGGGAGTGCATTGAAGCCTATGGTTACAATGGAAATATCCTCAGATAAAAAACCAAAAGAAATTTTCTGAGAAACTGCTTCATGATATTTGAATTCATCTCACAAAATTACACTGTTCTTTTCATTGATCAGTTTGCTAACACTGTTTTCTTGGAATCTGCAAGGGGATATTTCGGAAAGCATTGAAGCTTATGGTGACTAAAGAAGTATTTTCATATAAAAACTAGAAAGAAGCTTTCTGAGAAACTACTTTTTGATATGTTAATTCATCTCACAGAGTTACATGATTCTTTTACTGGACAAGTTTTGTAGCTCTGTTTCAGGAGAAACTGAAAAGGTACATTTTGGATCACATTGAAGCCTATGGTGACAAAAGAAATATACTCAGATAAAAACTAGGAAGAGGCTTTCTGACATAGTGTTTTGTGATCTGTGTGTTCATCTCACAGAGTTACACCGTTCTTTTTAGTGAGCAGTTTCCTTACACTGTTTCCTTGCAATCTGCAATGGTATATTTTGGAGCTCATTGAAGTTTAGGGTGACAAACAACATATCGTCATATAAAAACTAGAGAGAAGCGTTCCGAGAAACTGCTTTGTGATGTCCTAATTCGTCTCCCAGATTTACATGACTATTTTCATGGATTAGTTTGGTAGCACTGTTTTTGGGAAACCTTAGAAGGGATATTTTGGATCACATTGAAGCCTATGGTGACAAAGAAAATATCCTCAGATAAAACTGGAATGAAACTTTCTGTTAAAATTCTTTGTGATGTGTGAATTCATATCACAGAGTTACACCTTCCTTTTAACGGAATAGTTTACTCATTCTGTTTTGTGACGTCTGCAAAGGGATATTTGGGAGCGCATTGAGGTCTATAGTGAAAAGGAAATATACTCAGATACAAACTAGAAAGAAGCTTTTTGTGAAACTTCTTTGTGATGTGTGAATTAATCTCATAATGTTACACCTTTCTTTCAATGGAGCAGTTTGCTCAAACTGTTTTTGTGAAATCAGCAAAGGCATATTCCCAATTGCGTTGAGGCCTATCGTGATAAAGGGAATATCCTCAAAGAAAATGTAGACAGAAGCTTTCTGAGAAACTGCTTTTTGATTTGTTAACTCATCGCTCTGTGTTACACTGTTGTTTTCATTCAGTTGTTTGCTAACACTGTTTTGATGGAATCTGCAATAGGATATTTGGGAGTGCATTGAAGCCTACGGTTACAAAGGAAATATCCTCAGATAAAAAAACCAAAAGAAATTTTCTGAGAAACTGCTTTGTGATGTTTGAATTCATCTCACAAAGTTACGCTGGTCTTTTCATTGATCAGTTGGCTAACACTATTTTCTTGTAATCTGCAAGGGGATATTTCGGAGAGCATTGAAGCTTACAGTGACTAACGAAGTATCTTCATATAAAAACTAGATAGAAGCTTTCTGAGAAACTGCTTTGTGATGTGTTAATTCACCTCACAGAGTCACATGATTATTTTAATGGATCATTTTTGTAGCACTGTTTTAGGGGAAACTGAGAAGGTACATTTTGGAACACATTGAAGCCTATGGTGACAAAGGACATACACTCAGACAAAAACTAGGAAGAGGCTTTCTGAGATAGTGTTTTGTGATGTGTGAATTCAACTCACAGAGTTACACCATTATTTTCATTGAGCAATTTGCTAACACTCTTTTCACGGAATTTGCAATAAGATATTTGGGAGTGCATTGAAGCCAATGGTGACAAAGAAATTATAATCAGATAAAAACCAAAAAGAAGCTTTCAGATAAACTGCTTTCTGACGTGTGAACTCATCTCACAGACTTATACTGATCCTCTCATTGAGCAGTTTGATCACACTCTTTTCTTGGAATCTGCAATGGGATATTTCAGAGCACATTGAAGCTTATGGTGACAAAGGAAATATCCTCAGAAAGAAGCTAGAAAAAAGCTTTTTGAGAAACTGCATTGTGATGTGTGAATCCATCTCACAGAGTTCACAATACTTTTCATGCAGCAGTTTGGTCCCTGTTTCTGGGAATCTGAGAAGGGATAATTTGGATTGCCTTAAAGTCTATGGTGACAAAGGAAATATCCTCAGTTAAAAACCAGAAAGAAGCTTTCTGAAAATCTTCCTGGTAATGTGTGAATTCATCTCACAGAGTTACACCTTTCTTTTCTAGGAGCAGTTTGCTAACACTGTTCTTGTGGAATCTACAAAGGGATATTTACGAGTGCATTGAGTCTTATGGTGAAAAGGAATTATCCTCAGCTAAAACTAGAAAGAAACTTTGTGAGAAACTGCCTTGTGATGTGTGAATTCATCTCACCGGGTTACACTGTTCTTTTAGTGAGCAGTTCAATTACACTGTTTCCTTGGAATCTGCAATGGGATATTTAGGAGTGCATTGAAGTTTAGGGTGACAAACAACATATCATCATATAAAACTAGAGAGAAACTTTCTGAGAAACCGTTTTGTGATGTTTTAATTCATCTCCCAGAAATACATGATTATTTTCATGGATCAGTTTTGTAGCACTGTTATTGGGGAATCTTGGAAGGGATATTTTGGATCACATTAAAGCCTATGGTGACAAAGAAAATATCCTCAGATAAAACTAGAAAGAAACTTTCTGATAAAGTTTTTTGTGATGTGTGAATTCATCTCGCAGAGTTACACCTTTCTTTTCATGGAACAGTTTGCTAACTCTGTTTTCTTGGAGTCTGCCAAGGGATATTTGGGAGTGCATTGAGGTCTATAGTTAAAAGGAAACATACTCAGATAAAACTAGAAAGATTTCTGAGAAACTGCGTTGTGGTTTATGAATTCAACCCACAGTGTTACATGATTCTTTTCATGGAGCAGTTTGATAGCACTGTTTATGCAGAATCTGACAAGGGATGTTTTGGATCGCATTGAAGCCTATGGTGACAAATGAAATATCCTCCTATAAAAACTAGAAAGAAGCT
>NW_016804650.1:11258-15890 GCF_001698545.2 Rhinopithecus bieti
TGAAGAAAACAAGAAAGAAGCTTTCTAAGAAATTTCTTTGTGATGTGTGAATTCATCTCAGATTATCACCTTTCTTTTCATAGAACAGTTTACAAACACTGTTTTCGTGGAATCTGCAAAGTGATGTATGGTACTGCATTGAGGCATATGGTGTGAAAGGAAATATCCTCAGATAAAAACTGGAAAGAAACTTTCTGGGAAACTAACTTCAGATGGGTGAATTCATCTCACAGAGATACACTTTTGTTTTCATTGAGCAGTTTGATAACACTGCTTTTGTGGAATCTGAAATAGGATATTTTGGAGTGCACTGAAGCCTATGTTGACAAAGTAAATATTCTCAGAGAAAAATCAAAAAGAAGCTTTTGGAGAAACTGCTTTGTGATATGTGAATTCATCTCACAGATTTACACCTTTCTTTTCATGGAGGAGTTTGTTAACACTGCTTTCCTGAAATCTGCAAAGGGATATTCACGAGCCCATTGAGGCCTATGGTGATAAAGGAAATATTCTCAGACAAAAAATAGAAAGAAGTTTTCTGAGAAACTGCCTTGTAATGTGTGAAATCATCTCACAGAGTTGCACCATTCTTTTCAATGAGCCGTTTGATAACACTGTTTTCATGGGATCTGCAGCAGGATATTTGGGAGCACATTGGACCCCCTATGGTAACAAAGGAACTGTCTTCAGGTAAAAGCCAAAAAGAAACTTTCTGTGAAACGGCTTTTTGATGTGTGAATTCACCTCATAGAGCCACACCATTCTGTTCATTGAGAGTTTGTTAACAATTTTTTTCGATTATTCTGCAATGGGATATTTGAGAGTGCCTTGAGGAATATGGTGAAAATGCTAATATCCTCAGATAAAACTAGAAAGAAAGTTTGTGAGAAACAGAATTGTGATATGTGAATTCATCTCACAGAGATACACCTATCTTTTCATGGAGCAGTTGGCTAACACGCTTTTCATGGAATCTGCAGAGGGATATTTTGGAGTGTACTGAAGCCTATAGTGAAAAAGAAAATATCCTCAGATAAAAAGAAGAAAAAATCTTTCTGAGAAACTGCACTGTGATGTGTGAATTCATCTCACAGAGTTCCACCATTCTTTTCGTTGAGCCGTTTGTGAACACTGTTTTTGTAGAATCTGCAATAGGATATTTGGGAGCGCACTGAAACCTATGGTGACAAGGGTAATATCCTCAGAAAAAAAGCAAAAGAAAGCTTTCTGAGAAATTACTTTGTGACGTGTGAATTCATCTCACACAGTTACACTGCTGTTTTCCTTAAGAAGTTTGCCAAAACTGTCTTCTTGGGATCTACAAAGAGATATTTCAGAGTACATTGATGCTTATGGTGACAAAGGAAATATCCTCATATAAAAACTAGAAAGAAGTTTTCTGAGAAGCCACTTTGTGATTTGTGAATTCCTCTCACAGAGTTACATGATTCTCTTCATGGAGCAGTTTGGTAGCTCTGCTTTTGGGGAATCTGAAAGTCGATATTTGGGATTGCATTGGAGCCTATAGTGACAAATTAAATACCTCAGACAAAAGCTAGAAAGAAGCTCTATGAGAAACTGCATTATGACTTGTTAATTCATCTCACAGGGTTACACTGTTCATTTCATTGAGCAGTTTGCTAACACTGTTTTCTTGGAATCTGCAATGGGATATTTCAGAGCGCATTGAAGCTTATGGTGACAAAGAAATATCCTCAGACATAAACCAAAAAGAACCTTTCTGAGAAACAACTTTGAGATTTGTGAATTCGTCTCACAGATTTACACATTTCTTTTCGTGGAGCCATTTCATAACACTGTTTTCACGGAATCTGCAAAGGGATATTCACTAGCATCTTGAGGTAAATGGTGAAAAGGAAATATCTGCAGACAAAAAATAGAAAGAACCTTTCTGAGAAACTGCTTTGTGATTTGTGAGTTCACTTCACAGAGTTACACCTTTCTTTTCATGGAGCAGTTTGGAGCACTGTTTTTAGGGAATCTTAGAAGGGATATTTTGTATTGCATTGAAGCCTATGGTAACAAAGGAAATATCCACAGATAAAATCTAGGTAAAAACTTTCAAAGAAAGCTCTTTGTGATGTGTGAATCCATCTCACAGAGTTACAACGTTCTTTGCTAACACTATTTTTGTGGAATCTGCCATGGGATATTCGCTAGCGACATGAGACAAAGGGTGAAAAAGGAAATATGCTCAGATAAAAACTAGAAAGAAGCTTTCTGTAAAACAGCTTTATGATGTGTGAATTCAACTCACTGAGTTACACCATTCTATTCATGGAGCAGTTTGGTAACACTGTTTTTGGGGAATCTGTGAAGACATATTTTGGATTGTATTGAAGCCTAGGTTAACAAAGGAAATATCCTCAGAGAAAAATCAGAGAGAAGCTTTCTGGGAAACTTCTTTGCTATGTGGGAATTTATCTCACAGAGTTACACGACTGTTTAAATGAAGGAATTTGCAAACACTGTTTTCATGGAATTTGTAAAGGGAGTGCAATGAGGCCAATGGTGAAAAAGAAAATATCCTCAGATAAAAACTAGAAAGAAGATTTCAGAGAAACTGCTTTGTGATGTGTGAATTCAGCTAACAGAGTTACACTGTTCTTTGCATTGAGCAGTTTGCTTACACTGTTATCTTGGAATCTGCATTCTGATACTTTGGAGGGCATTGACTCTTATGATGACAAAGGATATATCCTCATACAAATACTAGAAAGAAGATTTCTGAGAAACTTCTTTCTATGTGTTAATTCATCTCACACAGTTAGACGATTCTTTTTATGGAGTAGTTTGGTAGAACTGTTTTTGGTGAATCTGAGAAGGGATATTCTGGACTACATTGAACCATAAGTTGACAAAGGAAATACCGTCAGATAAAAACTAGAAAGTAGCTTTCTGTGAAAGTTCATTGTGATGTGTGAATTCATCTCACAGAGTTACACCTTTCTTTTCATGGAGCATTTTGCTAAAACTGTTTTCATTTAATTTGAAAGGGGATATTTGGGAGTGCATTGAGGACTACAGTGAAAAAGAAAATATCCTCATATAAAATCAGAAAGAGTCTTTCTGAGAAACTCCTTTCAGATGTGTGAGTGCATATCACAGAGATACACCATTCTTTTCATTGAGAAGTTTGCTCACACTGTTTTCATAGAATCTGCAATCGGTTATTTGGGAGCGCATTGAAGGCTATGATAACAAAGGAAGTATCCTCAGCTAAAAACCAAAAAGAAGCTTTCTGAGAAACTACTTTGTGATGAGGGAATCCATCTCACAGAGTTACACTGCTGTTTTCATTGAGCAATTTGCTAACACAGTTTTCTTGGAATTTTCAATGGTATATTTCATAGTGTGTTGAAGCTTTTGGTGACAAAGGAAATACCATCATATAAAAACTATAAAAAAGCTTTCTGAGAAACCAATTTGTGATGTGTTAATTCATCTAACAGGGTTACACAATCCCTCTCAGGGATCAGTTGGGTAGCACTGTTTTTGGGTAATCAGAGAAAGAATATTTTGATCACTTTGAAGCCTATAGTGACAAAAGAAATATCCTCAAGTAAAACTAGAAGAAGGTTCTGAAAAAGTTATTTATGATGTGTTAATTCATCTCAAAGAGTTACAACTTTCTTTTCATAGAGTAATTTGCTAACACTGTTAAACTGGGTTCTGCAAAGGGATATTTGGGCGTGCATTGAGGCCTAAGTAGTGAAAAGGATATATCCTCAGATAAAACTAGAAAGAAGCTTTCAGAGAACCTGCTTTGTGATGTGCGAATTAATCTCACAGAGTTACACTGTCCTTTTCATTCAGCAGTTTGTGAACACTCTTTTCTTGGAATCTGCAATGGGATATTTCAGAGTGCATTGAAGCTTACAGTGACAAAGGAAATATCCTGGTATAAAAACTAGAAGGAAGTGTTTTGAGACACCACCATGTGATGTTTTAGTTCATTTCAAAATGTTACATGATAGCTTTCAATCACCATTTTGGTAGCAGTGTTTTGGGGGAATATGAGAACGGATATATTGTATCATTTTGAAGCCTATGGTGACAAAGGAAATAACTTCAGATAAAACTAGAAAGAAGCATTCTGAGAAAGTACTTTCTGTTGTGTTAATTCATCCCACAGAGTTACACCTCTATTTTCATGGAGGAGCTTGCAAACACTGTTTCCCTGGAAGCTGTAAAGGGATATTTGTTAGTGCATTGAGGCCTATGGTGAAAAAGGAAATATCCTCAGATAAAAACTGGAAAGAATCTTTCTGAAAGACTGCTTTGTGATGTTTGAGTTCATCTCCCAGAGTTACACCATTCTTTTATGGAACAGTTTGGTAGCACTGTTTTGAGGAGTCTGAGAATGAATATTTTGGATTGCATTGAAGTCTAAGGTGACAAAGGAAATATCTTCAGATAAAAATTAGAAAGAAGCTTTCTGAGAAAGTTCTTTGTGATGTGTGAATTCATCTTACAGATTTACAACTTTCTTTTAATGCAGCAGTTTGCTAACATTGGTTTCATTTAATCTGCTCAGGGATATTTGGGAGTGAATTGAGGCCTATATTGAAAAAGTAAATATCCTCAGATAAAAACTAGGAAGAAGAATCT
>NW_016804650.1:20092-21119 GCF_001698545.2 Rhinopithecus bieti
TCCTGACATAAAATAGAAAGCTTTCTGGGAAACTGCTTTGTGATGTGTGAATACATTTCACAGGATTATTGTCGTTTTCATTGAGCAGTTTGCAAACACTGTTTTCTTGGAATCTGCAATGGTATATTTTGGAGCATCTTGAAGCTTATGGTAACAAATGAAATATCCTCATATAAAAACTAGTAGGAAGGGTTGTGAGAAAGTGTTTTGTGATGTGTTAATTCATGTCACAGTGTTGCATGATTCTTTTCATGTAGCAGTTTCATAGCACTGTTTTTGGGGAATCTGAGAAGGGATATTTTAGATCACTTTCATGTCTATGGTTACTAAGAAAATATCCTCAGATAAAAACGAGAAAGAACCTTTCTGAGAAACTTCTTTGTGTTGTTTGATTTCATCTCACAGAGTTACACTGTTCTTTTCATTGAGCAGTTTGCAACTGCTGTCTTCTTGCAAACTGCAATGGGATATTTTGGAGCACATTGAAGCTTATTTTGATAACAGATATATTCCCTGACAAAAAATAGAAAGAAGCTTGGTTTGGAACCACTTTCTGGTCTGTTAATACATCACAGAGTTACACGATTCTTTTCATGGGTCAGTTTGGTAGCACTGTTTTTGAGGAATCTGAGAAGGAATATTTTGGATCCCATTGAAGCCTCTGGTGACAAAGGAAGTATCCTCAGATAAAAACTAAAAAGGAGCTTTGTGAGAAACGTGTTTTTGATGTGTGTATTCATCACACAGTGTCACACCTTTCTTTTCATGGAGCAGTTTGCTAACACTGCTTTCATGAAATCTGCAAAGGGATATTTTGGAGTGCATTGAGACCTATGTTGATAAAGAAAATAACCTCAGATTAAAACAAGAAAGAAGTGTTCTGAGAAAGTCCTATGTGACGTGTGAATTCATCTTACAGAGTTACATTATTCTTTTCATTGACCAGTTTGCCAACACTGTTTTCTCGGAATCTGCAATGGGATATTTCAGAGAGCATTCATGCTTTTGGTGAAAATTAAATAATATC
>NW_016804651.1:0-321 GCF_001698545.2 Rhinopithecus bieti
ACCCTACTCAACTTATATTTCTACCCACGCCTAATTTACATTACCTCTATAACACTACTCCCCACATCCAATAATACGAAAATAAAATGACAATTCGAAAATACAAAACCCACACCTCTCATTCCCCCACTTATTCTCACTACCCTCCTCTTACCAATATCCCCAACAGCCCTAGCTATCTCCTAGAAATTTAGGTTAAACATGACCGAAAGCCTTCAAAGCTCTTAGTAAGTTAAGTATACTTAATTTCTGAAGCATACTAAGGACTGCAAAACTCTACTCTGCATCAACTGAACGCAAATCAATCACTTTAATTAAGCT
>NW_016804652.1:0-917 GCF_001698545.2 Rhinopithecus bieti
GAGATCACTTGGACACAGGAAGGGAACATCACACACCAGGGCCTATTGTGGGGAGGGAGTTGGGGGGAGGGATAGCATTAGGAGATATACCTTATGTAAATGACGAGTTAATGGGTGTAGGACACCAACATGGCATAAGTATACATATGTAACAAACCTGCATATTGTGCACATGTACCCTAGAACTTAAAGTATAATAAAAAAATAAAAAAATGTATCTGTGCTATTAAAATTCCATGGAGAGAATAGGGAAAATTAGAAAATAATGGAACTCAAAAAGGTTCTTTAACCTCTTAATGAAAATAATAAACGAAAAATAAATTTTGAGAGAAAGGCTTGAAGCAGTATTTTGGAGCCAGATTGATTGAGTTTGTACTTTTGCTGTACTACTTAGTAGTTGTATGACATTGGGAAAATTATTTAATTTTTCCAACCCCAATTTTTTCATCTTGAAAATGAAGATAGTAAAAGTGCCTACCTCAAAGAGTTGTTAAGGTTATGTGATTTTACAATGTTTAATACAATGTATCGCATATATTATGATCCAAGAAAGGATTTCATAAGAAAAAAAGTTTCCTCTTTCATAAATTTGGTACAATAATAGTGTCTATCCCATAGGATGATTGTCAAGATTGAATGGAGGAATGCCTAACAGAATACCCAGTACCTGGTAAATGTACAAAATTGTTAACTAATATTAAAATTTAAAAAAATGGAATATGGTTCCATAAACATATAACAAAAAATAGATTTAACAAATTTTTACTGTCATATATTCTTGACTTTTACTGCAAATACTGCTAGTATTAAGTGGTAGTATGTTTTTCTAGTTTTGTTTATAAGTTTAAATACATGGATATTCCCCTTTTAAAAGGTTTTTTTTTTTTTATAAATATCATTCTCAGTTCAGGTAGAAT
>NW_016804653.1:0-2636 GCF_001698545.2 Rhinopithecus bieti
TTTAAGATTCCACAAATATAGTGTTAGCAAACTGCTCCATGAAAATAAATTTGTAAATCCGTGAGATGAATTCACACATCACAAAACAGTTTCTCAGAAAGCTTCCTTTTGTTTTTTGTGTGATTATATTTCCTTTGTCACCATAGGCTTCAATGTGCTCCCAAATAACTCTTCTCAGGTACCACAAAAACAGTGATGATGGACTGTTCAATCAACAAAAAGGTTAACCTCTATGACTTGAATACACACATCACAAAACTGTTTCTTGAACAGATTCTCTCCAGTTTTTATCTGAAGTTATTTTCTTTTCACTGTAGGCTCCTAGGAGCTCCCAAATATCCCCTTGAAGATTCCTTAAAAACAGTGCTACCATACTGCTCAAAGAAAATAAAGGTGTAACTCTCTGTGAAGAATTCACCCATCACAAAGAAAGTTCAAAGAAAACTTCTTTCTAGTTTTTATCTCAGTATATTTCCTTTCCCACCATCAGCTTCCACGCACTCCCAAATATCCCTTCTCAGACACCACAAAAACAGTGTTACCAATCTGATACATGAAAAGAATCGTGCATCTTTGTGAGATAAATTGACACAACACAAAGCAGTTTCTCAGAAAGGTTGATTCTAGTTTTAATATGAGGATATTTCCTTTGTCACCATAATCTTCAATGTGCTCCTTAATATCCCATTAGAGATTCCAAGGAAACAGTCTTAGCACGCTACTCAATGAAAAGAACAGTGTAACTCTGTGAGATGAATTCACACATCACAAAGCAGTTTCTCAGAAAGCTTCCTTCTATTTTTTATCTCAGGGTATTTACTTTTACACTTTAGGATTCAATAGACTCCAAAATATACCTTTGCAGATTCCATGAAAAGAGTGTCAGCAAATTGCTCCATGAAAAGAAAGGTGCAGTCCTGTGAGATGAATGCACTGATCACAAAACTTTCTAGGAAAGCTTCTTTCAAGTTTTTATCTGATGATATTCCCTTTGCCCTGTAGGCTTCAATGTGATCTAAAATATCCCTTTTCAAATTCCCCCAAAACAGTGCTACCATACTGCTCCATGAAAAGTTTCATGTAAATCAGTGAGATTAATTCACGAATCACAAAGTAGTTTCTCAGAAAGCTTCTTTCTAGTTTTGTCTGAGGATATATCCTTAGTCTACACAAACTTTCCATTGAGAAGTTTGCTAACACTGTTTTCTTGTCATCTGCAATGTGATATTTCATAGTGCATAGAAGCTTATGGTGACATAGGAAATATCCTCATACAACAATGAGAAATAAGCTTTCTAAGAAACTATTTTGTGATTTGTGATTTCTTCTCACAGAGTTACACTGTTCTTTTCATTGAACAGTTTGCTAACACTGTTTTCTCGGAATCTGTAATGGGATATTTTGGAGCACCGTGAAGTTTATGATGCCAAAGGAAATATTCTCATATAAAACCTTGCAAGAAACTTTGCAGATTTCACGGAAACAGTGTCAGCAAACTGCTCCTTGAAAAGAAAGGTGTAGCTCTCTGAGATGAATTCACTCATCACAAAACTTTCTAAGAAAGCTTCTTTCTAGTTTTTATCTGAGGATCTTTCCTTTGACACCATTGGCTTCAATCCAATCCAAAACATCCCTTCTCAGACTTCCCAAAAACTGTGCTACCAAACTGCTACATGAAAAGAATCATGTAGCTCTGTGAGAAGAAATCACAAATCACAAAGCAATTTCTCAGAAAGCTTCTTTCTAGTTTTTCTCTAAGGATATTTCCTTTGTCACCATAAGCTTCAATGCGCTCCAAAATATCCCATTGCTGATTAAAAGATATCAGTGCTAGCAAATTGCTCACTGAAAAGAACAGTGTAACTCTGTGTGACGAATTGACACAACACCAAGCAGTTTTCCAAACACCTTCTTTTTGGTTATTATCTGTGGATATTTCCTTTGTCACCATAGGCTTCAATGCGATCCAAAACATCCCTTCTCAGATTCCCCAAAAACTGTGCTACCAAACTGCTCCATGAAAATAACAGTGTAACTCCGTGAGATTAATTCCCACATCACAAAGCAGTTTCTCAGAAAGCTTCTTTCTAGTTTTTAACTGAGGATGTTTTCCATTTCACTATAGGTCTCAAAGCGCTAAAAAATATCCTTTTGCAGATTCCACGAAAACAATGTTAGCAAACTGCTCCATGAAATGAAAAGTGTAACTCTGTGAGATGAATTCACACATGACAAAAAACTTTCTCAGAAAGTTTCTTCCTAGTTTTTATTTGAGAATATTTCCTTAGTCCCCATATTGTTCATGGGGATCTCAAATATCCCTTCTCAGATTACCAAAAAATAGTGCTACCAAACTGATCCTTGAAAAATATTGTGTAACTCCATGAGCTGAATTAACATATCACAAAGCAGTTTCTCAGAAAACTTCTTTCTAGTTTTTATATAAGGATATTTTCCTTTTCACTATAGGTCTCAAGGCACTAAAAAATATCCTTTTCACAGGTTCCACAAAAACAGTGTTAGCAAACTGCTCCATGAAAAGAAAAATGTAACACTGTGAGATGAATTCACACATCACAAAGAACTTTCTCAGAAAGTTTCTTTCTAGTTTTTATTTGAGAATTTTTCCTTCATCC
>NW_016804653.1:5105-9780 GCF_001698545.2 Rhinopithecus bieti
GAATGGTGTAGCTCTGTGTGATAAATTCACCCATCACAAAGCAGTTTCTCAGAAACCTTCTTTCTAATTTTTATCTCAGGATGTTGCCTTTTTCACTAAAGGCCACAATGAGCTCCCAAATATCCCTTTGCTAATTGCACAAAAATGGTGTTAGCAAACAGATCCCTGAAAAGAAAGGTGTATCATGGTGAGATGAATTCACACATCAAAAAGAACTTTTTCAGAAAGCTTCTTTCTAGGTTTTACCTGAGTAAATTTCCATAGTCACCAAAGGCTTCAATGTGACCAAAAATATCCCTTCTCAGTTTCCTCAAAAACAGTGCAACCAAATGATGCACGAAAAGAATCGTGTAACTCTGTGACATGAATTAACACATCACAAAGGGGTTTCTCAGAAAGCTTCTTTCTAGTTTTTATGGGAAGTTATTTTCTTTGTTACCGTAAGCTTCAATGCCCTCCGAAATATCCCCTGGCTGATTCCAAGAAAACTGTGTTAGTAGACTGCTCAATGAAAAGAAAAGTGTAACTTTGTGAGATGAATTCACACGTCACAAAGCAGTTTCTCAGAAAGCTTCTTTCTAGTTTTTATATGAGGATATTTCTTATTTCACTTCTTTCAGTTTTATCTGAGCCTATGTCCTTTTTCACCATAGGCCTCAATTTGTTCCCAAATATCCCTTTGTAGACTCCGTGAAAGCAGTGCTAGCAAACTCTCCATGAAAAGAAAGGTGTAACACTGAGATGAATTCCCACATCACAAGGAAGTTTCTCAGAAAATTTCTTTATAGCTTTTATTTCAGGATATTTCCTTTGTCACCATAATCTTCAATGTGATCAAAACTATCCCTTCTCAGATTCCTCAAAGACAGTGCTACCCAACTGATCCAAGAAAAGAGTCGTGTATTTCTGTATGCTGAACTAAAACATCACAAAGCTGTTTCTCAGAAATATTCCTTCTAATTTTTTTATGAGGATATTTACTTTGTCACCATAAGCTTCAATGCACTCCATAATATCGCATTGCAGATTCCACGAAAACAGTGTAAGCACACTGCTCAATGAAGAGAAAGGTGTAACTGTGGGAGATGAATTAACACATCACAAAGCAGTTTCTCAGAAAGCTTCTTTCCAGATTTTATATGTGGATATTTGCTTTGTCACCATAATCTTCAATGAGATCCAAAATGTCCCATCTCAGATTCCCCAAAAACAGTGCTACCAAACTACTGCATGAAAAGATTTGTGTAATGCTGTGAGATGAATTAACACATCTCAAAGTGGTTTCTCAGAAAGCTTCTTTCTAGTTTTTATATGAGCATATTTCCTTTGTCACCAAAGGCCTCAATGCGATCCAAAATATCCCTTCTCAAATTCCCCAAAAACAGTGCTAACAGACTGCTGCATGAAAAGAATCGTGTAACTCTGTGAGACAAACTCCAAAATCACAAAGCTGTTTCTCCAAAAGCTTTTATCTGGTTTTTGTCTGAGGATATTTCCTTTGTCACCATAAGCTTCAATGTTCTCGGAAATATCCCATTGTAGATTCCAAGAAAACAGGGCTAGTAAACCATTCAATGAAAATAACAGTGTGACTGAGTGTGAAGAATTCACACAACACAAAGCAGTTTCTCAGAAAGCTTCTTTCTAGTTTTTCTGACGATATTTCCTTTTCAACATAGGCCTCAATGTGCTGCCACATATCCCTTTGCAGATTCCACAAAACTGTTAGCAAACTGCTCCATGAAAATAAAGGTGTAACTCTATCAGATGAATTCACACATCACAAAGATTTTCTCAGAAAGCTTCTTCCTAGTTTTATCTGAGGATATTGCCTTTGTCATCATATGTTTCAAGGCGATCCAAAATATTGCTTCTCAGATTTTCCAAAAGAGGTACTACCAAATTGAACCATGGAAATAATCGTGTAACACTGTGAGATGAATTCACAAATCACAAAGCAGTTTCTCAAAAAGTTTCTTTCTAGTTTTTTTCTGAGAATATTTTCTTTTCCACAGTAAGCTACAATGCGCTCCGAAATATCCCATTGTAGATTCCAAGTAAACCATGTTAGTAAACTGCTCAATGAAGACAACAGTGTAACTCTGGGAGTTGAGTTTACACATCACAATGCAGTTTCTCAGAAAGTTCTTTTTGGTTTCTCTATGAGTATATTTCTTTGTCACAATAGGCATCAATGCACTCCCAAATATCCTACTGCAGATTCCACGAAAGCATTGTTATCACATGGCTCAATGAAAAGACCAGTCTAGCTCTGTGAGATGAATTTACCCATCACAGAGCAGTTTCTCAGAAAGCTTCTTTTGGTTTTCTATGAGAATATTTTCTTTGTCACAATAGGCTTCAATGCACTCCCAAATATACTACTGCAGATTCCATGAAAAAAGTGTTAGCAAACTTCTCCATTAAAGGAAAGGTGTAACTCTGTGAGACGAATTCACACATCATGAAGAATCTTCTCCGAAAGCTTCTTTCTAGGTTTTATCTGAGGATATTTCCTTTGTCACCAAATTCTTAATATGATACAAAATATCCCTTGTCAGTTTACCCAAAAACAATGCTACAAAACTGATCCATGAAAAGAGTTGTGTAACTCAGTGAGATGTATTAATACACCACAAAGCAGTTCCTCAGAAAGCTTCTTACAATTTTTTATATGAACATATTTCCTTTGTCATCATAAACTTCAATGCACTCTGAAATCCCTATTGCAGATTAGAAGAAAATAGTGTTAGTAAACTGCTCAATGAAAAGAACAGTGTAACTCTGTGAGATGAACTCATACACCACAAAGCAGTTTCTCAGAAAGATTATTTCTAGATCTTATCTGAGGATATTTCCTTTTTCACCATAGACCTCAATGAGCTCCCAAATATCCCTTTGCAGATTCCACGAAAATAGTGCTAGCAAACTGCTCCATGATAAGAAAGTTGTACCTCTGTGAGATGAATTCACACATCCCAAAGCACTATCTCAAAAAGCTTCTTTCTAGTTTTTTTCTGAGGATATTTCCTTAGTCACCACATTCTTCAATGTTATCCAAAATATCCTTTATCAGTTTACCCAAAACCAGTGCTACCAAACTGATCCATAAAAAGAGTCATGTAACTCAGTGATATGAATTAACACATCACAAAGCAATTTCTCAGAAAGCTTCTTACTACTTTTTATATGAAGATATTACCTTTGTCACCCTAAGTTTCAATGGGCTCTGAAATGTCCCATTGCAGATTACAAGAAAACAATGTTAGAAACTTCTTAATGAAAAGAACAATGTAACTCTGTGAGATGAAATCACACATCACAAACCAGTTTCTCAGAAAGCTTCTTTCTAGATCTTATCTGAGGATATTTCCTTTTTCACTATAGGCCTCAATATGCTCCTAAATATCCCCTTGCAGTGTCCACGAAAACAGTGTTAGTATACTGCTCCACAAAAAGAAAGGTGTAACTCCATAAGATGATTTCACATATCACAAAAAAGTTTCTCAGAAAGCTTTTTTCTAGTTTTTATCTGAGGATATTTCTTTGGCACCATATGCTTCAATGCGATCCAACATATCCCTTCTCACATTCCCCAAAAAGAGGGCTATCAAACTGATTTATGAGAAGAATCGTGAAACTATGTGTGACAATTTCACATGTCACATAGAACTTTCTCTGAAAGCCTCTTCGTAGTTTTTATCTGAGAATTTATCCTTTTTCACCATAGACCTCAATGCACTCCCAAATATACCTTTGCAGATCCCAGGAAAACAGTGTTAGCAAACTGCTCCATGAAGAGAAAGGTGTTTCTCTGTCAGATGAACTGACACATCACAAAGAACATTCTCAGAAAGTTTTTTACTAGTTTTTATCTGAGGATATTTCCTTTGTCACCACAGGCTTCAATGTGATCAAAATATCCTTTCTCAGATTCCAGAAAACAGTGCTACCAAGCTAACCCATGAAAAGAACCATATAACTCAGTGAGATGAATTCACAAATCACAAAGCAGTTTCTCAGAAACCTTTTCCTGGTTTTTATCTCAGGAGATTTCCTTAGCAGCCATAGGGTTCATAGCAATCCAAAATATCCCATCTCAGATTTCCCAAAAATAGTGCTAACAAACTGAATCATGAAAAGGATCGTGTAACTCTGTGAGGTTAATTAACACATCACAAAGCGGTTTCTCAGAAAGCTACTTTCTAGTTTTTATCTGAGGATATTTCCCTTGTCAAAATGGGCTTCAAAGTGATCCAAAATATCCCTTCTCAGATTCCCCAAAAACAGTGCCACCAAACTGCTCCAAGAAAAGCATCCGGTAACACTGTGAGAAGAATTCACAAATCACAAAGCACAAATCACAGAGCAGTTTCTCAGAATGATTCTTTTTACATTTTGTCTCAGGATATTTACTTTTTCACAGTAAGCTTCAATGCACTCCAAAGTATCCCACTGTAGGTTCCAAGAAAGCAGAGTTAGCAAACTGTTTAATAAAAATAACAGGGTAACTCTGTGACTTGAATTCCCACATCACAAAGCGATTTCTCAGAAAGCTTCTTTTTGATTTTTTGTGAGGGTATTTCCTTTGTCACCATAGCCTTAAAAGCACTCCCAAATATCCTTTGCAAACTACACAAAAACAGTGCTATCAAACGGCTCAAAGAAATGAACA
>NW_016804654.1:0-9356 GCF_001698545.2 Rhinopithecus bieti
CAATAGGCTTACATGTTCTTTTAATCAGGATTAGACGAATCCTCAAAACCACATAAAATACAGGTAACTCAAAGATTTCTTACTTTTTTTTAAAGATTGAAAGGAAATAAGCAAGAAAATGTAAAATACTCCTCATGGAGCTAGTTTGGAATTAGAGCAGTTATTTATTTATTGATTTATTTATTTGATAAATGTTTGCTGAGCACTTACTGGCACTGCTACACTGGTCTAGACACAGAGACAATGGTTGAACAAGAGTGTCCATTTCACATTGGCTGTCAGAACCAATATATCTGATATTTTAGTATAAGCAGAAACTCATAGTGAGCAAATAGCAGAGGATTACCTATTCTCCATTTTGACAGGTGCATTAGTATCTCAAGGCTAGAAAATTTGAGCAGGAAGAATTATAGCTTTAATCAATCTAATCTCATCATTTCTGGGTTATAGAGATATTTATCTTCTTTTGTCCTGAAGTATTATTGGTTCGCCATTAACCACCTGAGATAATTCAAATATACATCTGGGTTAGAAGCGTTGAAAGCTCATCAGGTGAATACAGGTAAATATGTCTTGAGTATCTAAGAGAAAGAATGCATTGAAGAGTTGAACTGGTCAGGCTAAACCCATACCAAAGTTCCAAGACCCACATCAAAATGTGGGCTCCCTTTTTGAGTCTCGAATACTGAGATTCTTATTGAAATGGAAGGATATTATTTTTCTTTTTAACTTCATTTATTTCTTCTGAGATGATTACATGAAGGTACTTAACAAGGGAATGAGCATGACTGCAAGAAAGATTTTAATGCTTTTGTATAAGAAGTAATTCTTTTCAAATTTTGCATAGTAAAGCATTCATTTTCATCTATGACCTCAAGACAATATTGAATGCTTCCAGACATAGAGAATTTCTTCATCTCAGACAAATTTTGTACCCCCAGAAAAAATATAGCTTCCAGAAACACAAATCCAAATTTAAGGATAGAAAGAGAAATATGGACACACAAAACAAGAACCAATATTTTTAAGGTTCTTGGAGGAATTAAATTCCTTTTTAGAAAATAAGTAATTTAAGAAACATTGGTTTGTAACTTATGTGCCTTAGGATGGTACCTACAACTAATATTTCACCATAAAGGACTTGACAAAGTAGTTGAATTATACATATAATAAGTCTGCTCTCATGGTTTATGGGTCTTAACATTTCAGGAACCATCATTTTAAGTTCTTTAGTGAGGAGGAACTGGAGACCATTATACTGCTTTCAAGTTAATTTTACATAAACACATGTATAGTAAAACAATTGTTTTTATTTCAGAATTTGCATTCAGAATAGTCTGGAATCATTGTTTTTTTTTTTTTTTTGAGACAGAGTCTTGCTCTGTCTCCCAGACTGTAGTGCAGTGGTGTGATCTCAGCTCACTGCAACCACTGTCTCCTGGGATCAAGCGAGTCTCATGTCTCAGCCTACCGAGTAGCTGGGATTACAGGCACATGCCAATGTGCTGGCTAATTTTTTTGTATTTTTTAGTAAAGACGGGGTTTCACCATGTTGGCCAGGTGAGTGTCGAACTCCTGACCTCAGGTGATCCACCTGCCTCAGCCTCCCAAAGTGTGAACTCATTTTCTTTATGGAGTTCTGTGCTTAAGAACCCTTTAGGAGATACATGTATATCATATACACATTGATGTATACATATACGAACACACCCAAACTTACATGCATACATATATAGTATGTATGTGTGTGTATATGTGTATGTATGTACACAGTATATGTATATATACCTGTGTGTATATATACAAATGTATATATATACACATATAAAATGTGTACATACACATACACAATATATATATGTATGTATGCTTTTGCGTATGTATGCATACATATGTATATAATATATATGTATCTCCAGAAGGATTCTGAAGCCCAGTACTCTATAAACAACTTGCATGTGTGTGTGTATATATATATATGTATTTCTGGAAAATAGAACTTGTTTTATCTTTGCTGCTCATTTAAGTTTTGTTGGTTTTTACATTCCATTAAGTACATAATGTACCAATTTATACATTGGTTACTAATAGCAAGACACACCACTTTTATTTCAATGTTTCTCTTGCATTTTTACTTTGCAATTTCTTTTGTCACTTATTCATGTTTATCACCCACATCTAATATATCTAATTGAAATTTAAATTTAGATGTAAAGTTAAGCTCAAGTCTCTACAAAATAATGACCTTATTGTCAGAATTTACATATAATTAATTACTAATTTCCCTACCTAGCAAATTGACTACAGTATAGCAACTGACTCTTAGTGTTTCAGCTGTTTAAAATCAATCTTTTCTGTGCTCCTGAATTTTTGAACTTCAAAAAATGTAGATTTATGCATACTAAATTTGTTATGCATTAAAATATAAGAGCAAATTATTCTTCTATTAATTTATAATTAAACTAGAATAATAAAGTTAATAAATATTTGATTTTGATTTGGTCAGTGTGTTGTTTTACTACATGATGAAATAAATCTTTGTGTTATATATATGAATTACATAAGATGAGCATAGAATAAATGTAAAACGCAAGACAGCAATATTATTCATATATTTAATAGTTTCAGAATCTAATTTCTGTAAAATAAAATTTCATATACATGATGTATTAATATTGGATTCTTAGTACATCCTTTCATCTGGATGGTAATGTCTGGGCTTTGATATGTACCCTGTCAATATAACTCCTTTCCGATTGACATAATTATGCTTTAAATACATCAATATCATCTCTAAAGTAATCAGAAAATACTTGCATTTTTTACTTCTAAATGGAAAAACATTTTTTCTTTAATATTTACCTGTCATATATTTATTATATTACAACTATATGTAATATATTAAAGTACAATATAGTATGAGATAATCTTATATATTTATTTAATAGCTTAAGTAAATTTTGTGTTCATTTTTGCCACCTTTGTTTGCAATTCTAACAAATTCTTGGTTTACATTTCTTCCCTTATTCTCCGAATATCCTCCTCTCTTCTCTACGTAACAATTAACTTCATTCTGTTACCCTATTCTCATCTTGAACTCTAAATCTAACTTCAACACCATTTGTTTTCTTCTTACATTTATGCTTTTACTCTTGGATCCTCCCTCAAACTCTTATCCCACTCACTATAAACCAAGTGCACCTCTACATCTCATGTGATTAAGTCCAACTTACTGTATCAGCTGTCCTATACCCCCCCAAAATCCCCAATATTCTCTGGAATGAAGCAATTAAATGTCCCATCGTTATCTCAGTGGAGTAGAATGTCAACTCTCCACTTTCCAGATAACAGTAGTAATGTCTACTTAGTGTCTCTAGTTGGATTTCAGATTGTATATTGAAGGGGTAGAAATGTTAAAATTATCTTTAATATCCTATTATGAGTATGTCATAGAAAACATAGGGCATTTTGTTTGTGTCTTATAGGGAGATGTCATAACATAGTTATTAAGTGTCTTGCCTTTGGATTCAGGTATTTAATATTCCATCTATCTATCATCACCTGTGTGATTATTGAAAGTCTCAGTTTCTACAAGTTTGAATAATAATATTACCTCACAACGTTGTTGTAAAGAAAAATCAGATAATGTCTGTAAAGTAGCTAGCAGAGTATCTCTTCTCTTAATAAATGGCAAGTCATTATTATAATTTATCAAATAAAGATTTTATATTATAAAAGAAAGTTTTAATTTAAAAAAGTAATTATAAATGTAGTTTTTGAATATTATTAATTTATGTATGGAGAATTAGCTCATGGTTACTATGTTTACCTTTTAAAAATAAGAAATGAACTGACTTTATGTTCTCATTATTTTTTCATGGAAAAACACAGAAGCATGAATAAATAATATTTGGTATTATTGTTTTTAATGTTGTTTAATTTTACTCAATAAATAGGACATGAGCTTATTTCTGCCTTAGCAAACTCTGTGAGAAATACCCTATAAGTCTGTGACTTACAGGATTGAAAGCTATTTAAAACTTCATTGGGAAAGTTCTTTCAATAGTGTTAAAATACACTGGATATTATTTTAATAATATACAAACTAAAAGGAGCGTTGATTATTCTAAAACTCATGTCTTTTCAAAATGTATATTTTGTTATAAAACATATATTGTGTGTTGAGGTATAAGAAAACTCGGTTTCATCCTATACAATTTAATAACTGACCAAAAGTTTACTCAGTAAAATTGGAAAGAATTTGTGTTTTAAGAATGAACATATTAAACTATATTTTGAGTCAAAGAGGGTTGAAACAATATTTAGAAAGCATTATGTTATGCTAATGTTGTTATCTATTGAAATTTTTTAAGTTTTCTGCACATTTGGAGCAAAAGAGACACAAATTGGGAAGTAAAGGTAAAAAAAAAAAAAGATTGTAATGCATAATACTACCTGAAAAGAGAGTATTATGAAAAGAGAATTATTACATTTTAAATGATCTAATTTCCTTTAGGTGTACATTTTTAAAATGTAATATTTATAAAAAATGATTTAAAACCAGAGGTCATATAAGCTCTGTTTCTGTAATAGATTGGTAATAAAATATAGTTTTCCTAAAAGATCTTTGTTGTTGTTATTTTTAAGTAAAATATGATAGGCAGTTAAAATTTCTTTCTGGCCCAATGTGGAATTTACCATCTAAAAGGTCACCTAACATTTCATTCCAGTTACACAGGAAAACAACTGATTTAATGCATGCAACTGGCATTTGAAAAACCTAGGTGGGTCCCAAAGGAAAATTGCCCAACTTCTCCCAAGATCTTTCCTCTTATAGATGTACAACTAATAAAAGTGGCAAAACCAGACAAGGACAAATAGTAGAGCTGTTAATAATTAGGCAAATAGTCACCAAAGATAAAAGTTTTCAAGATAATCAAAAGATTTTAGACAATCAAAATATTCTATAAAAATGTTTTATTATTCCTTAGATATAAAATGTTCTCATTTGGTTTTATAAGTGAAATAACGTGAAAAAAATGCATACATTAAGTTCTATCTCATTCTTAATCATAGATATCTCCGTGAGGAAAGCAAAACTAACTACGTAATTTGGGTGTATCAGTTTAAAACAAAAATGCAGTACCCACTTCTAGCTACTGTTAAAAATTAAGATAGCAATAGAGGAGCTTTAAAGCAAGTACAGAGACATTTTAAGTTTGGGGCGCTATGTGACCGCACAGGTGACATAGTCTTCAAGCCTGCCTTGGGAGGGATCGCTAGGGGTCTCAGAGGAGTGCATTGTTTTTGAATTGATAATCTTGGTTCACGACAATGAAGAGGTCTCAGTCGGAACTTGCTAGGCTTCCAAGATAATGGTGCTCCCAAAATACCATTAAAATGAACTACTAATAAGAAAAATCTAAATTTATTCTGTGACAATGGAGAACACTCATTTGAGAGAGTCTTGCTAAAATCTTGAAGCGGAAGAGAGTGAAGTTGGGATTTGTATGTATTTTTTAGTCTGGTTTATTATGATCTTTACATCCAAAAAGTTTATTGGGATTGGGTAGTGATTGTGATATAATCATATTTGTGATGATAATGAATGAGAATTTTGAGGCAAGGGTTCTGAAGAGCCAGGAAATCAAATATAAATATTGTAATGGAATAAAAAAGATGAACAATTTGCTGTTCATTTCAGTAGGTTTTGTAAAACATCCCGGGAATGAATAATGAAGTTATTGAAACTTGCATCTTCTTTGACAAGAGTCTGCTTTAGCAGTAAAGTCATGTTGATAAATAGCATAATACAGTGGAATAGCAGAGTTGTGCTAACATAGTATGTAACCTAAATTTGTATAGTTTGCTTTTCAAGTATAAAACATACATAACTAAAAAAAAAATTGCTACTAAATAGAATTAAGCAGTTTCTCCTAATGTGGATAACTAAAATAGTTTCATGTCTCAAAATCAAAATTGCAGAAACTACAGAAATGAAAGAGAAACACAGATCACAAGAACTAGTTGAAAGAGAAAGATAGAAGGAGGGAGAAAAAGAAACATAAGAAAAAAAATTTAAAAAATACTTGGGAGTTGGAAGATTTCTTTGAAAATGTGTTTTTCTCCTGATTTGCTTGAGCATAATTATTGCCTGTCTCTTCACTGCAGCAACATAGCAGCAGCCACCAGACCACCTGGTAATATAAAAGGAGCATAGGCATGGTGGCTCACGCCTGTAATCCCAGCACTTTGAGAGTCTGAGGCAGACGGATCACCTGAGGTCGGGAGCTCAAGCCCAGCCTGACCAACATGGAGAAACCTTGTCTCTACTGGAAAAAAAAAAAAAAAAAAAAAAAAAAATTAGCAGGGCATGGTGGCACATATCTGTAATCCCAGCCACTTGGGAGGCTGAGGCAGGAGAATCGCTTGAACCCGGGAGGCGGAGGTTGTGGTGAGCTGAGATGGGGCCATTGCACTCCAGCCTGAGCGACAACAGCAAAACTCCATCTCAAGAAAAAAAAAAAAAGGAAAGAAGAAGAAAAGGAGGATAATGTGTCTACTTTTATGCAACCTGGCAAAATACACTTGAGCTTTTATTTTTCTAATCATTTTTGGTCCAAATTGTCTGGNTGTATGTGTGTGTATATGTGTATGTATGTACACAGTATATGTATATATACCTGTGTGTATATATACAAATGTATATATATACACATATAAAATGTGTACATACACATACACAATATATATATGTATGTATGCTTTTGCGTATGTATGCATACATATGTATATAATATATATGTATCTCCAGAAGGATTCTGAAGCCCAGTACTCTATAAACAACTTGCATGTGTGTGTGTATATATATATATGTATTTCTGGAAAATAGAACTTGTTTTATCTTTGCTGCTCATTTAAGTTTTGTTGGTTTTACATTCCATTAAGTACATAATGTACCAATTTATACATTGGTTACTAATAGCAAGACACACCACTTTTATTTCAATGTTTCTCTTGCATTTTACTTTGCAATTTCTTTTGTCACTTATTCATGTTTATCACCCACATCTAATATATCTAATTGAAATTTAAATTTAGATGTAAAGTTAAGCTCAAGTCTCTACAAAATAATGACCTTATTGTCAGAATTTACATATAATTAATTACTAATTTCCCTACCTAGCAAATTGACTACAGTATAGCAACTGACTCTTAGTGTTTCAGCTGTTTAAAATCAATCTTTTCTGTGCTCCTGAATTTTGAACTTCAAAAAATGTAGATTTATGCATACTAAATTTGTTATGCATTAAAATATAAGAGCAAATTATTCTTCTATTAATTTATAATTAAACTAGAATAATAAAGTTAATAAATATTTGATTTTGATTTGGTCAGTGTGTTGTTTTACTACATGATGAAATAAATCTTTGTGTTATATATATGAATTACATAAGATGAGCATAGAATAAATGTAAAACGCAAGACAGCAATATTATTCATATATTTAATAGTTTCAGAATCTAATTTCTGTAAAATAAAATTTCATATACATGATGTATTAATATTGGATTCTTAGTACATCCTTTCATCTGGATGGTAATGTCTGGGCTTTGATATGTACCCTGTCAATATAACTCCTTTCCGATTGACATAATTATGCTTTAAATACATCAATATCATCTCTAAAGTAATCAGAAAATACTTGCATTTTTTACTTCTAAATGGAAAACATTTTTTCTTTAATATTTACCTGTCATATATTTATTATATTACAACTATATGTAATATATTAAAGTACAATATAGTATGAGATAATCTTATATATTTATTTAATAGCTTAAGTAAATTTTGTGTTCATTTTGCCACCTTTGTTTGCAATTCTAACAAATTCTTGGTTTACATTTCTTCCCTTATTCTCCGAATATCCTCCTCTCTTCTCTACGTAACAATTAACTTCATTCTGTTACCCTATTCTCATCTTGAACTCTAAATCTAACTTCAACACCATTTGTTTTCTTCTTACATTTATGCTTTTACTCTTGGATCCTCCCTCAAACTCTTATCCCACTCACTATAAACCAAGTGCACCTCTACATCTCATGTGATTAAGTCCAACTTACTGTATCAGCTGTCCTATACCCCCCCAAAATCCCCAATATTCTCTGGAATGAAGCAATTAAATGTCCCATCGTTATCTCAGTGGAGTAGAATGTCAACTCTCCACTTTCCAGATAACAGTAGTAATGTCTACTTAGTGTCTCTAGTTGGATTTCAGATTGTATATTGAAGGGGTAGAAATGTTAAAATTATCTTTAATATCCTATTATGAGTATGTCATAGAAAACATAGGGCATTTTGTTTGTGTCTTATAGGGAGATGTCATAACATAGTTATTAAGTGTCTTGCCTTTGGATTCAGGTATTTAATATTCCATCTATCTATCATCACCTGTGTGATTATTGAAAGTCTCAGTTTCTACAAGTTTGAATAATAATATTACCTCACAACGTTGTTGTAAAGAAAATCAGATAATGTCTGTAAAGTAGCTAGCAGAGTATCTCTTCTCTTAATAAATGGCAAGTCATTATTATAATTTATCAAATAAAGATTTTATATTATAAAAGAAAGTTTTAATTTAAAAAAGTAATTATAAATGTAGTTTTTGAATATTATTAATTTATGTATGGAGAATTAGCTCATGGTTACTATGTTTACCTTTTAAAAATAAGAAATGAACTGACTTTATGTTCTCATTATTTTTTCATGGAAAAACACAGAAGCATGAATAAATAATATTTGGTATTATTGTTTTTAATGTTGTTTAATTTTACTCAATAAATAGGACATGAGCTTATTTCTGCCTTAGCAAACTCTGTGAGAAATACCCTATAAGTCTGTGACTTACAGGATTGAAAGCTATTTAAAACTTCATTGGGAAAGTTCTTTCAATAGTGTTAAAAATACACTGGATATTATTTTTAATAATATACAAACTAAAAAGGAGCGTTGATTATTCTAAAACTCATGTCTTTTCAAAAATGTATATTTTGTTATAAAACATATATTGTGTGTTGAGGTATAAGAAAACTCGGTTTCATCCTATACAATTTAATAACTGACCAAAAGTTTACTCAGTAAAATTGGAAAGAATTTGTGTTTTAAGAATGAACATATTAAACTATATTTTGAGTCAAAGAGGGTTGAAACAATATTTAGAAAGCATTATGTTATGCTAATGTTGTTATCTATTGAAATTTTTTAAGTTTTCTGCACATTTGGAGCAAAAGAGACACAAATTGGGAAGTAAAGGTAAAAAAAAAAAAAGATTGTAATGCATAATACTACCTGAAAAG
>NW_016804654.1:10838-24728 GCF_001698545.2 Rhinopithecus bieti
AAGAAGAAAAGGAGGATAATGTGTCTACTTTTATGCAACCTGGCAAAATACACTTGAGCTTTTATTTTTCTAATCATTTTTGGTCCAAATTGTCTGGATTGGTTGATTGAAAAACTGTCTCTTACTATTGTTGTTTTATGCTAAAGATCTAAAAATGAAATTTTTACCAGCCAAGTTTTGTGTTGTCATGGCAGTAAAAACAAATAATTAATAGTCTTTAATAGGTACCTGGGCCTCCTCCTAGACTTACCAGACCAACACAGAATTATTTCTTTGGTCTTTCTCCAATTTAAATGGGTTGGCATTTGCTGATATAGCCAGAGAAAATGAACCCATAATGATCTGAAGAAAGGGCAAAAAAACGAATACATATAAGTATAGATTTATATTTTATATAAATAAAATAATCTATTTTATTATTTTTTAATATGTTTAATTATTTTAACTATAATGCTAATATATTAGGGTTACTATCATGCATATATATATAATATAGAGGTTATCTGTATCAAGTACACAAGTGCACACACATGTGCACACACATATACACAGCAGAAAGATATAGGAACATAATAACATATGAACCAGAAGCCACACAAGAGTCATTACATAAAAATATTACTTCATAAAACTTATAAAGGTTAATGAAAACCCTAAGAAAGGATAAATAAATGGCCCCAAAGAGGCAGCAAAATGAAATAGAATGGGAAAATAAAGAAATAGGCAAAATATAAAAATTAAGAGATTGAGAAGTTAGACATATTAAAGTCAGTATTGAGAAGATGAAAATCACATGAGAAGAAAAAAAAGTCAATAGGAAAAAAAACTGAGGAAAAATTGAAGATACATGGTTCAGACTTAAGAACAAAGGAACCTGGTTTCTGGTTCAAGATGGCTGAATAGAGTCATGAACCACCCTCTCCAGAAAGAAGAACAAAAATTATGAATAGATAATAATACCTAAAGTAAAACAGTAAAATCCAACAGATAACTCTTGAGAAATACGTGAGGCACAGAAAGAGAAGGAAAAGTGGTCAGCTTGGCCAAAATTGGCCAGAAGCCTGGAAGAGCTCAGTATTACAGGGAAAGGGTAAGAGATAGAGAAAAAGAGCTTTGGTTTTCGGCACCCTCACCAAAGATTGCTGGATTAACAGCACTGGAAAACTCCTCTACCCACACTCACCCTGTCACTACTGCGGGTGGTGACTTGCAGACCCCACAAGGGTACCCCAGAAAGGAAACTTCCTTGCTCTGTGTAACTAATCTCCTCCCACTGACCTCAAGACCTGACTGGTGACAACAGGGTGCCACTTTGGGAGCATAGCTATCACAGGACTAAACTCAGCCCTGGGATTCACAGTTCCCAAACCTCCACATCCTAGGAGCTCCTGCTGACATTCCCAAGGATCCAGAGAGAGGGTAACAATGGCACAGTGCTTGCTGGACCAAAAGGTTCTGCAAGTTCCCTGATATTATAGCCCACAGAGAGCACTACTCCCCAGAAAAAGGATGGTGCCATGCTAAAAAAGGAAGCACATAGGACAGAGAAAAGCAAAGCACATGCTTTCCACAAGCTGAGAGTTCCCTGCATGGAGCTGTAGGAACTGACCCCACCACTAGCAGCAGAAAAATCTCTGTGCTTAACTTTACAAACAAAGAGAGAAATTCCCTCCCACAGGTGGAGGCATCTTCATTCTGGGGCTCATGCACAGAGAATGAGATCTCTAACCCACTACCCACCCCAGTATACTCACTCCTGCTGCGTCTGAAGGCTGAGATGGGAGAACTAGATGGCTGCTGGTCTGTGGTTCTGAATGGCAACTATGACCCCAATAGTGGCATAGCCTCTATGGCTGGGCATGGGCACAAAGGGCAGGGTCCCTCTATCCCCTCCCAGGGGAGGTGCGGCACTACTTGCACAGAGAGCAGAAAAACGTACACCATCAACACAGCCCCCACCAACACTGGCCTACACCACTCAGGACTGAAAGGGTCATGTTTCCACTGCTACTGGTATTGCCCACTCTATGCCACCTGCCCAGGGTCCTGATTGCCTGTTCATTGCTGCCACTACTGACACTACTGACATCTGTGTATTGTCCACCTGGAGGCTCAAGAATCAGCTTCCTAGTAGCTGCCAACATAGGTGCCAACACACAGCACTCTAGGGCACAAACATAGGCACATCAACCCATCACTGCTACCACGAGTGCCTGAAGCCTGGGCCATCTGTCTTCTCAGTACCCAGCACAACTTTACAACTGCCTTCACTAATAACCACACCATAACCCTCTAAAGAAATCATAGGAAGCATGAATGCTGTTTATAGCCAAATAAATAATACAGAGACTACTTAATGTACATATCCAGAATCAATACCAAAGTTTCCTATGTAACCAACACTAAAACTAATTTTAGGATTAAGTCCCTCCCTATGAAAAGAAATTCAAAAATAGGAATTCTGACGTGGCTGGTACATTAGATTCAAGGTAATTAACATAAGGACACAGGAATAATCAAACAGCAAGAAAATGTTACATGTCCAAAGGACCACAAAACTTCTTAAATAATAGATCTCAATAAAAGCTTTTGAAACCCTGAATTAAAACTTTAAAATATTCCTTTTTTAAAAACTTAGTAAGAAACAAGATAATTCTGAAAAAAATACACAAAGAAATCAGAAAATTAGGATATAAATGAAAATTTATCAAAAGATTTTAAAAGTACCAAACAAATAGAATTTCTGAAACTGAAAAATTCATTGAAAGAAATACAAAATGTACTTGAAGTCTTCAGCAATAGACTAGAACAGGCAGAAGAAAGAATCTCAAAACTTGAAGACATATCTTCTGAGATATTTTGGTCAGACAAAAATAAAGAAAGTGAATCAGCAAAGCCCTTATGACATTTGGGACAAGATAAACCAATCAAATATTTGAATTACTGTCACCCCTGATAGCCAAGAGACACAGAAAAAGACTAGAAAATCTATTTAACTTAGTAGTTGATGAAAACTTTTAAAATGTTTAAAGTTTTGAGATTCTTTCTTCTGCCTGTTCTAGTCTATTGCTGAAACCTTCAAGTATATTTTGTATTTCTTTCAAGAGACTTAAATATTCACATACAGGAAGTTCAGTGAATCACAGTTAGATACAATGCAGAAAGGTCTTCTCCATGGCACATTATAGTCAGACTGTCTAAAGTCAAAATGTAAAACAGCAAGAGAAAAGCATCTAGTCACCTATAAAATAAACTTCACTAGAGAGAGGATTTCTCAATAGACATGCTACAGGCCAAAAGAGAATGCAAAAATAGATTTAAAGTGCTGAAAAAATCACCCAAGACTACTATAACCACTAAAATTATTATTCATAAATGAAGGAGAAATAAAGTCTTTCTGAAAGAAGCCATGGTGAAAGGAATTTGTTATCATGAGACTGGTCCTACAAGCAATGCTCAAGACATCCTAACCCTGGAAGTGAAAGAATGATGTTTATCATCATGAAAATACACAAAAGTATAAAACTTCCTGGTAAAGGAATCACACAAAGGAGGAAGAGAAAGCACCCAAAGGGTACCACTTCAAGAATACCACCAAACTACAGTGACAATCAATGAGAGAAAAAAAAAAAGAACAAAGAATATGCGAAATAACCAGAAAACAATTAACAAGACAACAGGAACAAAGACACATCAATCATAAATTTAAATTTAAAGAGATTAAATTATTCGCTTAAAAGATATAGACTGGCTAAATGGAAAAAATAACAGAAACAAAACAGGATCCTACTATATGCTGCTTACAAGAAACTCAACTTAATCGGTTACATCATCACCCTACTGAGCATATGACAGATAATCTAGATTAAAAATAAGCAAAGAAACATTGGACTTAAACTGGATGTTAGGCTAAATGAACCTAACAGACATTTATAGAGAGTATCTTCTGACAGCTACAGAAAGCACATTCTTTTCATCAGCATATGAAACACTCTTCACCATTGACCATTTTGGGTCACAAAACAAGTCTCAAAAAAATTTTAAGCAATCAAATTATTTCAAGTATCTTTTCAAACCCAAGAAAATAAAACTAGATATTAACACCAAGAGGAACTTTGCCAACTATACAAATACACGTTTGAAACAAAAGAAAATGGAAACACACCATACCAAAAGCTGTGAGATACAGTACAAGCAGTGCTGAGAGGGAAATATATAGCGATAATGCCTACCTTATAAAAGTAGAACATATTGTAAATTAATAATCTAACAATGTACCTCAAAGTACTACAAAAGCAAGAGCAAACAAAATCAAAGATTAGTAGAAGAAAAAAATGAAAATCAGATTAGAAGTAGTTAAAATAGAGACTGAAAATTACAAAGGATTGATGAAATGAAAAGTTGGATCTTCAAAAGTAGTTTAAGCAGTGATAAATCACTGAATAGATTAATCAAGAAAACAAGAGAAGACCCAAATGAACAAAATCAACAAAAAAGGTGACATTATAACTGATACTACATAAGTACTAAAGATCATCAGAGATTATTGTGAACAACTGTATGCTAACAAGCTGGAAAAACTAGAAAAAAAGTTATACATTCTGGGAAACATACAGCCTACCAAGATTGAATCAAGAAGAAATAGAAAATCTGAACAGACCAAAAATGGATTGTGTGATTGAATGAGTAATAAAAAGTTTCCAACAATAAAAAGCCAGAACCAAGCAGACTCACAGCCAAAATCCACCAAACTTACAAAGTAGAGATACTACAGTTCTCCTGAGTCTATTCCAAAAAAAAAAAAAAAAAAAATCAGAGGAGAGAATTATTGCTAATTTATTTCTTGAGGCCAGAATCGCTCTGACATGAAAAAGAAATAAGGACACAGCAAAAAAGAAAGCTACAGCTCAATATCCCTTATATACATGCAAAATTCTCAGCAAAATACTAAGAAACTGAATCTAACAGCAAATACAATGAAAATATATCATAGTCAAATGGGATTTATACCAGAGATGCTATAATTGTTTAACATATATAAATCAATAAATGTGAGACATTACGTTAACAGAATGAAGGACAAATGCCAAATGATAATCTCAATAGATGAAAATACATGTTTGACAGAGTTCATCTCACTTTAATGATAAAAATTAAACCAAATAGGTGTAGAAGGAATCTACCTCAGCATAATAGAGGCCATAGATAGTAAACCACAACTAACATTATACTGAATGCAGAAGACTTTCTTCTAAGAACTGGAAAGTGATGATGATGTCCACTTTCACCACTTCTATTCAACATAGATCTGGAACTCCTAGCCAGAGAAACCAGTTAAGAGAAAGAAATAAAAGGAATCCCAACTAGAAAAGGGAAAGTCAAATCATTCTTCTTTGACGATAATATCATCTCATATCTAGAAAGTCAAAATAGTCTTTGTAAAAAATCTTAGATTTGATCAATTAATTTTAAAATGTTGCAGGATACAGTATAAACATACAAAAGTTAGTAATATTTCAACACATCAATAATGATTTAGCCAAAAAGAAATTAAGCAGGCAATACCACTTGTAGTACCCCTGCAGAAAACAAAACAAAACAAACAAAAAAACACTTAGGAATGAATTTAACCAAGGAAGTGAAAGATCTCTGCAAGGAAAACTAGAAAACTTTGATGAAAGATATTAAATATAACATAAACAAATGGAAAAATATTCCATTCTCATGGATTGGGAGAATTAATATTGTTAAAGTGACTATTGCCCCCCAAAAGCCATAGATTTAGTGCAATCTCTATCAAAATATTGTCGTTCTTCACAAAATTAGAAAACAATCCCTAAAAGTATATGAAACCAAAAAGAGAGAGAGAGAAAAAAAAAAAAAAAAAAAAAGATCCTGAATAGCCAAACCAATACTGAGCAATACGGACAAAGCTAGAGGCATGACATTACCTGACTTTAAAATATACTGCAATACTACAGTAAGAAAAACATTATGGCGCTGGTATAAAAATAGACCTATACACCAATGGAACAGAATAGAGAACCCAGAAATAATGCCACATACTTACAACCAAATAATTTTTGACAAAGCTGACAAGAGCTTCCATTGGGGAAAGTACATCTTCTTCAATGAATGATATTGGAAAAACTGGATAATTATAATACATACAGAAGAATAAAAGTGAAACTATCCTCTTACCATATATGAAAAACTCACCTCAAATTGAATTAAAGAATTAAATGTAAGATGTCTGCACAAAACCTAGGGAAAACTCTTATGAACCTTAGTTTAGGCAAAAAAATTATGACAAAGACCACAAAAGCACAGGCAACAGAAACAAAAATAATTAAGCATGACATAATTAAACTACAAATGTTCTTCACAGCAAAAAAGAATAATAAACACAGTGAAGAGATTATTTGTTGGATGGGAGAAAACATTTGCAATCTGTGTATATGATAGGGCACTAATATTTGGATTACACAAGGAACTCAAACAACTTAAAAGGAAAAACAAAACAAAACAAATCATCATTAAAGAGTTGCCAATAGCCATGAATAGACATTTCTCAAAAGAACTGCAAATGCCAACAGATATATAAAAAGTTCTCAAAATCACTAATAAACAGGTAAATGGAAATCAAAACCAAAGTGAGGTATCATGTCATCCCAGTTAGTATGGCTAGTATTTAATAAAAAGACAAAAAAAGCAGTTATTTGTGAGAGTATAGAGAAAAGTGAACTCTTGTACACTGTTAGTGGGAATGTAAACTAGCGCAGCCACTGTGGAAAACAGTTCCAAGATTTATCAAAAAAACTAAAAACAAAACTACCATTCAATCCAGCAATCCAACTATGAGGAATCTATCAAAGGAAAATAAATCAATATATTCAATGATAGACCTGCAGTTGCATGCTTATTATTGCAGCACTAACCACAGTAGCACAGATACAGAATCAACCTACTTGTCTATCAATGGGTGAATGAAGAAAGAAAATGTGGTATCACATTTTATAGTATATATTATATATCACATATATATGTATATGTATACATATATGTGTGTGTATATATATCTACCTATACACCCACACTTATACACAAACACACACACACATACACACTGTAATACTCTATATCCATTAAAAATAATGAAATTATGTTATTTGCAGGAACTGGGATAGAACTAGAGTCATTATCTTATGTCAAACAAACCAGGCACAGAAAAGCAAATACTGCATCTTCTCAGGCATATGTGGGAGCTAAAAAGTTAGATCACACGGAGGTAGAAAAATAGATAACAGAAACTGGGAAGGGTGAGTCGGGGACAGGGAGGATGATGAAGAAAAGTGGGCTAAAGTCTACAAATATAGAATGAAACCAAAGGAATAAATTTAATGTTTGAAAGTAGAATAGGGTGACTATACTTCACCTAAATGTATTTTACTGAGGTGATGGAACCCTAAATATGCTAAATTTGTGAGTATGCATTACATACATGTAACAAAATTCAACTTGTACCTCATATATTTGCACAAATACCATATATTTCATATTCCTCATTTTGAAAGGACCCATCAAATACCAAACAAGAAATAAAATGACAACTCAAGACCTGGAATATGCTATGGTAATTTTTGAAAATGTCTAAATTAAGGAGAAAATCTAAAAGTATTCCTAAAGAAAGGGCAACTGATCATCCACAAAGGAAAAGAATCCATTGAAAATCATTCTTATGACAATTATTGTATTCTAAAATTATGGAGTATTAACTTTTAATTATTGGTGTATCATTTTAAACATATTTGCATAGAAATATATTTTTATTAAATTATGAACTATAAATGTATTATTAGGCATGTAAACTAATATGTACTCATAGTGAACAATTTTGGTTAAAGTATTATGATAATAAGGAGAACAAATACAAGATCTGTTACAAAAGCTTTGGAAAGTGAAGGAAATATATCTGAATATTCATAATTCAAAATAAAATAAAAGACAAAAATGAGTATAATATATAGACAAAATCCCAAACCAAATTCCATATATCAAAATAATAGGAAGGAAAAGCGAAATTAAAAAAAAAAAAAGAGCATGAGATCATGTTTCTTATGGAGGAAGAAGATGATGATTTTAAAATTAAATATTGTTATGAGAAATAAATATAAATTGTGTCTAGAGTTAGGGGCAGCTAGCATAAAACAAAATGGGAATGGGAAAAAAAGAAAAATCAGAAATGAAAAATATAAAGTACACAGCATAACTAGTTTCTCATATAATTATAATAAATGTGTATGAATATTACCTAAAGTACTCACACAGTATTTATAAATAATATATAGTTTCATTATTGTCTATAGAAGATCTTAAAATAGAAATACAGAGTTTGGAAATGGAGTGATGGAATTAAACACATTGTAGGCAAATATGGACCCCAAAAATGAGGTATCAATCTTAATATCTATCAAATTAAGAATTATAGTCCAAGTTTTAAATGGGGCATAAAATAATAATGTGTATATACACGAACAGTATATAGAAATGTAAACTACATGATTAATATATTTATATTCCAAGACATCTTAAAATGTATAAAATGATAAATAATATAAACACAAAGAGAAAATCTAAATCAAGATTGTAATTGGTAATTACCATTATCAGAAACTGGTATATTGAGAAGATAAAAACATGAAGATCAAAGACTGAAACACTTAATATGACCTTGAATTCCATCCATGTTGCCACGAATGACAGGATTTTATTATTTCTTATGGCTGAATGGCATCCATTGTATATATATGCCACATTTTCTTTATCCGTTCATTCATTGATGGACAAGTAGGTTGATTCCATATCTGTGCTACTGTGAATAGTGCTCCAATAAACATGAGAGTGCAGATGTCTCTTTGAGGTACTGATGTCCTTTCTTTTGTATATATACCCAATGGATTGCTGGATTGTATGGTAGATCTATTTGTAGTTTTCTGAGCAATTGTCATACTGTTTTTCACAGTGGCACAACTAATTTACGTTCCTACCCACAGAGTACTAGCATTCCCCTTTCTCCTCATTGTTGCCAAAATGACAAAAAAATGATTTTTTGTCATTTTGATGATAGCCATTTTGACTGGGATGAGTCCATATATTATTGTGCTTTTGATCAGCATTTCCCTGATGATTAGTAATGTTGAGCATGTATTTGTTGGACATTTGTATGTCTTCTTTAGAAAACTGTCTATGTAAGTGTTTTATCCATTCTTAAATGAGATTTATTTGTGCTTGAGTTGTTTGAATTCCTTATATATTCTGGTTATCAATCCCTTGTTGGGTAGATAGTTTACCAATATTTTCTCTCATTCCATAGGTTGTATCTTCATATGTTGATTGTTTCCTTGGCTATGCAAAAGCTTTTAGTTCGATGTAATCCTATTTTCATATTTTGATTTTTGTTGCCTGTGCTTTTGAAATCTCTTCCAACAAATCTTTGACCTGAAGCATTTCCCCATTCTTTTCTTCTAGTAGTGATAGTTTCCAGTATTACATTTAAGTTTTTAATCTAGTTTTATTTACTTTTTACATGGTGAAAAATAATAGTTCAATTTTCTGCATATGATTATTCAGCTTTCCCATCACCACTTCCTGAATAGCCTGTTCTTACCCTATTTAATGTTCTTAGTTCCTTTGTTAAAAATCAGTTGTGTGTAATTGCATGAATTTACTTCTGGGTTCTGTATTTTGTTCTATTGGTCAATGTGTCTGTTTTATGCCAGTACCTTGCAGTTTTGGTTATTATAGTTTTGTAGCATGATTTGAAGCAAAGTAATATGCCGACTCCAACTTTGCTCTTTTTGGCCATTCATGGTCTTTTGTGGTTCCATAACAATTTTAAGATTTTTTTTTCCATTTCTGTGAGGAATGTCAGTGGTATTTTGATAGGCATCGCATTAAATCTATAGATTCCTTTCTGTCTTTTAAAAATGTTAATTCTCTAAATTCATGAACATGGAATTTCTTTCCATTGTTTGTGACTCTTCAACTTATTTTATCCATATTTTATAGTTTTGTTTACAAATATCTCTCATCTTCTTGGTTAAATTTATTCCCAAGTATTTTTCTGTAACAATTGTTAAATAAATGACTTTCTTAAGTTCTTTTTCCACTAGTTCAAATAAATAAAATTGGCAGCATTGCATTACCTGACTTTGGAAACACTACTTATTTTACTTGTCAATTTTATATTCTGCATCTTTACTAAATTTGATTTCATATTCTCCATAATATGTGAGAACTAAAAAAGTTTATCTTCTGAAACTAGAGCATAGAATGACGGTTACCAGAGGCTGGAAACAGTGGGAAATGGGACAGATGAAGAAGGTTAATTAATATGGCCAAAAATACAGTGAACTCTAGTGTTTAAAAGCACAGTATGGTGATTTTAGTCAACAAACAATAACTTATTGTACACTTCAAATTAGCTAAAAAATAAAATTGTAAATGCTCTCAGCACAGGGAAATGATAAATGTTTGAGGTGATAAATATTCTAATTACACTGATTTGATCAATACACAGTGTATGAATGTATCAAAATATTACATGTACCCCATAAATATGTACAATAACATTTTTATTGTACAATTATATATATATATATATATGGGAAAAAACTAAAAAATATACTTTTCATTATAATGATTTATGAGAAATCCTTAGATTTCAATACTAACAAATTTTGAATGCACTTTTTTCTAAGAACGCATGAAATCTTCCAAAAATATTTAAGTATGTAATATGCCAAAAATTAAGCCTCAATAGAATTCAAAAGATAAATATTGGTTAATAAAATAAATCATAATTAACACAATATAATTATACATAGTTATGGGGTAAAATTTGATTTTTTAATGTCATTTATTGAAAGATAGTTGCATACATAGAATAATGATAAAATAGTGGTAATTCCATATCTATCACTTTAAACCTTTATGATTTATTTTTGGTGACAACATCCAAAATCGTTTAGCTATCTTAAAACACACAAAACAGGTTGGGCGCGGTGGCTCACGCCAGTAATCTCAGCACTTTGGGAGGCCAAGGTGGGCGGATCACAAGGTCAGGAGATTGAGACCATCCTGGCTAACACGGTGAAACCCCGTCTCTACTAAAAATACAAAAAATTAGCAGGGCATGGTGGTGCGCGCCTGTATTCCCAGCTGAGGCAGGAGAATGGCGTGAACCCGGGAGGCGGAGCTTGCAGTGAGCCGAGATCGTGCCACTGCACTCCAGCCTGGGCGACAAAGCGAGACTCCGTCTCAAAAAAAAAAAAAAAAAACACACACACACACACAAAACATTGGTATTTGTCATAGTCACCCTACTGTGTAATAGAATACCAGTACATATTCTGGTCTAACTAACTTTGTATCTATTTACCAAACTTTCCAGTTGCTCAACCTCCTCCATCCTCTTACCAGCCTATGGTAACTACAATTCTAATCTCTGCAGATATGAAATCAGCTTTTTAAACTAACATTTTCACATATTAGTAAGATATGTGGTGTTTGTGTTTCTGTGCCTGGTTTATTTCAACTAAAGTACTGCAGGTTTATTCATGTTGTTGTAAATGGCAGAATTTCATTTTGTTTTATGGATGAGTAGTATTCTATTGTATATGCCATATATATACACACAAATATATGCCATATACATATATTTTTAGTTTTTACATATATGCTTTATATATGCATATATGGCACATATACATATACACACATACATGCACGGTATATACAATGGAATACTATTTAGCCATAAAATAAATCTGTATTTTACAAAAAATCTGCCATTTTTCCTTAGAAAAATAAACATATGTATATATGTGCAATATTTTCTTTACCCATCTGATATCAATACAGTCAGTTCAACTGATACTGATTCCATATCTTGACTATTTTGAATAGCACTACAATAAATATTAGTATGCAGAAGCCTCTTTGGCGTACTGATTTTGTTTCTTTTGAATATATACACAGTAATGGGATTGCTGAACCGTATGGTAGTTCTTTTTGAATTTTTCAAAGAATATTCATGTTGTTTTCCATAACAATTATACTACTTTATATTTCTACCAACGCTTTGTAAGATTTCACTTTTATCCACATTCTTGTCAGCATTTATTATTATTTTTTGTCTTTTCAATAATAGTAATTCTAATTGGGGTGAAGTGATATCTCATGTGGCTTTGATTTTCATTTGTCTAAAATTAGCGATTTTGAGCAATTTTCATATATCTCTTGGCCATTTGTATGTCTTCATTTGAAAATGTCTATTTAGGCATTCTATTCATTTTGAAAATCAGATTAATTTGACTTTTGCTATTGAATTATTTTAGTTTATTATATATTCTGCATATTCACCTTTTGTCAGATACATAGGTTATCAAGAAAGCAATTTTATTTACAATACTATAAAAAGAAATAGCTAGAAATAAATGTAATCAAGAGTTAAAAGTTTTATACAGTAATAAATATAAAGCATTGATTAATTCATTGACAAAAGAGGATACAAATGAAACTGCATCTTGTGTTCATAGATTGGAATATTATGAAAATGTCCATATTACCCAAAGCAATCTACAGATTCAATACAATCTCTACAAAATTAATGATGGCATTCTT
This sequence comes from Rhinopithecus bieti, assembly GCF_001698545.2. Lineage (NCBI taxonomy): Eukaryota > Metazoa > Chordata > Mammalia > Primates > Cercopithecidae > Rhinopithecus > Rhinopithecus bieti. The sequence goes on from NW_016804654.1 coordinate 23,523, forward strand.
AGCATAAATAGAAAATCAACCTTAAAATTCAAATAGAAAGACAAAAGATCTAAGATAGCCAAGCAATCTTTATCAAAATAAATAAATTTAAAAAATTGGAGTCATCAAATTACATGACTTTAAAATACACTACAAAGCTATAGTATAAAAACCTACATGGTGTTGGTATAAGGACAGAGAAATAGCTCAATGGAAGATAAATAACTCCATGACTTTCCAGTCAATTTATTTTTGACAAATGTGCCAAGAACATACATCAAGGAAAGGTCTGTCTCTTCAGTGAATGGTGTTGGGAAAATTAGATATCCACATACAGAAGAATGAAACTTGACCCTTATCTATTACCATATTGAAATTAATACAACATGGATTAAAGACTTAAATATAATACTCAAAACTATGAAAATATTAGAAGAAAACATGGGGAAAACACTTGATAAAATTAATCTCAGCAAGCTTTTTTTTTTTAATAAAACCTTGAAGGTGTAGGCAACAAAAGCAAACATAGTCAAATAGGATTACTCAAATTATAAAGCCTTTACACAGCAACAAAAATAAACAACACAGTGAAGAGATAATCTACAGATTAGGAGAAAATATTTGAAAATTACATCAAGTAGTTTCTAGGACAAAAATACAATAAAATCAAAATAGCAATAGTGCTCCTGCCTCAGCCTCCCGAGAAGCTGGGACTACAGACGCCCGCCACCTCGACCGCCTAGTTTTTTGTATTTTTTAGTGGAGACGGGATTTCACCGTGTTAGCCAGGATGGTCTCGATCTCCTGACCTCGTGATCTACCCGTCTCGGCCTCCCAAAGTGCTGTGATTACAGGCTTGAGCCACCACGCCCGGCCTTGTTTCTTCTGCTTTAAGATTAGTATATCAGGATGGCCGAATAGGAACAACTCCAGTCTCCAACTCCCAGAACGAGCGACACAGAAGACCGGTGATTTCTGCATTTTCAACTGAGGTACTGGGGTCATCTCACTATGGAGTGCCGGACAATCGGTGCTGGTCAGCTGCTGCAGCCTGACCAGTGAGAGCTGAAGCAGGGCGAGGCATCACCTCACCTGGAAGCGCAAGGGGGAAGGGGATCCGTTTTCCTAGCCAGGGGAACTGAGACACACAACACCTGGAAAATCGGGTAACTCCCACCCCAATACTGCGCTGTAAGCATACAGGCACACCAGGAGAATATATCCCAC
>NW_016804654.1:28038-40835 GCF_001698545.2 Rhinopithecus bieti
GGAGGGGGGAGGAGGGAGGGCTTGCATTGGGGAGTTATACAAGATATAAATGATGAATTGATGGGTGCTGACGAGTTGATGGGTGCAGCACACCAACATGGCATAAGTATACATATGTAACAAACCTGCACGTTATGCACATGTACCCTAGAACTTAAAGTATAATAATAAAAAAAAAAGATTAGTATATCAACTAAAAAAAAAATATCAATAGTATAGCTTATAACAATTATAGAGACATTAAAATGATATAACTTCATGCTCAAAAAAATTAAAAATAGTAAATTTACCTAAACTATAACAAAAATACATAAATTTATTAGAAAACAGTGATGAAGCAGATTAAATCCAATATGGTTACAACTTACTTATATTAGTGGACATTTATGATTATAGTTAAATTTGTAAAATATTGATTTAAGGCTTTTTATTTTTCTCTGTAAAAAAAGTTCATCCAGCTTTATTTGTAATAGCTTCAAATTGGAAACAACCAAGATATCTTTCAATGGATAAATACACAAACTGTGATACATCCACACCATGGAATAATATGCAACAATAAGAAGGCATAAATTATTGATACACGCAACTGCTTGTGTGAATTTCCAGAGAATTAAACCAATCCCCAAAGATTACATTCTGTATATTTTTATTGAAATAAAAGTTTTATGATAAAACATTAGAAATGAAGAATAGACTAATGGTGACTAAAGATTTAGGGAACGGAGGAGGGAGGTGGGTGTCTTTTTAAAATGGCAGCAGGAGGCATACTTGTGGTTATAGAACCAGTCTGTATCCTGACTGCGGCGGTGGAACATACATTTACAGATGTGACAAAATGGTATAGAACTAGATACACACATACACACACAATTAAGTACAATTAAAACGGGGAATCCGAATAAGATCAGTGAATTATATCAATGTATTTGATATAATACATTGTGTTTTGTATTATAGGTTTGTGATATGTTACCATTGGAGCAAACAGGCAAGACTTTTTACTTTTTAAAACATTTTATTTATTTATTTTATTTGGAAGAACTGAGACAAAAATATGGAATCAGTCGATGTGTTTGCTCTTGGGGATATGAGGCAGTTCCACAAAATTAAAGGAGTTAGCCCACTGTAATTTGTCCCTGCATACTTCCTTAGGGTATGCCAAGGATACAATTCTGATTATCCTCACTAGTCTTATCATGATCAAGAGTTCAGAAAGTTAGGTAAGCCAGGAGCAGATTTTCTAAGTGCAAATTGCATAAACTGAATCATACACCACAGTATAGAGGGCAAGGTTCAAGGGTTGTCAATATAATATGATATTTGGAGCTATCAGTTTTACATAGGTTATTGATGAAAAAATCAGAGAACTCTGGAAAGTACCAACTTAAAGAGGAGATAAATGTCTGGACATAGAGAACTTTGAATAATGGAATGTGGGAATGGGAGACTAGTAAATGCAGACATTGGCAAAGGGTAAAATTGACCTTTCACTCTAACTGTTAGCCAGAATATTGTTATCTGGTGTTTCAGATGCTGTCACCAGTTATATTTATTTTTGTTATAATGTTTTAAATTTCATTTTTCTATGGCTGCTGTTGATTTGGTTAAAACTGTCTCTTTTCTTTCTTTATCTGACCCCTTTTCTTATTAAACAAAACTTTAAATGGAAAGATTTTAAATGTAATTTTTTTAAAATTTTGTGTATAAACATGATCTCACTATGTTGCCCAAGCTGGTTCTGAACTCCCTGATCTCAAGTCATCCTCCCACCTCAGACTCACAAATTACTGTCCAGAAATGTGAAGTTTTTAGACGCCAAATGTATTGGTGTTTCAGTATATGGATCTGGAAGTCCCATAGATTACCTTCAAATAATTTTTTCCTAAGATTTTTTTTTTTCTTTTTTCAGTTTTCAGTCTTCCTGAAAATGCTAAACCTCTTCCTGCAGGCTAGCATAGTTTCAAGTTTCAAAAATAACCATCTACAAACCAAAGCCAAATATTTTGTGCCTTCCAAACCGAAAATGAAGAAAAGAGGCTCTTCATTCTTCCAAACTGAAAATGAAGAAAAAAAGACATAAGCACTGGATCTTATTTTGCTGGTATGAAAATTGATAGAAAACTTACCGTAACTGATTTAAGACTTTATTTAAGTAAATATGATAGCACATTCCAAAATTAATATGATGTCATGAAAAGTTATAGATGATTACTTTTGTGGAGTCTTACCCATTATAGGGAATTTTTTATTTTATTATTGTTATTTTAATAATTCAAATTTCTATTTAGATTCAAGGGGTGCATGTGCAGGTTTGCTACATAGGTATGCTGTGTGATGCTGAGGTTTAGGGTATGGATCCTTTCACTCAAGTAGTGAATATAGTACCCATTAGCTCATTTTTCAAACCACACTCTCCTCCTTCCCTCTTCCTTTTATTAGTCCTCAATCACTATGGTTCCTGTCTTTATGTCCATGCGTATTCAATGTTTAGTTACAAAAATTAACTCAAAATGGGTTAAAGATTTAAATGTAAGATCGAAAACTATAAAAGTCCTATTTAAAAATCCCTGGAAAATACTGATCTCAACACCTGCCATGGCAAATAATTTTGGCAAAGTCCTCAAAACAATTCAGCAAAGTCCTCAAAAGTAATTGCAACAAAACTAAAATTTACAAGTGGGATCTAATTAAACTAAAAGCTTCTGCACAGCAAAAGAAACTATCAACAGAGTAAAATACAATTTACAGAATGGGAGAAAAATATTTGCAAACTATGCATCCTACAAAGGTCTAATATCCAGAAGCTATGAGGAATTTAAATAAATCGTCCAGCAAAAACAAATAACCCCACTAAAAAATGGGCGAAGAAAATGAACAAATACTTCTTGAAAGAAGACTACCAGTGGCCAATAAACATGAAAGAATACTCATTATCACTAATCATTGGAGAAATACAAATCAAAACCACAACTAGATATCATCTTGTACCTGTCAGAATGGCTTTTACTGAAAAGACAAAAAAAAAAAAAAATAGGTGTTGGTGAGGCTGTGGAGACATGGGAACACTTATAGACTGTTGTTGGGAATGTAAATTATTTCAGTCACCATGAAAAGCTATTTGGAAATGTCTCAAATAACTTAAAACAGATCTACCCTTTGATCCAGCAACTCCATTACTGGTATATTTACCCAAAGGAAAATAAATCATTCTACCAAGAAGGTACATTAGCTTATATGTTCCTCACTACTATTCATAATATCAAAGATGTGAATCAACCTAGGTGCCCATTGATGACGGATTGGATAAAGAAAATGTGGTACATACGTACAATGGAATACTATATAGTCATTAAAAAGAACAAAATGTGTCTTTTGCAAAAACAATGAATGCAGGTGGAGGCTTTTCATTTAAGTGAATTAACACAGAAATAGAAAACCAAACACCACATATTCTTACTTAAAGTGAGAGCTAAATGTTGATACAGAATATTTTACTCAAAGCAGATGATGTATGAAAAATCAGACATAAAAAACAAGGAACCACCTATGTTTTAGTAGAAATGCAGTCACTATTTTTGGTAGCAAAGACATGCAGTTGGGTTCTAGATCAATTTGTTTATTGGTTACATGCTTTACACGATGTTATGTGATTGACAATTTGGAAAGTGATATCACTTACAAAGCCAACTGGCACACAGGAGATTGTTACAGAAGATGATTCACAATCATAGCCAGACACTAACTTATAAAAAGATTAGATGGTTTTCTTAGTTGTACAAAGCAAGTTCAACCTATTTTTGCACAAATAATTTCAAAGAGTAGTGATACATTCAGATATTAACAACACATATTTCACAGTGATTAAATATGTAAATGTAAGTCAATGTGTAGATACACATAATTTATAAGCATTAAATGTGATATAGCTAAGAAAACAGGGTCAATTTTTATTAAACGTACCAAGACTGATCCAAAAAATATGTTTTCCTTGCCTTCACTTACTCTAGAGGAATTATGAACTTAATTCACTTACATTCTTCTTAAAGCCAAAAACAAAACTGTGATGGTTGTGGGGGAGATAATGATATATGTGTCAACGTTTCTCTAAGTTTCATTTCGCAAGTTGTTATTGCTCCATTGGATGATAACAGGGATATTCTACATAGTGCCTCGTTTTGGACTCTACACAGAGGTGACGTGTACTTCTCACACAAAATTTGGTTCAGAAGTCAGCTCTGATGACTCCACACAAACCAGAAGCAAGTATGAAAAGTTTGACTACATTTGTAATTAGGCATTTTCTAGAGAGCTGGGTAGGTTTCCACACCAACCAAAAAACGGTTTCAGGAGCAAAAAGAGACTGGCTTAGGGTTTTATGTTGGTTAGGAGATGAACGCAGCTTACAGTTACTCTGCAAGAAGGCCAGGGCTTTCAGAACATAAACTACCTACCAGGGCAAAAGGGAGGGAACACCCAGGCTTTTCTAGATAGGGGTGGGGGCAGGTAGAGAAAAAGGGAGGATTGTGAGGCTTAATATCTGTCAGCCATCAAATATTGAATGTTGTGTAATTTATTTATTACTGGTTAACTACTAAACTCATGACATGAGCAATATGAAATGGATTTCTTGAACTTGTTATATGCAAACTTATTTTAAAATGCCTATAATGGGAGGTAGATGTAGCTTTCCCCCAATACATAGAGCCAAGCATGTTTTCTTCACTTGTTAAAGTTCTCAGGCAGTACAGATGAAAGCAGAAGAAAAAAATGCAGTTTCATCTTGATATACTAGAATATAAAATTCATAGGGAGTAAAGGTAATAAATTATTTTTAGTATTAAATTTAATCCTAATTTATAAGCCCTGTGATTTTTGACAAGCTCTTTAGCCTAAACTTCAGTTTCCCATCTGATTAAAAAAAATAATCTCATCGTAATGTTTACTTCCCTATAATATTTTGAGCTTCAAATATACATGTAAAGCAATTTGAAAAACATAATGTGTAGTATAAGTAAAAATGTTATCTTTGCACAATTTTAACGTATATACAAATTTGTTATATGTACATACATTAGTTTTGTTTCCAACATATTTAGTAGAATAAAGAACAACAACAACAAAAGAATAATTTGTTCATTTTGCAGTTACTCTTCCTTTGTTTTATTATTCTTAAATGTAGCCAGATGAGAAAATGTCCAAAAATATAATAATAAGTATAAACCTAGACATTCAGTCTACTGGCACAAGGAGAATGACTGAAGCCTAAAGGCATAGACAAACTCTTTTTGGCTAAGTTACAGTGTTCCAAGAAAACAAGCAGATTTCAAAAAGTAGGCTACCTGTATACATAAACAGTTAACACCACCAATAATTTTGGGGCATAACAAGCTATTCTGGATTTGTTATTCTAACATTCTAAAGGAGAGAGTTTTAACTTGAAAATAAGAAAATTATGTTTACTAACGTCTATTTGAGTGATTATATTCTTACATCCTTTAAAATAGGTGGCTGAATATTGTGCAAAGCAGAGATGCTGTGTGGGAGGAGCATTATTTCACTGCCAAATGTTCTCATAATTTAGAGGGTGCTGTCTGTACGAGTCAAGTTACAGATCAGAAAAATTAACCTCTTATAAAACGACAACATTTATTTTCTAATAAACTTGCTTTCATTTTCAGCTATGTCACTGTATTTAAGTTAAAAAAATGAAAATATTTTTCTGAACTGATGTTAATCTGTGGAATTACAAAAGATGAACTACAACAGCTGGAAACTGTTAAAATAATGTATTATTTCATTGATAAAATATCAATGTGCATATTTGGAAGTGTTTTTCTGAAAAACAATTTTAGGTATTTGGAAGACTCTATAGTTTAAGGAAGATTTATTATAAAATGCTATGTCATACCCATTCATTTTCATAAAATTCCTACTTTAAATACTTGAATAATTATGAATTTGAAAAGTTTACAATGTTAATATCATATGAATGCTGCTTTCATTACATGGGTACGGTACACAATGAATGTTATTGCAAATGTGCTATGCACTTAAATATTCAGTGAAAATATCAACTCAACTGTTTATAAATATAAATGGTATTCAAATATCTATGTATTTATACACTCTATAGTCAGCACATATGCTTAAAGCAACTGAATTGCTGTTGCTAAGCAGTTATCTCTATTTTTGAAATTGATCTCCTTTGCAAAGGAGAAATGCGGATCTCACTTGGAGAAAATCTATGTCTTTGGGGCATTTTATAATGAATGGCTTGACTTTTTCTGTGAAAGTGTTTGTACTATTTTGAGAAATGGGTATACACTAGAACAGTTACCAGCAGTTTGCTTTGTTGTAATTTCTGAAAAACAGCTTTTGTGTTTCTGAGAATAATGGATTTTTAAAAATAGTACTCCCATAGCTGTAAGACTTATTTTATGTTATTTTTTCTCATTGCTTTTTAAAATATATGCTTAATTAAATTTTGCAGCAGTAAACATGAATTACACGGTGGTATTTTGTTTTGTTTTAATTTTATGGAGGGAGGATCGTGCTCTGTCACCCAGGATGGAGTGCGGTGGCCCAATCGTAGCTCACATAGCTAAAGTTTTCATAATAAATTTCTTTTCATGGATTAAGAAAATGTCAATGGCAAGTATTCCCAAATATAATAAAACGTAAAGAATATTGTGATATTGAATCATAGAGAATATTTTAAAGAAAGGCCAAATATGGATTATTTAATAAAAGTATTGATTTAAAGTTTTGGTTTCTTTTGCATTGTTTACAATATTATTTAAAGGTGTCTTATATGTAAGTGATAAAACTTTTCTGGAGTTCCCAAAATGTAAATAATCTTTTCCATGTGTATCTATTATTTACTATTAAAATATGAAAGGCTTCACAATTTTAAAAGAAAAATTAGGATGAAAATCCAGATGGGTTCTATTAAATAAAAGCGTTGTTTAGAACCTACAGAAAAGCAGACTATGATCTACAGAGCTGTATCATTGCTTCTTCTTACTTATCATAATCCTGAAATCTTTTAGATTTCCGTGATCTCATGACAGCATGGGAGATTGTCTACCTACACCATTTACTGAAAAGTAGATTTGATTATTTTCTCTTGCCATTATTGACTTTTTTCCCTTTTTTTCCTGTTGCGATGATTGCTTTTATTCTTCCTTCTTTTATTTTCCTTTTCCATTTATTTATTTTTCTTATTTTATTTGTCAAATTCAGGTAAATATTTATTTCTGTTGTATTTTCCTCAAGTCATATTCCAAAAATAAAGGAATTACATCAAAAAAGTATTTATTTGATAAACATATTTAGTGAAAATCATGGCCATAAAAACCACAGAGCCATAAAACATAAAGCTATTCCCTCAATTTCATGTCTTTTTTCCAGAAGACTCCTATCTCCTTTACTCAGTTAATAAGCTCATTTTCTAGCAATTTACACTTCTATTATTTCTTACAATGTAAATATATTTTATGATTTCTAATTACCCTCATATTAATTGCATTGTTCATTGCTAACACAAGTCTTTGTTTTAAGGTAAACAATGTAATTTATGTTTCATTGTAAAATATATAAATTAATTAAAAATGTGTGAAATATTCGATAGCAGAATATTGTGAAAAGATGTTATAATTTTAGAATTTTCCAAAAAAACCCCGAAAATACAAATTAACTTTCTGTTAGGCTTTATCTTTATTAGAGCCCTAGCAAAAATGCTAATTGTGCTCCCTTTATAAATATTCTTCCCTTGTTTAATGTTGTTTTGTAGGATCACAGAAGTTGCTCTATTTGGCCTACCTATACCAACATGAGGAAAAATGTTCTCATAGTTTTCTCTCTAATTTAAAACAGGTAAAAGTTTTAAACTTTTTTGTAATGTTTCTATTAGCCATCAAATTACTACAGCATGGTACAACAGAGTTAACAGAGATCTGTTGGGAGACAGTTTTATATTAGATAATTTTGTAAAATAAATGACAAAAAGCAAATCGCTATAAAAATGTGTAACTCTACAATATTATAATTTTGCTCTCTTATTGTATTCTAGTCCTCAAAATATGTTCTAATATTTTGATAATTAAATAAATGTTTGATCCATTTTACCACATTGAATTCTTGGGTATAGTCAATTTTTAATCTTTTTTACATATTTTATTCAATATACTTCATTATACGATTACTTCTTATATTAAGAGATTATAAAAATCAAAATGTTTCACTCCATTAGGTAGCATCCATAGGATTTTTGAAATCCATCCTATAAATACAGATCATCATAGGTGCTATTAACCTTTCATCAGATAGGAGAACAAAGAGTAAAAAAAAGGCAAACGATTTTCCCATGATGCTTTGAATCTGCATTACCTCCTAACTTCCACAGATAATTTTATAAAGAGAAATGAGTCAGTAACAATTTTTATCTAGCTTTAGAATATTTGAGAAAAACAACTACTTAAGGTATTTTTCTTTAAAATTTAGGTTTCTGATAGACAATTTAAATGAAGAATTACTACTGTCCCAACAGAATCCACAATTCTAAATATTGTTTCTAATTTTAGAAAGTAGTAAAAATTGTAATTTCTTAATTTTTCTTCTTGTATATGCCCAAAAAAAAAAAATTCTTGCTGGAAATTTTTTTAAAATGAAAGAGCCTAGGCCGGGCCGCAGTGGCTCAAAGCCCTGTAATCTCAGCACTTTGGGAGCCCGAGACCGGCGGATCCGAGGTCAGGAGATGAGACCATCCTGGCTTACACGTAGAAACCCACGTCTCTCAAAAAAAAAAAAAAAAAAAAAAAAAAAACGAAAAACTACCGGCCGAGGTGCGGCGCCTGTAGTTCCCAGCTAACTCTGAGGCTGAGACAGGGAGAATGGAGTAAGCCCGGGAGGGGAGCTTGCAGTGAGCTGAGATCCGGCCACTGCACTCCAGGCCAAGCGACAGAGGAGACTACCGGTCTCAAAAAAAAAAAAAAAAGAAAGAGCTTACTGCTTCCTCATACAATTTATATGTGTTAAGGTAATTTTACCTAAAATAGTATTTATTCATATTATTATTAATAATAAATTGGTATTTTTACTCAACAGATGAACTAAAGTTGTAAAATATTTTTAAAATATATTTCAAAAATGAGAATAATAATTTATGGTTTTCTTACTAATGCTTTCATACATCCTCACAATGTATTTGCATGTAAGTAAATTCAGTATTAATTACAAAGCTATATAGTTGTAATATTTTAATATAGTAGATATATTCTTTTTAATATTTCCTGGGAGCAAATTTTCCCAAATTTTTTTTTTTTTCTGTTAACTCTCAGTGACCTTATTTACCATTGCATCAACTTTACAAACTAAGACCACACATAAGTTATTAGCATGCAAGAATAAAAAACGCAGCACGCTCTTTTTTTTTTTTTTTTTTTTTTTTTTTTTGATCGGAGTCTCGCTCTGTCACCCAGGCTGGAGTGCTGTGCCGATCTCAGCTTCACTGCAAAGCTCCGCCATCCCGGGTTCAACGCTATTTCCTGCTAGCCTCCCCGGGTAGCTGGGACTACAGGCACCGCCACCTCGCCCGGCTAGTTTTTTGTAGTAGAGACGGGGTTTCACCGTGTTAGCCAGGATGGTCTCGATCTCCTGACCTCGTGATCCGCCCGTCTCGGCCTCCTAAAGTGCTGAGATTACAGGCATGAGCCACCGCGCCCGGCCAACTCAGCCCTCTTTAAAAGAAGTCAAATACATTTCAGACTCTTAGCAATGCAAAAATAACAATCTACAGTATTCAATCAAAAATTACCAGACAAATAAGGAGGCAGCCATGTGTAATGAGAAAATTTAGTCAAGAACAATAAATCTAGAAATAAAAGATTATACAGTTAACAACAAAATACTTATCAATATTGTCAGGATTATATCAATTTTATTTTATTTTCAATCATTTTTGTAATACAAATTTTGGTGGAATGTATTGTGTTATTTGAAATTTATGTCCAAAAGACTAATGACGTCTACATAGAAAGCTTTGAAAGTTAATGAAAATATTTACAAACTCATATGCCATATAAAATAAACAGAATTTAAAAAATATAGATATTTTAAAAGATTAACAATAAATTATAAGAATGAAATAACGTTATTAATATTAAACAAATTAATAATAAGATGATGTTTCCTCCCTATTTGACTTTAAAGAATAATTATTAAGTGAGGACAGGACTCCATGAAAATGAGCAGTCTTACACATATGGCTATATTGATTCTATAATTCTAGGAAATTAATTGATAGTATCTACCAAAGGACATTAAAGTAAACATGTATTTCATATCTATAATATCCATTTTGTGAATCTAAGTATAATAGTAAGCAACAGTTGAAAAAAAATACATTTATTATGAATTATTTATATTAGATAATTTGAACACAAATGTAATGGCCAACATTAAGAAAACCTCTGGTCATTCTATAGTATAATATAAAATGATACATGTATAGTCTTTAAAAATGTTATATTATAATTATGAAATGAAATAATTTTAAATCATCATTACAAAAAAGGGATATTGTTGTTCTGTAACAGCTTATCTGGGACACTCCAAGTTTAGAAACGTAGTTATTTATATTATTTTTAAAAATATCAAAATAAATGTATTGGCAGAGGATTGTTTTGCAGTTGTTGAGATTATGTTTAATTTTGATTTTCACTATTTGCTCATTAGTGTTTTCTATTTCTTTGTAATTGAAAAAGAGCTATCTATTGGAATTTGTTTGGCAAATAAAACTCACACTAAATTGTTTTAAAATAATTAACAAAATGTAGTATCTACATTTCATATTGCAGGAGTTGAAGAAGGAAGAAAAAAAACATGAAAACTGGCTTAACAGTCAGAGCCATGTTTGTTTTAAAGAATAAACATGAGAGGGGCTTCTGGTCAAGTTAAGACAGGAACACTGTCTCTTACAGGCTAAGAGTATTTATGGGTTCAGTGTGGGAGAGCTTTTCACACTTTGTCTTGCTTATCTGGGAGGGAGAGTTTTTGTGTCTGTTATTGTACATCTTCCTGCAGCTGCAGGCTTACTACCCGCCCCCGACCCAACCCCTGCCCCGAGTCTACTTTTAGCTTCATTATCTTAGTGAACCTAAAGGGAAAGGAATGTGCTTATTAGGGCCCACTATTTTACTGGGGACCATTTTTTGAGTGTGAAGATTAGTGGTTCCCGAAGAGACTTTCCCCTCTCCTTCTGTGCATGAGCTATCTTACCTGTGTTTCACTCTGCTCTTTCTTGCTGCTTGAGGTTAGAAGAGAAGTGATTTTCTTGAAATGTATGAGGTTGGAAAGGGATCTGGGACTTAAAATGGGGGAGTTTGTGCAAGATGATGGTGTTCCTGCTCTGCCACATATTACAATTCATGCAATATTAGTTTCACTGCTTCATTTAAATCAGTTGTAGCATGTGCAAAGGGAGAACTTTAAACTTGCAAAGAAACTTTAAAAATAGTTCAAATTAAACACAAGTTTACATCTAATCCTTCTGGATGTTGCAGACAAATTCTTTTTAGTATCTTAACAATGCTATTTTATTTATTCTTACAAGAATATCGCCCTAAATATTTTGGCAAATTTTCTGAGATTCCAATAAGTTTAATTTCACTATTTAGTTTTATACTTCTATTAAAATAAATATTGTTGGCTAATTCAGTCTTTATTTGCTATTACAGAATGAATCCTTCTTCAGTGTTCTCTAGAAAGTACTTAAGGAATATGAGCATTTGATAGAAAAAGGTGTTGCTCTATGTACTAATTATTTTACGGAATGAGTACCATGTTTGTGAACACTGAATTTAACTTGGAAAGACAAATGTAATTAAATTTTCTTATGAGATGCTGATAATGATAGTTTATGTCAAATCTATTTCATAGGAAATACTTAGAGATGGAGAGAATGTGACTTGTACACCTTACATTATTGACTCTCACATGCTAAGGTGCCATATATTTCTAGCATAATTTTTTTAAAGGTATAAATAAAAGTTTATGTTAAAAGGTAATTGATTTGAAAAGAGAATTTAATAAACAATTCTCTTCTAGGGCTTTAATTATTAATGTCTCCACTTCAATATTTTTGTTTGTTTTTTGAGAAGTAGTCTGTTGCCCAGGCTGGAGTACAGTAGCTTGATCTCGGCTCACTGCAACCTCCACCTCCCATGTTCAATTCTCCTGCCCCAGCCTCCCTAGTAGCTGGGACTACAGGCGAGAACCACCATACCTCAGCTATTTTTTTAGATTGTTTGTAGAAACGGGGTTTCACCATGTTGTCCAGGCTGGTCTCCAGCTCCTGACCTCAAGCGTTCCTCCTGCCTCAGCCTCCCAAAGTGCTGTGATTTCAGGCATGAGCCACTGTGTGCCCTGCCTAAACATTTTTTATAGTTAATATCAATAATAAACATTAATCAATCACAATATATATATGTCATTTGAGCAAAAGGTAATAATGTGCTTTTTTTTCAATTTAATGAAATGCATGTTAGATGTGATTAAAAACACCAATGGACATAAAATATTTATATATAAAATATTTAAATTTATATCTGGTAGGGGAAAGGCAGAAGTGCAAGCTTGCTGGCATAGAACATTCACGCTTCTTTGCATAACAATTCTAATTTTAGTTTTCAAAAATATGGTACTGAAGCTAGAGTGAAGAGTGCTAAATAAAAATAAATTAGAAGAAAGAAAAATTATGACTTGAAAGGTAGAAGAAATGAAAATATATATATATA
>NW_016804654.1:40881-61547 GCF_001698545.2 Rhinopithecus bieti
ATATATATATATATATATATAGGATAATATTAGATGGAATCCCAACTTCCTAAAGATAATAAAAAAGAAAGGTATCAAAAGTTTTATATTACTTATAATTCATTACTATTTAGATTTAAAATTCCACTCTGAAATCAGCTGGGTTTTAATATTACTGAAAAATCAATCAAAGCCAAGTTTTCATATAAACCTATAACTCCAAATATTAGGTGCTTTAATCTCATGTTTAGAGTAGCCTTTTTAGTCTTTGTGGGAGTATAGATGCTCTACAACAGAGAAGAAAGTGCAATGTTCCATATGCTAAGCCATTATCAAGCCAAGTCACTATTTAATCATTACTTCAAACGTTCCAAAAGGAAGGTTGACATGTCTCTGATTTTTCAGTGAGTAATCGTTATGACTCTCATTTTTTAGCACGGGTTATACAATAAGTTAACTAAATTTATTTCTTCTCTTTGGTCAATTTTTAAAAATATCTTCACATTTCTTATAAACATTACCTAATGTCAATATTAATTCAGAATCTGCTTTTAGAAATTTAGTTAGAGTTGAAACCTAAAATTATGTTTTATAGTAAAATTTAAACATCCCAAGTTATTTTATATATATATTTTAAACAACATAGCATTCTATGACATAATTGTTTCTTTCTGATGTACGAAACTGGAATATACATTCCTTAGCATATATAAATATAGAGAAATTATCTTTTCAAGCTATCCTCTTATTTAACAACTTTTAAATGATGTTTTTAAAATAATATCTACCTTTAATTACTTAATTTATATACATATTTTAAAAAATATTTATATTTAATATCAGGTTTTGACTCAAATTTTTTATATTTCTATTTTCCTTTGATCTTAGACTCATTTTGTGAGTAACGAGAATCTCTTCATTTTAGGTTTGATCACAGTGTACAAAGCAAATTCTCCTGGTGCCCTTATATAAATTATACAAGTAATGAAACTTGGATAGCTCTTATACATTACTCTGATATAAGCATGGTACATTAATAATCTATTGATATTAACAGTCCAATAGCTTGTTCCTATGCTTCACTTAACTTGAGAAAGTATAAGTGACATCAGTAAATTAGATGTAATCTTATTAGGCTTAGATACGGTGTAATATACTAGAAGAACATATCCTCAAAGTAGGAAGAATATTCAGTTTAGCTCTGTGTCCTAGTAGGTATGTGCCTTTTGCAAAGTAATTTAAACTTTGCTTTAATCTCTCATTTCCTAAAGTGAGTGGTATAGAACAGATGTCAAATACGACCGAATGGATCTTATTTATAAATCTCAGGGCAGTTCTAAAATATTACACCATAGCATGTTACACTAGAAGTGGCAGACAGGAAGACAGGATTCAACTACTAAAGAATACTCACAGAATCCAAACTGGCAATCCATGTATATTTACAGATTAGTGCAGGAAAAAGATACAATATAACAGACTCATTAAATTAAAAATACGTGTAAGAGTGTGCCTCACAACAAGGGGTCTAGAGAGGCCAACTCAAATTGTCTTTCCTCTAAGAGCTGCTTTTTATCTCATTTAGGAGATATGCACAGAACACTTTGGAGCCAGGGTACCTAAATAACTCTGGATCGTGTGGATATATTTTTGTTACATAACCAGGTCTCCAGCAGTCTCACCAAAAACACATGTAAATCACCAATTTCATTGTTATCAGTAAACAACGTTGACTAGTGTTTATAAACAGCCTTAAAATTTCTTAGGCACAGTGAGTTTCATGCCTTGACCCATGGTCAGTTCTCTGCGGGTACATTTTTTTCTTTTTAATTTCAGTAAAACAGCTTAGATGAACTCCAGGCCGGCTTCAGTTAACTCTCACACAACATATGGCATCATTGTACAACTGACACTAAATGAAAAATCAAAATACTGGAGGCATTAATCTTGGTTGTCTAATTGTGTGTGAAAAATAGGAGGAAAGTAAAATTACACTTAAAACGAGTTTGGATCATTATTTTGTTATTCACTTTTATAAATTTATTTATTATCTCTTATATGTGAGTATAAAAGACTCTCTTTTGTAATTTTAAAATTTGAAACTTTATTAAACTTTAAAACTACCTTTGCAGAAAATTAAAAGAGCTTTTCTGTTTTCAAATTGTATCCAGAGTTGGTTCCTTCTGGTGGGTTCGTGGTCTCACTGACTTCAAGAATGAATCTGCACACCTTCGTGGTGTGTATTACAGCCGTTAAAGATGGCATGGACCCAAAGAGTGAGTGGTAGCAAGGTTTATTGTGAAGAGTGAAAGAACAAAGCTTCCACAGTGTAGAAGGGGACCTGGGCAGGTTGCCACTGCTGGCTGGGGTGGCCAGCTTTTATTCCTTCATTTGTCCTCCAATGTTCCATTTCCGTCCTATCAGAGTGCCCTTTTTTCCACCCTCCCCACGATTGGCTACTTTTAGACTCCTGCCGATTGGTGTGCTTTACAGAGTTCTGATTGGTGCATTTTACAGAGTGCCCATTGGTGTGTTTTACAATCCTCTTGTTAGCTACAGAGCTGGTGCGTTTTTGCAGAGTGCTGGTTGGTGCATTTTACAATCCTCTTGCCAGCTACAGAGCACTGATTGGTGCATTTTGCAATCCTCTTGTAAGAAAAATTCTCCAAGTCCCCATTCAACCCAGGAAGCTGGCTTCTCCTCTCAATCCCCCCTCTAAACAGGACACACCAACTGCTGTTGGGAATTTGGGTGATGAATGCTCTAGCTACTTCCTGCTGGATGGGGCAAAGAAGGAGCCCTACAGTTGTAGTGTCCTCCAGAGGGGAACTCTCTAGGTCAGTCAAAGGGCCAGTGGGTCTGTCCATGAGTCCTCAGTAGAAGTTGTGAGTTGAGCTCATATGGGGTTCCATTTGTAAGACCATCTTGATGGCCTCAATCCTGGAGGAAGCAAATGTGTCAAGGACGTTAAAAATAAAAGGCCCAATGATGAGTAATAGTAAGATGGCTGTCCCAGGACCTAGAAAGGGGAGAAGCCATGTCGCCCAACTCCAGAGGCTGGTATAAGAGTTTAAGGGCATTGTCTGATTTCAGAAGCCTTTTCCTGTAAATACCATGTGACATCTCATACTATCCCTGAATGATTAGTGTAAAAACAACACTCTTCTCTTAAGAAAACTTCCTCTCAGCAGTGAGGAGGTCTAGGCCTTGGCAGTTTTGGAGAGTCACTGCTGTTAAAGAGTCTATTTGGGATTGTATGGTAAGGATAGATTTTGCTATTTCTTGCAAACTTTCTGAGAAATCCTTTGAGAGTGTGTGGTAGTAGGATAATGAAGTAGATAAACTGACTATTCTGTTTCCTGTAGCAGTAGCCATTTCTAACCTGATAAGTAGGGGTATTACTTGTATGGCCCTACAATGATGGACTTGATCTTTGAGGGGCACAGATAGGGTCTGATTTGGGCAATGTCAATGTCGGGACTTAGGAAGACTAAGGTGCAGGTGCCTGTCCAGTTGGTGGGGAGACAGATATAGGTTGAATTTCCTCATAAGAAGATTATGCCTTGGCTGGGTAGACAGAACTGGTTGTTTATGTTAAAAAGATGTGTGAGTTTGTTGTTTTCATTTTCCCATATTCCTAGATAACTTGCCAAGGTAGCTCCGGTGAATGGCTGGAAAAGGGTGTTGGGAGCAAACTGAGTGGCTCTCTGTGTTCTATTTTCCCATTAGAGAAAAAAAAAAAAAAAGTATCTACGAGCAACCATTCAAGAGAGTAATTGAAAGAGGGGATGAGAAGACATTCATTAGTGGTGGCCCTTTATTTATTAGTAGTGTGGGTGCTGCTGCAGCAAGCCCAGGGGTAAATGGTCATGCAGGGAGTATGTTTGCCATTACAAAACCCAGGCTGTTTGTTAAGCAGGGAGGAAGTGATGATTTTTGGAGGCCCTGACAAGCAGACTAGCCATCTGAGTGGAGCTGTTTGGGGGACTGAGAAGTTACTATGATCAGTTGGGGCTTGAATTTGCAGGGCGTAATTACACTGATAAGACAGTAGGTGCCCCAGGGGCAGGCCTGATAACAGGTTGCGTTGGATGCATAAAGAGGTTTGGAAAGTTAAGACAATATTCGTGATTACAGGGCCGTGTATGGGCTTTTCATTGCTCATGTAATAGGTGCGGTTTGAAACATAAGAGCATAAAAGATGGATTATATGTCCTATTAGGGTATTCTTGGTCTTATCAGAGATGGGGAAGTGCTTTAACCACTTCCTGAGACTTCTCTGTCTTGCAGGGGAAGGGCTCTATCCAATTGGTAAAGGTATCAACACAGACCAACAAGTATTGAAATTCCCTTGTCTTGGGCATATGGGGGAAGTCTAACTGCCAGTCCTCTCTGAAATAGTGACCTATCCTTTGTTCCCCCAGAGGGGACGTATGATGGACCAAGGGATTATTCCTTTGGCACACCTCACAGGCTTTGGCTGCTTATCAGATGATTCAGAGGAGACTTGGCCCTGTAAATAGCGATTTGGCCATTTGATGAGTGTTCTCAATACCCATATGAAAAGTTTGGTGGAGAGTCTTAAGTATTTTCCACTGGCTGGCTTTGGGTATGAGTGCCTTCCCATCTTCTGTCTTTAACCACCCCAAGGGGAGAAAACCATGCCCCTGTGAAAGTCCCCATTCTGTTTCAGTTGGGGAATACTGGTGCTTCATCTCTTGGAGGGGGTTGTTGCATACCAAGGATCTTTCTATAGGTGTTTCTAAGGGGAAGTTGCTCCTGGAAGCAATTTTGTCCTCAGTGTCTGCCAGATGGTTTCCTTCTACCTTTTCTCCTTCACCTTTTTGAGGCTTTGGCAGCATAAGACGGCCACCTCTTTGGGTTTTTGCAATGTGTGCAATAACTTCATGATTTTCTTGTGGTATTTAATAGGGGTTAGGAACTCCCTTTCTTTCCATATTGCAGCATGGGCATGTAGGATTAGATAAGCATACTTGCTATATGTATACACATTTATTCTTTTTCTCTTTCCCAGTTCTAAGGATTGGGTAAGTGTCACTAGTTCTGCCAACTGGGTGCTGCTCCCCAGGGGAAGAGGCTTACCCTCCAGTACTGTTACATCACTAATTATGGCATAACCTGCCTTTTGTATCCCATTCTCCACAAATCAACTTCCATCAGTATATAGGTTAAGGTCTGGATTAGCTAAGGGGACTTCTAAGAGATCCTCTTGGGCAGCATACGTCTGGGCTGCAATTTGTTGGCAGCCATGCTCGATTGGTCCCCCATCCTCTGGGAGAAAAGTGACAAGGTTGAGGGCTGCACATGTGCATATCTGAAGCACCAGTCCCTCAAGAAGTAGAACCTGATATCTAAGCAGGCAGTTTTCTAATAGCCATAAATTTCCTTTGGCACCTACTATGCCATTTACATCATAAATAGTCCAGAGAGAGAGATCTTTTCCTTGTATTATTTTGATAGCCTCTGATACTAAGATGGCCACTGCTGCAACTACCTGTAAACAGTGAGGCCAGCCTTTTGCTACTACATCAATTTCCTTACTTAGATATGCCACAGGTTATGGGGTTGTCCCACAAGTCTGAGTAAGGACTCCAAGAGCTATTTCCACTCTCTCTCTGTGACATATAAAGAGAAGCTTTGTCCTGTGGGAAGGTTTAAGGCTGGAGCTTGTACTAGGGCCTGCTCTAAGGTTTTAAAGACTGTTTCTGCCTTTGGTTCCCATTCTACTAGATGAGTATTTGCTCTCTGGGTCTCCTTGATTAGAGTATAGAGTGACTTGGCCATCTCACTGTATCCCGGGATCCATAGTCAGCAAAAGCTGGTGATTTCAAGGAAACCCTGGAACTATTTCAATGTCTTAGGGCAAGGATAACCCAGTGTAAGCTGTATTTATTCCTGGATGAGGGCCCTGGTTCCTCTGGCTAAGATTAGTCCTAAATATTTGACTTGTTGTAGGCAGAGCTGGGTCTTTGATTTAGGTGCCTTGTACCCTTGATTAGCTAGAAAGTTCAAGAGATCTAGTGTAGCCTACTGGCATGAGGCTTCTGAACTGGTAGCCAAAAGTATATCGTCCACATACTGAAGGACCATAGTGCCTGGACTTGAGAAGTGGCCTAGATCTTGGGCTAGTGCCTGACCAAACAGATGAAGGCTATCCCTAAAACCTTGAGGCAAGAATGTCCATGTAAGTTGGGACATGTGGTTTGTGAGATTCCTCAAAGGCAAAGATAAAGTGAGAGGAAGAGTGCACGGGAATGAAGAAAAAGGCATCCTTGAGGTCCAGAACAGTGAACCATCCTGCTTCCTCTGGTAGTTGAGAGAGCAGGGTATAGGGGTTGGGTATAACTGGATATAGAGTAATTACTGCCTCATTGATGAGTCTAAGATCTTGCACTAGTGTCCGCTGACCATTCAGTTTTTGTACTTCTAGAATTGGGTTGTTGCAGGAACTGCTGCATTTTCTTACTAAGCCTTGAGCTTTTAAATATCTAACAATGTCCTGTAATCTTATCTGAGCTTCAGGCCTTAAGGGATATTGCCTTGGATAAGGAAAAGTGGTGGGGTCTTTTAGCCTGATTTGGACTGGGCAGGCACTTTTGTCCTTCTGAATTGTCCTTTCAATGTCCAGACTTCAGGGTTGATTCCCTCCTCGAGTAGGGAACAACAAATGGGTAACTTTCCCCCCATATTCATATAGATAATAGCTCTAGCTATGGCTAATATGTCCCTCCTTAATAAAGATGTGGGGTTTTCAGGCATAACAAGAAAGACATGTGAAAAGAGCAAAGTCTCCCAATTACAACTGTGGAGGTGGGAGAAATACCTGGTTACAGAGTGTCCCAGGATTCCTTGGATGGAAACAGACCTTGAGGACAGCTGTCCGGGACAGGAGATTAACACTGAGAAAGCTGCACCAGTGTCCAGGAGGAAGTCAATTTCCTGGCCCTCAATGGTTAAACTTAACCAGAGCTCAGTGAGGGTGATGACATGAGCTGGCACTTGCCCCAGGCACCCTCAGTCCTGTTGTTGGATCATCTGTTTGGGGGCTTCTGGCCCAGAGAAGCTTTGTCCTCTGGGGCAGTGTGCCTTCCAGTGATTGCCTTGGCATAGTGGACATGGGCGACGAGGTGACTTGTTCTCATTGGACAATCTTTTTAAAGGTGTCCTTGTAAACCACACTGATAACAAGTCCTACTGGGTGATCGGCCTGCTCCATTTTCTGTCCTTTCTGAACTACCAAGATTTGTTTGCCTGAGGGCCATGACTAAGGCTGTGGCCTTTCTCTTACCTTGCTTTTCCTTTTCAGCCTGTTCTTCTTGGTCCCTATTATAGAACACCGAGGTTGCCAGGTTTAATAATGCCTCCAAATGTTGTTTAGGGCCCAGGGCTCACTTTTGGAGCTTTCTCCTGATATCTGCAGCTGATTGGGTAATAAACTTATCTTTTATGATCAATTGACAATCGAGGGAGTTGGGTGACATGGGAGTATATTTTCTTAAGGTCTCCCATAGCCACTTGAGGAAGGCAGAAGGATTTTCTTCCTTTCCTTGAGTTATGGTGGACAGCATTGAATAATTTATGGTCTTTTTCCAAATTCTCCTCAGTTCTTTTAGAACACAGGACAGAAGATGTTTATGACTCCTGTCCCCATGATCTGAGTCGAGGTCCCAGTGGAGATCCATACTGGGTATGGCTTGCTGACCAGTCAAGAATTTGTCCCTTTCTTCAGCTGTCATTCTATCATTTATTTGACTAAGATATCAAGTATCTCCAAACTCTCGGGCTGCAGCTAAAACTGCATTCTTTTCATTAAAGGCCAGGATTTGATCTAACAATAGCATGGCATCTCTCCAAGTGAGATTGAAGGTTTGCCGTAGACCCTGTAGGACATCTATATACCTATCAGGATCATCTGAAAACTTCCCCAGGTCTACCTTGATCTGCTTTAAATCAGAGAGGGAGAAGGGGACATGTACCTGGTTGGGCCAAATTCCCCTCCCCCTACAGCTTGAAGGGGACATAACCAATAGCCCGGGGAAGTTTGTGGTCCTTTGGAGATTTCTTTGCTTGTTTCCTTCTGGATGGGGGAGATTAGAGCAAGCTTATCGTTAATAGGAAGGGGAGTTGTAGAGAGGCTGGGATATGGGGGTAAGCTGAGAGGTCTCCCTGTGGAATGTAAATTGTAAGCTTTGCATAGGTGTGGATTATCCTTCAATGAAAAGAAGGCTTGGACATTGGGTATTTCACTCCATTTTCCTTCCCTCTTACAGAGAAGGTCAAGTTGCAGGATAGTATTATAATTTATACTTCCCTCAGGTGGCTATTTTTCCCCATCAGAGAGACAACTGGGGCCAGGCCTGTAGTGGCAGAAGAAAAAAAACAAAAAAAAAAAAAGGCCACTTTTTTTTCAGGGTTTGCAGGCCTCAATTGTTCCCAATGACTTAGGATGCATTTTAAGGGTGAGCCTGCTTGAGTGTTTCCCGTTGAAAAGAAAAAAATGCTTCCATTTTTTTTTTCCCTGCCCCAAAACCCACATTGGTCCCTGGATCCTGCTGTTCAGAATAGTTGTGCTCACTGAAGCAGCAGCAGAAACACTGCATTTCCTCCTAGACCACAAAAAGGACCAAGGAAGGTTGGATTTAGTTGTCCTTACTGATGCATTCTCAAAAGCCTGCACCCTTGCCTTTCCCCTTAGACCACAAAGAGAACCGAGAAAAATCGGATTTAGAGGCCCTTACCAACACATTCTCAAAAATCTGTTAGAGTCCTAAGCATTCTCCTATTGATATTGGGACCTTACCCTTGTCCTATAAAGATGATATGCCTCCAAATGGAGTGGAGGGCCATACTCTGAGGGAGGGAAAGAATCTCCAAGGTTGAAAGAGTGACACTTTTTGTCCTCACTTCTCATCATATGGATAAGAAGGATATAGTTTTTGAGGCTCCCCATATCCTAGCTTTGGGAATAGCCTTTGTTAGGGCTGCTAGTCTAAGGAGGGATCCTAAAAGGATAGATGGTCCCCCCACAACCACCCCATGACAAGGCTTTGGACAAAAATTTTGTCTTTCTGATTGGTAAGCCTGGGCACCTAAAGAAGGGAACAGAGTCCTGAAATTTATACTGGAAATCACTCTTATGGGAGAAACTAGAAGAACACCAGGGACAGGGAGTGTTTTTAGAAGTGGGAATAGCCTCAGAGAAGATAGGCAGGAAGAAGTTTGTCTAACAGGCATTAGAACCCAGGAGACAAGGGTCAGGGTAGATAATATAGATGGGTGAGTCTTACTTTGGCAATGTAATGGAGAGTTCTGCTCATGGCTGCAGGGTCAACTAACTTTTTTTCAGGACCCTGGAGCTGAATGGCTTTCATCTCTGTCAAACCTCGGCTCAGCCTGGAAGTACAGGAAAAGGGGAAGCTGATTCCAGGCAAACCAACACTCACAGTTCCAAAGATTTGGGGGTCGATAGATAGATTTGAGCTTTCTGAGCAAGCCTGACACCCATGTCTTTAGCCCAGCAGCCATGCTCATCACTTTTAACTGGCCGAAGGAGCCCAGTGTTTAGCCCCAAATTCTAAGGAAAAACTAGGACAGAATAGCAAGCCAAAGGGGTCCAATGGTACTCACTGCATGGCGATATCCCAGACAAGCCCCCAAAATGTTCAGAGTTGGTTCCTTCTGGTGGGATTGTGGGCTCGCTGTCTTCAAGAATGAAGCTGCAGACCTTCACAATGAGTGCTACAGCCCTTAAAGATGGCACAGAGCCAAAAAGTGAGCAGTAGCAAGGTTTGTTGTGAAGAGTGAAAGAACAAAGCTTCCACAGTGTGGAGGGGACCTGAGCGGGTTGCCACTGCTGCCTGGGTGGTCAGCTTTTATTCCTTTATTTGTCCCCTCCCATTTTCCATTTCTGTCCTATCAGAGTGCCCTTTTTTCAATCCTCCCTGCTATAAGATACTTTTAGACCCCTGGTGATTATGTACTTTACAGAGTACTGATTGATGCATTTTACAGAGCACTGATTGGTGCATTTCATAATTATCTTGCTAGCTACAGAATCCTGATTGGTGCATTTTACAATCCTCTTGTAAGACAGAAAAGTTCTCCAAGTCCTCACTCAATCCAGGAAGTCCAGCTGGCTTCACCTCTCAAAATTATCTATATAAATTAATCTAACTTGTTTATTAGGACTATGAGCTAATAGAGCAAGTGGGACTGAGTGATTAATGTTGTTATGATGCACTGAAACAAAATTACTACTCAAACCATGAGAAAAAAAAACAAAAATAATGTTTATTTTACCTCAGATTTTGCCTAAAAGTCATGCTCCTTCCTTGACTAGAAAACTACATCTATTGTTGAAAATACATAAATTTAAAATGTGTAAGTCAATAAAATATTTATAGTGATTTAAATTAATTCAACACTATTTTACATAATAGCATAGCCTATTAAACATATTAAATAGCATCCAGATACATTGTTTTGAATACAACTTTAATAAAAATCTTTAAGGATCATAGGTTTTCACAAAACTTAATTTAGATGTTCTTATCAATAAATTTTGTTATATCTTCAGAAGACAAATCAGATATGTTGGAGCACTTTGCAATTTCTTACATAACATTTCAGATGTATACTGCAAATTATTCCCTAACTAGATAAACAAAATCTCAAGATCATAACACTCACTGTTAGCTGGTCAATTTCCTCAATAAAAAATGCCAGTTTGAATTTCCACTGCTATCAAATTCTGAGATTACAGAGTATGGTTTTATAAAAGAATGCTAAAACTAAACATTATGACACAGACAAGTAGAAAACCATAGTACTTTTCATATGGAAGTAGTTGGAAAATTAGGGCATCTTTAATAAATATAAATGAGCAAATTCACTGGACCTTTTAAGAATAAAATACAATATTTTGATGAAAATATCTCACATAAACTTTGTCTGAAAAATGGTGACAGTAATTGTGATCATAGTAGAGAATTACTTAAAATATACATATATATAATAATTGGGATAATGATGATGACATTTGATACATGTTCTCTCATAAAATTCCATATACATTCTTCAATATTTTTTGTCATAGCCACTTAACTCCAAAAATCAAGTCTATTTCAGAATCATCTATTAGTGCACTTTGTTGTCCATCTAGACGGTTTTTGTACTGACCCACTATTGACTCCAATGGGGATGGCACCAGGTTTGAGAGTCTGAAGAGGAGACTGCGAGCTAATAAATGATACATGGGGTTTTATTGAGGGTTTACCTGCAGAGGAGAGAGTTCAGCGGCAGTGAGCTCAACGGAAGAACCAATATACATATAAATCACTGAAAATGGGCTGGACAACATATCTGTATGTCTCAGTGGCAGTCGGCCGAACAGGAGAACCACATCCCCTGCAAAGGACATACAGTCTACATAGCATTTTCACTAACACCATTTCCCTAACAACTTCCACCTGGCAGCCTTCATTCAATCCAAAAGTCAAGGCCTAGATCCCCTCTACAGCTTTTGCTCTATGGAATAGGACAGTGGCTTAGAAGTTTGTTATAGACAAGGAATAAATCTTCAGGTTGGCCACTCCTGGATTCCTTAATTCAGAACACACATTCAGATACATATGCCATACAGGGTCTTTCTCAGGGTATACTTAAGTTATTGCTATCAAGGGCATTTGCCATACAATAATGCCTGAATGTAATACTTTAGAATTTTAAAAAATCATATTTAATTGGTCTTATCATATGAAAAACTCTATCATATTTGGCATCTTGAATAATAGTGACACATACATTGAGAGACAGCCATAAATCAAATTCTCAATCAATATGAAATAACAGAAAGAATGATTTACAAATTTCTTTAATTTTAAAATTGAGATACTGCAATTGTTTAGCCATTCACTTATTACTTATTTTGGTGATTTTTCTGGCAATAATGAAAACTTGATTATGATGCATTATATATTCTGCCTAATTTATCTACTCATCACTGCTCATTTGGATTATTACAATAAAACTCTCACTTTTGTTGATGCACTCTAATACTGCTATTGTTGTAATATTTGAATAGAGTCAGTAAAAAAATGTGAGTATCAGAAGTAGACTGTTCCCTCTTCTGCCTCTTGCTCAAACATGTATTGAGCTTGGACGCTGTCGTTCTCAAACATGATAAGAAAACAGTTCAACAAACTAGAACTCAAAAATTCTTTATATATCATCAGATAATTTGGTGTACAGGGAAAATTAAACTAATACCCCAAAAACTCGAAATAGGAGAATATGGAAAATCACAGCATAGGAAAAATAAAAGTCATTTGGGTCTACTCCTAACTGGCAAAAAGGTTTAAAACAGTAATTGATTAATTACTAGAGACTTAGCATAAATTAGTTTGAAAGTCTAAAACTCTTGAGGAACTAGTAGTAGAGATGCTCCCACATTTTGATTAATTTTATATTCAAGAGACCATCAGGTTGTCAGAGTGATTCTTAGAAAAAACAGTTTACTTCTACTTTTGACAGGGTAAGGATAAAAGTAACCATTTTGAAATATGTCCAGAGAATTCTGCTCTCAGTAGCAAAGTCCTTCCCTCAGCAGAAACTCCTTTACCTGAACCTTACATAGTGCAAGGGAAGGGCAATTGTACAACTTGCTCAAGTTTGGCATTCATGTAACACAAACGGGAAGGAAAGAATACTAGAAGCAGCTCCTCAAGGTCACAACCCAGCCACTCTTGCCCGCAAAAAAACAAAACAAACACACAAAAAATCCCCCAAAAAACCCCTAAGGTTTAATAGTAAGACTGTTTTCCCTCCTCAATATTTTACCACCTCTAACTGAAGCATAATGTCCGTCTTTCAACGAAAAGTGACACGTCATGCTAAAAGCTGAGAAAAACAGTCTAAAGAGCAAAGCAAGTGTTATAACCTGACTCAGATACGGCAGAGGTTTTGGAATTGTAAGACAAGAAATTCAGATAATATGCAGTGTACTCTAATGTAAAAACTGGACATTTAAGAACAGATGTACAATGTAAGCAGACAAAGAGAATTGCTAAGAGTAAATTTAAAAGAATGCTAGAAGTTAAAAACACTGTACAATACAAAGATTGACTTTGTCTCATCAATAGATTAAATAAAGTTGAGAAGGTATCAGTGATCTTAACAATATGTCAGTAAAATTTTTTACACTGAAAAGAGAAAAATGACAATGAAGAATAGAATGCAGGATATTCCAGAAGTTTTGGACAATTAAAAAATATACAACATAATGGAGAGATAAACATAATGAAAATTCCAGAAGTAGAAGAAAGAAAACAGTAGAAATATTTGCAGTAATTGTGACTGAGAATTTTCGAAAATTATTGACAAACACTAAACCACAAATTCAGGAAACTCAGAATATACAAAGCGGGAATAAATACCAAAAAAGAAAAATCTACCCAGATCATATTCAAGCTGCAGAAAATCAAAGACAAAAAATTCTTAAAAGAAGCAAGTGGTGAGAAAAACCCTTGTAGAAGAACAAGATTAATATTTACATTGAAACTATCTTCAGAAACCATGCAAACAAAAAGAAAGTAGAGTGAAACATTTAAAGTGCTTAAAGAAACAATAAACATCAACTTAGAATTTTGTATTCAGTGAAATTATTCTTTACAAGGGAAGGAGAAAGAAAGCCTTTGTCAGACAACAACCAAAAAAAAAGTAGAAAAATTTGCTGCCAGTAGACTTACCTTCCAAGAGATTTTAAAACAATTTCTTCACAGTGAAGGAAAATAACATACGTCAGAAACTTGCATCCACATAAACTAAGCAGAGCATTAGAAAGGGAATATAGGTGAGATAAAATGTTTTATATTTCTTGTTTATAATTATTTTAATAGATAATTTTTCAAAACAATAATAATGTATTAGGCGAAAGCAACTTATAAAAAGTGAAATGAGTGATCAATTGTATATGGAATGGGAGGAAGAAATTGGGAATATACTACCTGTTAAGTAGTACAGTATTATTGAAATGTGTTTAGTTGTAGATGTATATTGCAACCTCTAGAGCAATCACTAAAGAAAATTTTAAAGAAACATAATCAATGTGCTAAAACAGGATAGAAAAGGGAATCATATGAAATACTCAAACAGGCTGGGCAGGAAGATTACTTGAGGTCAGGAATTCTAGACCAGGTTGGCCAACATGGTGAAACCCCATCTTCACTAAAAATACAAATAAAATTAGCCACGCATGGAGGTTTGTGCCTATAATTCCAGCTACTTGGGAGGCTGAGGCACAAGAAACAGGGAACCCGGAAGATGGAGGTTGCAGTGATCTGAGATCGCACCACTCCACTCCAGCCTGGGTAATGGAGTGACACTGTCTCCTAAAAATAAAGTAAAATAAAATAAAACTAAAAAACAAAACAAGGCCGGGCGCGGTGTCTCAAGCCTGTAATCCCAGCACTTTGGGAGGCCCAGACGGGCGGATCACGAGGTCAGGAGATCGAGACCATCCTGGCTAACACTGTGAAACCCCGTCTCTACTGAAAATACAAAAAACTAGCCGGGCGAGGTGGCGGGAGCCTGTAGTCCCAGCTACTCCGGAGGCTGAGGCAGGAGAATGGCGTGAACCCAGGAGGCGGAGCTTGCAGTGAGCTGAGATCCGGCCACTGCACTCCAGCCCAGGCGACAGAGCGAGACTCCGTCTCAAAAAACAAAACAAAACAAAACAAAACAAACAAACAAAAAACAAACATAGATACAGAGAGAAATGCATCCAAAATGAAGATTTTTAAAAAGTACAATGAGTAGATAACAGTTACTAATGTAGTAGATAGTAACCCAACAAACCAATACTTAAATGTAAAGGGTCTAAATTTACCCATTGCAAAACAGAGACTGAGAGTGGGAAAAAAAAGAAGACCTAATCACATGTTGTTTGGAAGACAAATACTTTAAATATAAAGACACAGACAGCATAAAAGCTAAGAGATGGATAAATATATAGCATTGTAACCATAATCACAAAAAAACTGAAGTAGCTATATTAAGTTTGAACAAACCAGGGAGGTTTAAGGCAAAGCAAAATGATCAGGGATAAAAAGGAACTTTACATAATTTTAATGGCATCTCTTATCCAAGACACACTAAACCTTAATATGCATGCATCTAACAACAACAGATCATCAAAAGATGTGAGGCAAAAATTTGTAGAATGTCCTATAGGCTAAATTGTGTCCCCTTGATATTCATATGTTGAAGTGTTAACCTCTACTGGTCCTCAGAATGTGACTATATTCGAAGAAAGAATCTTTAAATAAGTCACTTTAAGTTAAGGTCTGGTAATTAGGTTGGACCTTAACCCCAATATGTCTTGGGTTCTAAGAAGAGGATATTAGAACACAGACACACACAAGAGGAAGCAGAGTATGAATTCACAAGGACATGATGGATACCTGAAAAAGCCAAAGAAAAAGGCTTTGGAAGATGCTAACCCTATCAATATCTGATCTTAGCCTTTTAGCCTTTAGAATTGTGAGAAAATAACTTTTTGTCGTTTAAGTCACCCGGTCTGTGGTATTTTTTTATGTCACCCCTACCAAGCTGGTAAAAACTAACAGAAGGTATGGTCAAACACAGTTTTATAGTCAGAGACTTCAATTCCTTTATGTCAGTAATTGACAGATTCAGCAAACAGAATATCAGTAAGACTGTAGTTGAAATAAACAGAACCATCAACTAGAAGTAACAGACATTATAGAGCACTTCATCTAACAACAATACACATTCTTCTGAAGCTCTCTTGGAACACTGACCAAGAGAAACCCATTCAAACTTAAAAATATAGAAATTATACAAAAATGCTGCCTAGTGACCATGGAATTAAACTAGAACTGAATAAAAGAAATATAGCTGTAGGCGGGCGCAGTGGCTCACGTCTGTAATCTCAGCACTTTGGGAGGCCAAGGCGGCCGTATCACGAGGTCAGGAGATCAAGACCATCCTGGCTAACACAGTGAAACCATGCCTCTACTAAAAATACAAAAAATTACCTGAGTATGGTGGCGGGAGCCTGTAGTCCCAGCTACTAGGGAGGCTGAGGCAGGAGAATGGCGTGAACCCAGGAGGCAGAGCTTGTGAGCCAAGATTGCCCCAGTGCATTCCAGCCTAGGTGAGACTAAGCGAGACTCCATCTCAAAAAAAAAAAAAAAAAATTCTTCAAACATCTCTGGATTAAGAAAAACATTTCTAAATAACATAAAATAAAATAAATAAAAAAAATCATTATATTTAATATTTAAATATAAAATGGATTGTATATGTTTTCTGATAAATACAATATAATAATAAAACTATGGGTTAAAATAAAATAAAATAAATAATAAAATAAAAAAAAATAAAAAAGTCTTAAAAGAAATGAAGAAATATACAGTTCTGGTCAAAATCACTGGTTTTGCCAAGTGTGGCATAGATGATCCGTTTACATTACTGGATCCCTAATTTCCATTGTTAAAGAATAGAGATGATGATATTTTGTGTTTGCAATTGATGAAATAATTAGAGATATTAAAATTAAACTTTCAGTTTTATTTAGATACCTGATCAATGGGTGTTTTATTAATACATATCATTACACATACTATGCTATTTATTCTTTTACAGGACTAGATCTTTATGAAAGCCTGTGAACTTTGTCAGTGCAAAGATTGTGATATTCATTTTGTAATTCCAGTAAGTAACAGTGTTCGAAATAGGGTAGGCATTTATAAATGTCAAGGGGATGTTAATGAATAAATTAATAACCTTTTTCTCTGTAAATGAAGTTGCTTAAAAACTATGATAATCTTGAAGAAATTTATTTGAGTTTCTACTAAGTACCACAATATGACAATAGAAGTCATTAATTATCAAATTTATTAACATAATAAACCCTGTTAGTTTCAAATATCCATTCACTCATGCAGTATTTTAGACCCTGGAGGATAGAGTGAACAAAATACTGAAGCTCTCATAGAGTTTATATTCTCTTATATAGAGAGACACAGAACTAATAATTCCCTAAATAGCTTAGAGTTAGGTGGTGTCAAGTGCTAAGGAAATGTTACTGCTGAAGAATATTCTTGCCTTATCGTTAGACTGAGGTATCTATTATACACTGTTAAATAATACTGCACACCTTTCTCCTTTATTCTAACTTAAATTAAATTGTTTTGGTGTAGTTATTTTAATTAGGTCTGTCTCACCCATTGGACTGCACACTCCAGGAAAGTAGAAATCAATAATTCACTTTTTTTCATTATTTATGCTTATTATCTAGCAGTGCCTCTTATGTAATAACAACCCAAGAAACAGTCACTCAATAATGAGTAAATGAATCAGTTAATGCTTGAATTGGTAACTTTATTTAATTCTCAACTCTGTGAGCTCAGAATAATTAATAAAGGAATGTGCATGATAAAACTAAAACTAACAACCATTAAACAACTTGTTCAAAGCATTTGCATGACAGGAGCAACAACAACAACAACAAAAACTTGACTCTTTCTGCATATAAATACAATTCAATTTATTCCATACTAGACAGATTCACTGTGTGGAATATATATCAAAATATAAATCAAGTTACCGCAAACTATGTGTAATATATTATAAACAGTGGAATAATAACAATAAACTGCCTTAAAAACCACTGTTCTGGTAAGAGCATAAATAATATCAGGATTATCCCTAAATGGCTTGTTATCATAGTATGGCCTAAAGTTCATTCTGCTGGGTATTAGTTTTCATGATAGATTAGTGGGATAAAGTCTTTTCCATTCTTAAGAAAATATCTGTCTGGCTGAGGTGGCTTATGTCTGTAATCCTAGCACTTTGGGAGGCAGAGGTGGGAGGACTGCTTGATTCTAGGAGTCCCAGACGAGCCTAGGCAACATTGTGAGGCCCTGTAACTACAAAAAACAAATTTAAGAAATTATCCAGGTGCAGTGGTGCACACCTGTAGTCCAAGCTACTTGAGAGGTGGAAGTGGAGAGATTGGTTGATCCCAGTAGATAGAGGCTGTGGTAAGCCATGATTGCACCACTGCACTCCAGCCTGGGTGAGGTAAGACTCTGTCTCAAAAGAAAAGAAGAAAGGAAGGAAGGGAGAGAGGAGAGGGCAGAGGAAGGAATGAAGGAAGGAACAGAACGGGGGAGGGAGGAAGAAGTGAGAAAATATCTGTACACTGAAATTTGAACATGTAGTAACTCAGGACTATTTAAGAGTAAATGGACATTAGTTCAAGTGATATGATCTTAATCTTATAAATATGTGTGAAAATACAATTGACCCTTGAACAACGTGGATTTGAACTGCATGGATTCACTTACATACCGATGTTTCAATAAATATATTGGAAAACTTTGGGGAAATTTTTGATAATTTGAGAAAACCCAGGCAAACCATGCACCCTAAAAATATTTTAAAAAATTAAAACATTATTTGCGTCATAAATGCATAAAATGCAGGTAGATCCTAGTCTATTTTATTTATTTGTTTGTCTGTTTGTTCGTTTTGAGATGGAGTCTCACTCTGTTGCCAGGCTGGAGTGCAGTGGAGCAATCTTAGCTCACTACAACCTCCATCTCCCCGGTTCAAGCGATTCTCCTCCCTCAGCCTCCCGAGTAGCTGGGATTACAGGTATGCGCCACCACGCCCAGCTAATTTTTGTATTTTAGTAGAGATGGGGTTTCACCATGTTGGTCAGGATGGTCTCAATATCTTGACCTCATTATCTCAATCCCAAAGTGCTGGGATTATAGGCGTGATCGACTGCGCCTGGCCAACACGAGTCTATTTTATAATTTACTACCATAAGATATACATAAATCTAATATAAAATTTTAAAATTTATCAAAACATCCACAAAAAACACTTAGAAACTGTACATTGTGCATTTTGCAGTGGTGAGAAATATAAACAAACATAAAGATGCAATATTAAATCATAATACATAAAATTAACCATAGTACACACTGTAATAATCTTGTTGCCATTTTCTGTTGCTATTGGGGAGAACTGAAGTTCTGTGAGTTCACCCTGTGACTCTAATAATCTCTGAGTGAGTAGCTCATCTCTTCAATAAATTGCATATAATAGTAAAAAGTGATCTTTTGAGCATCTCATGTATTTTTCATCATGTCAATGCAATACTGTTAACCTCGAATGATACCATGGACTCATACAAAGTACCACTAGTGATATTGATACTGAAAGTGCTCCCAAGAAGCAAAGTTATGACAATGCAAGAAAAAATTGATTTGTTTGAAATCTACCATAAATTGATGGCTACAGCTTTAGTTGCTTGCCATTTCAAGATAAATTAATCCAGCATAGGGATCTTTGTAAGAAAAGAAAAAAGAAATGTGTGAAGCCATTGCAGCACATTAGTAGATACAAAATCTTGTACTTTTGTGAAATACCCTTTTATCTCTTATTGAAACTAAGAAATGTATACCTATAGATTCTAATTTAATAGATAATACAAGAAAAAGGAAGTCATTATATGAAAACTTGAAGTAAAAAAAAAAGCAAGCATGAAGGATATGGATAATTTAATGTGAGCAAAGGACGGTTTGATAATTTTAGAAAGATGTTAGACTTTAAAATAAATATCAAAATAACAGGAAAAGCAGCATCTGGTGATCAAGAGGCAACAGACAAGTTACAAGATGACATTAAGAAAATCATCAAGAAGAAGATATCTGCATTAGCAAAATTTTAACAAAAATGAAAGTGCCCTCTATTAAAAAAATTCACAAAGGACATTAATTAGTTAGGAAGGAAGAGAAGTAAGCACCAAGATTTAAGGCAGAAGGGAAAAGGTTAACTCTCCTATTTTTGAAATGGGCCAAATTTTCCCATAGACTTTATATTTATGGTTGTTTTGAATAAACATAGAAATTGACCCTCTGGGTCTTAAAGCTTAAGAAACATACATTTGTCTTATCTCAGTTTCTTTTTCAGGAAACTGGCCATCCAGCCTCCCAGATAGTATCAGTGTGCTGAAACTCTCCAGATCACCACATCCAGACAGTGAGATGCCAGACTCCTCATCTGATTACCTGCTGCCTGTTGACCAACTTATCTTCCTTGCCTCTCCCTAATTCCTGTTTTCTGGCATGTGGTTACAATAAGACAGCAGATCCCTCATCTGACCACCTTCTGCCTTTAGACATGAACATCAGCAGGTTTGGGAGACAGGTCAGAAACTTGGCTGATATCACTCACATTAAAGCCGTTTTTTCCTGGCAATACATGCTACGTAAGTGATTAGAATTTGGTGCAGTATGCAACTGGACCTAGGCAAAATGCCTGGCATTCAGCAATATTTTGTGCAAATACAGTTTGGTACATAATTAGAACTGCCCGTATTATTGCAGCT
The DNA here is from genome assembly GCF_001698545.2 of Rhinopithecus bieti. Classification (NCBI taxonomy): domain Eukaryota; kingdom Metazoa; phylum Chordata; class Mammalia; order Primates; family Cercopithecidae; genus Rhinopithecus; species Rhinopithecus bieti. The sequence goes on from NW_016804654.1 coordinate 61,307, forward strand.
ACTAACCCCTGAAACTTGGAAAAAGATAAACAACAACTGCTAGACTTTGGGTTATACAACAAAGGCCTGGAAAATGGGAACGTTTTTACTGGATTGGTTCCTGCCATGCTTTGTCCCTAAAGTCAAGAAGCACCTTGCCAGGAAAGGACTGCCTTTTAAAGTTCTTCCAATATTTTTTTATTTATTTTTTATTTTTTTATTTTTTATTATACTTTAAGTTCTAGGGTACATGTGCATAACG